>NC_139354.1:5906052-6071052 GCF_055883805.1 Amblyomma maculatum
TTGGAGATGCTTTATGCGATAATATTGCAAGTCAGGGAAGCAGGTACGGCCTACTTGTTATCTTTTTATTGTATATTGTAGATATGTTATTGCTCTTTTTGTAGAAGCTGTCCAGAAAACTTAAAATAATATATGCAGGTCAGATCACAATTATTTGGAAACATTTCTGGCAGAATTTTTTTCCATATTATATCTTTGATTGACCCGCTGATTGGCTGGGATAGGCTTATCACTAATTAAACCGGGCCTGACTACTGCTGCTTGGAGATAATTATTTTTATTAGGTAGCTAAGGTGTCCAGTGAACAAGGGATTGTTAATTACAGCCCCTCAGCACAGCCACAAGGCTACAACACAAAATTATGTAGCTTTAAGAGTAACTAGATTCGTGAACGAAAATTTCTGCCAGTCCTGGGACATTGTCGAAATGCCGATCTAACGGGTGCACCTTGTGGATAATAGGAGGACCTGAGCGCATTGGCCAACAACCAGAGTCAGAACTGCTGTTGACACATCATTGAAGGGAATGCCTCAATCTGGAACAGCTTTCTCAAAGCAGATCGAATTACTCATTAACATGTGAAACCAAGTGAAGGCACGCAACAACAAAACAAGCTATACAGCTCGCACGGGAACTTCGTGCTTAAAAATGTATTCATCGGTTCAGATTAAACGTCTCGACAACGAAGTTTATTTTTTTTTCTGCTATGAACAGTGTGCCTTGAACGTATCTAATAAAACCACCCTCTTTCACTCTTCTCCGCACCGCGAACGTTGCCCAAATGACTTGGGACTGAGAAAGCTTGAGAAGGGAGGCTGACACTATCAGACATGTTCTATCACCGGTGATTATGTGGCCCCCACTAGCTTCAGTATTGTTTACACCATAAGGGCGGAGATGGGGGATCTCTAGCTGCTTCCGTTCCCGCTTCGTTCCAAAGAGAAAGGCAGGCACTATTGCACTTAATTCCTCTTTAACCACATCTCCAAAATAGCGCGAGAAAACATTCCACGATTTTCTTAGCGCACAGTCCATCGGCAGCTGCAGTGTGCTACTTGCTTAAGGTGTACTTGCTTAAGTTGAAACCACAAACTCTGACATGGGGATATAAAGAAGTAAAAGCTTGGCGTAAAGTAGCAATTTGCGTTTTCAAAGACTCTAGGGGAAAGTCGCTCTTTGTCGCCTCAAGTAAACACCTCAAAGATTACTTGTGAGCGTCTCCTCCGACTGCGTACGCAGGGTCGGCATTTTGCAGCTCGTAACCTGGGCGTGTTCAGAGCAGATAAGAAGATCGGCTGGAACGACTGTATATAGTACTTAGAACAAACAAACAAAAATAAATCTGTCAGGAGGAGTGTACATTTTGTTGTCACTGCTTCATTTACTCTCTATTTGTACCTTACCCTTACGTCCAGACGGCTGGCAAACTTCGATCATGTATTTCGTATGGCATTCCGATAAAGCAGCGCACAAATAAAGGCAATGTCCTCAGCTTAGAGCAAGCTTTCACTTGGTGCAAAAAGCCCTTCTCAGTACAAGGCAAGAAGTGTTTTGCCGTTGTAGCTGCGAAAGGGTACCCCACCTGCCGTGATTCTGCGCGCTCAGCTCTCTGTTATCCTTTTGCAAAAGCTTTCTACATAAACTCGTCACGTTTTCCACACAAGATGATCATAGTTGTATTTTCATTTACACCCTCAGCGCAGCTTTTGTGCGCACCAATCTTGAAGAGGTGCGACTCTCTCCTGGCTTTGAAGATAAATGCGCCAAAGTTCAATTTTAAGAACGGCGACATCGACCCATTCAGAGAGCCCGATAGGAAATAATAATCCATTTCTATGCGATTAACAGCGTATTGCGGCACCGGCGACTCTTATTTCTTACAATGCATTGCACGAGTCAATGTCTCGCAAATTTCGAATTCTAGGTTACATAAGGTTACCATCCAGGTGACTGTGTCCTACAAGACACAATTCAGCAAGAAATAGAGTGAACGAAAGAGTACCATAGGTATGGATTGCTGAAACAAATGATGGGTTCAGGTTTAAAAATTGGCGATTAAGGATGCGTATACTGAATATGATGTGATGTGGGCAACCAAGAGGGGCTATTCAATTTGGGGCAGTGTGCCATCTACCACGAGAATACGAAACAACGAAAAGTTGAAGGCGAGATGAGTGTGTTGGAGAGTTCAGTTCAGTCGTGCAGTCGTGTCCACTCTTCGTGACCCTATGGACCATGTCACACCACGCTTTCCGGTCTCTCACTATCTTCCTAACATCACATTAACTTCATCTGCAGCGCCTCGAGGATGCCATCTAACCATCGCGTTCGCTGCCTACCCGTTCTCCGGCGACCCTCAACCTTTCCCAACATCAAATCTTTCTCCAGCGACTCCTTTCTTCTCATACGATGACTAAAGTAGCTGAGCTTTAACTTTAGAGTTTGACCCTCCAATGAGTAGTCAGGGTTTATGGTCGACAATATCGACTGATTTGAACTTCTGGCAGTCCAAAGAACTCTCAAGAGTCTCCGCCAGCACCACAATTCAAATGCGTCAATTATTCGGCCGTCAGCCTTCTTCACAGTCCAACTCTCGCATCCATACATCACAACTGGAAAGACCATAGCACGAGTTATACGGATCTTGGTTGTCAGAATAATGTCTCTGCTCTTTACTAGGCGGTCAAGGCTAACCATGACTCTCTTTCCCAGAAGCAGGCGTCTCCTAATTTCATGGCTGCAGTCTCCTTCCGGGGTAATCTTGGAGCCCAAGAAGAGAAAATCTGTCACAGCTTCCACTTCTTGTCCCTTGATGCTCCAGGAATTGATAGGGCAAGACGTTGGAGAACCAGTTGCTATTAGCGAGAGAACAGCACCAATGGGTATGGCGCTCTCAAAGATAAGGTGCATGTAGCTGACGCCAGGCGCGCTGAAAGTTGCGCGATATATGCAAGCATAGCTTTGCTATAACTATGGTTACACTATTGTGATGAGTGACCATGCCCATGACCAAAGAAAAGAATAAAACTAATTACGTTTATTAAAATAATGAAATCTTCGCGAAGCGCAATTAAAAAAAGGGAAATGTGAAATTTTTTACCATTCGGCAACAGTGAACCATCGATTCCATTATTTTTTTTTTTTTTTTGGCCATAGGATACGGTTGGAAGACCGAAGAATAAACATTTATTTGACTGAAAGCCTCAAAACGCATCCGTAAAATGTCAGATCGGTTAGCATATCTAATGTAAAAGCTTGCAGTTGTCACAGTTTATGGCAAGAAAGAACGCAAATTACAGGGTTAACGGTTGCAAATCCTGTTTAAAGCGCAATAAACAGCCTATAAGTACCTAGTTACTTTATTCATAAAGGACAGAATTAATATGTTCGCTTGAATAACAGGAGAAACTCTTGTCTACTCCATTTACATCCTCCGTGATATGGGCACGTTCGTTTGTTTACTTAAGAAAGGAATAACCCTGTAGCCAATTTAGAACAAAATACGCTGCACATATCTCCCGGAAGCAATATATGAAGTTTATCCCAGCGGCGAAAACTCTAAGGAACGTCTGTAAAGTACTTGTAAACGTACAAATAATATCGAATACGAGATATCACGTTTACTATCAAATGTCATTGTCTGCAACAATGCTTCGCCTTTTCGCTTTCGTCTGTACTCCTCAGCAAAGCTTCTCTTCATCGAAAGGTTTTCAAAAAAAAATTAATCATTTAGGAACGCCTGATTCAAGCGCATGCTGATAATTTATATTCACAAAAAATGCAGTTGTGCAATTTTTAATGTCAATATGTAGAGGCGTGTAAATATATACATATTCGTACCAACGTTCTGTTCCAACATATTATAAACATGACAAATTAAGTAAAGGTTTACTTTGCATACTTTCAATAGAGGGTATTGTGTAAATGGTCCCGTGGATAGTTTTTATTTCTCTCCGGAAACTTCCGACAGTTTCTGTTACGAGATATTTATTTTTAGCTTCGGCGGTTTTCATGCTCTGTTGTAATTGTCTACCTTAGAAGCCCACGAGCACGCCAAACTTTCATCTAGAAAAGACCGCGTGAATAAACGAAAATGCAGCAAGGAATATTTTTCCTTTAGTTCAATTTCTGCAGGTTCAGTTCTTTCGCTTTCTCTTCTTCAGAATTAGAATACTTCTTGTGATGTACATTTCTCTTTTCATGATGATTATAAAAACAAGGCAGCGAAACGAGGCCTCGTCTACATGAACAGAACTTTTAGCTTACCTTTAGAAAACCAGTTCTAGCACCTAAACTAAGCTTTCATCGTGTATGTGAACAAAACGAACCAACCTGATAGCCTGGGACCTCTCAGTCCTTATGTTAGCCTCTCAGACGTGCCGTATCATCTGCTGAGAGCTCTCAAAGATGACTATCCAGCGGCGGTGACACTAAATGTGCCAGCATTACCTGCTCGTATATAACAGCCGCTAACTGCCGCTTATCAAGACGTAAGTTTTGTAAACCCTTTAGGTGCACCAGAGGCGTAAGTAGTCTAGATTGGCTGAAAGATGATTGGCGTGTAGCGTACTCTGTGGTTCGGGTAGTACGAAAAAGCTACCAGACAAGCACAGCCAACGACGAAACTACTAAAAAACTCAAAGTCGGCATGAATGATCACCATAGAGGTTGTGCCTACGGAATAAATTGGCCGGCAAATTTTGGCTTATTGAAAAACATCTCAATTATGTTCATAATCATGATTGTTTGAAACAACGATTTTCGTTAAAAGGGCGCTATTTTGCTATTCTTTCTCATCTAGAAAGAAGACATGTTTTGTTCCTGTTCTTCGAATGATAGTGTGCACTTATCCTTATAAAAATTTGCATTTGAAATAAAGTGTGTTGATCTTATTCAGAGAAATAACACCAAATGTGGGTTTAAATGATGTCGCCCTGCGGAAGAATTTCGCCTCCTAGGAGATATAAGTTGTGCACTTGAGTTTTGCGTTTTACCTACATTGAAACACGGTCGATTTCGAACCCGGATACTCCAGTTCAGTAGCCAAGCTTTTTAATCAATGGGTTACCGCGGCGGATTGTGCAGACAAAATTTTCAGAATACTGCGACCCAGGCTTCAATTCTCGCATTATAATTTTGTTGAGAACAGCAGTGTGTAGCTATTGTTTCCCATATCCTAGGAATGTGTCAGTGAAAACACAGTAGTCAATGCGTATAATTTTGACCTCGAGCCCTTCAGTATGCTTGCCTACGGTCCAGACACTGCAATCAGGATAGAGCTGTTAATCGCAGTGGATGTAAGAGTAGTAGTCGTGAAACAAATATACTGATAAATAGTCTTCATCTATACTCTGCTGAGGAAGATAATTTGTCCAAATTTTGCCGCACATTTATGTTTCCTAATTTGACATCCTCTTTGTGTGCATTTTACTGCTAAGTGTCTGTAACAAACAGAACAAAACTACCTGCTACAAAGATTGTGGGAGCAAAGATATAGTGGCCATAAAGGCAAAAATTCACAGCTCATAAAGTAAGCCAAACCTTGTACCTGGAAATTCGGAAAAAGCATCTTGAGTACAAAGCGCACTACGGGTATGTTTTGTAGCAGAAAACAAAAATTCACTAGCTGACGTACACGACTACGGATCATTGTATGTTCATTAAAGAGCGGCTGTAGTGTCCCCTAAATTGCAGCAAGGACATTGAACCTGTGGCGTTAATTTTTTCGGTACACGGAGCATAAAAAGCCTTGGGCAAGATAAGGGTGCGAGATGTGTGGAATGTGTTCTAAGTCGCATCCATTATCTATGCTTTTCCATGACTGCCTGAAAAAAAAAGACACTGGCTTTGCACTAATTTAAAAATCGATAGCTGACACATCCTTCCCTCTTCAATTGGTTGAAGTGTGTGAAATTAGGAAAGATATTTTAAGTCTAACAAAATACAAAAAGTTCTGTGTTTTCGCAACGGAGTTTCTGTGCGGTTTTTGACCATAAATTGTTGTGGCAACAGTTATTTCCACAGTAACATCAAAAGTTAGCACCATTAAAACAGAAAAGTACCCCATAAATACAGAGTGTAGAAATCTACTAATGAAAAACCACAGGACTACGAAAAATATTCAAAGGCGACACAAAAGTCTGATGGTAGGGAAGAAGCACAAAATCATTAGTTAAATTTTAACACTGTCTTGTAGTTTTTCCTACTGTTGATGTTAGGTTTCTTTGAGTAACAAATATAATTTAGCAGCGTGAGCTGCATCTCATAGAGCTGAAAGTGCCACTGTCCAGGGTAGGATCTTTTAAGCAAAGGAGTCCAGTCTTTCGATCAGTTACAAAATGGAACATCTTTCCTATGCGCCGGTTCCTCTTTCGAAGACTTTGTCTACATATCCTAAGTGCACAAAAATCAACTGAACGATTTCGCTTCTGTGAAATGAAGAATGCTGATCAGGACAAACATGCAGGGTATTCAATTTTTTCATTCCCCGTCGGGGTGGCGCAGTGGTTAGGGCACTTGAGGTCTGTAGTGGAGGATTTGGGGTCGCATCTCGGTCATGGTGGCCACTTCTTGATGGAGGCAAAAAGCAAGACCCGCGTGTGCTGTGCGATGTAAGGGCACGTTAAATACGCATTGGTGGTCGAATTTTATGAATATCTCGTTTATGGCGTCTCTCATATCCTTAGTTGATTTGGGACGTTAAGCCCCACAAACCAAACCAAACTAACCAATACGTTTTGTGAGCTGCATATGCTTTCTGCTGCATATATTTCTATTATTGTCAACTGTCTTAGGAATTAGTGAGGTGCCTAACACTTTTTAGCACTGAAAAACATTTACTGCACGCAAGGCACATTTCATGTGCGTGCTTGTTGAACGGGTATCATTCATTGGGTCCGTAAGTTTGAATTTATGTATTTGCACTGCGAATCAAGAAAGGCTGTTTCATGGCAGAAATTTTCATTTTTTATTTTTTCATGATAAGCTTATGTTCTGAAAAACCCTAAAAGCAAGTTTCCCTTTTTGTATATTTAATATCAGGGAAAGATATTTTTGTAGCGGCTAGTTCTAAGATGAAGTAATTGAACGTTGTAAAAGGTTTCATACTACTGACCGGCAGTTGAAATGAATTTGTTTATGTCTTAGTTAGAAATACTGTCTTTAACGGCTCTTTTTTTTTTTTTTTTTCACTTGAAGTACTCAATGCAAAAACATTATAATGCTTGAATTTTCTCTCATAATCTGTTTTCCGAGAACTCAAACGCCTTTTATATGTGTATCTGAATGCATCAAAAAAGTAAACTTAGCTGAGCGTTTTACTCAGTAGCGGCACTTTTCGAGTGATGGTATCGAAAGGTTAATTCAGAGGCGTAAACCTCGTTTTAAAGCGCAGCATTAGTACCCGTTACGGGTGCAATAACATGATTGGTTGTGTCACGAACCTGTCTTTGAAATGCCCTTTTCTATATTTCTTTGCAGTGTTTGGTGATTAGTTATCGCCTTGGAAGGGATTGCCCAGAGGATCACACTGGATTGAGTGACCTGCCCTAGGATTTAGTAACGACCCTACACGAAAAGGACATGGTTTTGGAAGTTCTGTGCCTGCTTGTTACTCTCACCTTGTTGGCCTCCGGAACATTTAAATTTAGAATACCACACTTCACCTAAACGGGGCCCGGAGCACAGTCATCAAGGTAGCAATCGTTAAGTGGCCACATATATTTCAGCAATAAATTTCATAACATTTATCGTAAAGAAGGAATTCTTGCATATGTGCTGAATGATCTATTGGAAGGCGTAAAGTAACAAAGTTGGAATTTTAGATAACAGTGAAAATCTGAACATGCATATATTATTATATATGGTTAAATATTTCTTTAAATTTAGATTCCTAAAGGACAACGCCTTTTAAAATTCTGTATTACTGTAAAGGCAGACAAACGGTTAAATATGCAACGTTTATTACAACATCAGGTTCAGGTGCGCTTACCGGCCCTGTTCGAGCAAACTATATAAATCGGCTGCCATAATTGAATGTTGCGTCTACCATGCAGACAACAACGAAGGCTTTGCCGCACACAGGTCCCCGTTGTGCCGAAGTGCTTGCGCGTGGCGGCTGCAGCCAAGTTTTTCAAGAACGACGGCTGCAGTACAGGTCTCAGTGGCATTCAAGCCCCTTTCCGATGCCGTATACCACGGCTGTACCGACGTAACAAGCCTATGAAAACGAATTTTTAAGTTTCTTTATTTTCACCTTCGCTACAAACCGCAGAAGCTAGATAACGAAAGCCTGTGTTTCCAATCCTCACGCCTCGGCTTTTCTTATCTGCAATTGTCTTCGAAGTAGAGGAGAAGGTTATCAGAGGAGGTTATCATATCAGAATATCGCATCACTGATGGGTGATATAATTGATCATCGAAATGAGATTCATTGAAGCTTTAGGCATGATTATAACCTTCACAGTCAGCATTGCCCCCGTAATGAGTAAGCTCAAACTTCTCTCACAATAAACGAATTGTTCTGCGACGTTTTTCTCTCCAAGCTGATATCGCTTTTGCAGTGCTCCTTCTAGTCCGACTGTCGCATTCCTTCCGCGCACAAACTCACCGGTCATTTCTCATTATAATCTATGAGATCCGGCGTTCTGCCCCAGCTATGTTGTTAATAATTGCGGGGCAGGTCCAGAATTCTGGACCTATTGTGCACGAAACGAAAGGAACGCCATACCAACGTATGGTTTGAGTTCTAAGATAGGAGTGTGGACATGCCTGTGCGGCTCATGACCGCTCGCATTCCTGCCTTCCCCTCGCGTAGTGACCCTTTCTGCGCAATTGGATGGCCTCTATCCGTAGTGCCGGAGAGCGGAGCGCTCATTCTGTCTGAGAAGAGGCGCTTGAACGTTTGGCGTGATAAATGAAGCGCAACTCGGACATTGCGTGTGCGAGTCAGAGCTCAAAGCTTCTTTCGTGGAAGTCTGCAAATATATGCGCAGGCCTCATTATAAGTCATGATGCTTGGCAGCCACTGAGATGTAGGAACATTACTAACCCCAACATGGAGGGCGCAAATTCGTTGTGTGCAACTGCTGTACGCATTAGCCTAGGAAGTGGTTCTGTTAATCTCTCACGTATGTGTCCAGTTTGATGGCCCATTCAGCTCACAATTCCTTGTAGCTTAAGATCGACACTGTAAGACCTCGCCAGAATCATGTACATTGCTCTGTCGAGGGTTTCGAAAGCGGCTAATTAACAGTAGTGGTAATCACATTTTTTAATGTCCTCTATTTTTCAGAGTGACGAAAGTGGGCACTCCGGCCCACGTTCCGATATCAACACACGTTGTTAGGGACAAGGATCATTTTTTTTTAGTTACTGCCACTAACTAGTTCGTATTCTGCAATGCGCAAAAACACCAAGAAAACAATGCACCACATGTATAATGAAGTATAATTGATGACACGTAATGCGCAAAAACAGTGTGAAAAACACTTGGGCACACTATAGTTTTCGTATTTCATAAGTGCACTGTTAACATAAAGCAATTAAATTCGAAGTTCAGTCCTGCTCATAACGTGAGCAAAACGTCGAATCTGGCGTAGTTCAAGGTTATAAAAGATCAAAAATAATGCACCAGTAAACTTGCGAACAGTACACGGAATCGGAATCTAAAGTATGTAGATTATGCGATTGAGACAAAAGCATCGAACTTAAGGGGGGCTTTGGCATTTGAGACAAGTAGAGCAGAACGTTGGAGGTGAAGGCAGCTAGCAGAGCAGCAGACCGTGAAATCATTCTCGCGCATTCATCTGCAGCCCTCCTGTCGGTGAACGGGGTCCCATAGTTGGTTATGTTTGCTAAAGGAGTTATGTTCCTTTATAGATTTTGATTTGAAATAAGCTGCGGTTTAACCAACCTGAAAATGTCTGAGCCGAAAACTAAGATTTGAATGCAGATGAAATCATTTTTAGGACAACATATACCGGGTGTTTTTTTTTTTTTGTTTGTTTGTTTTTTAACATCTTAAATTTTGAACTATATAGCTAACTGGCTTTAATTTCTTATTTCAGCCATGAGGCTATATTGTTTATAACGGCAGGAACCATGTAAGGGACAGACTGCTTCGATCAATTGGCCCATTAACTAAATATATTACCTTTTTATAATTTTCATTTTATATGGTATATTGTATTTGCAGAATTAGAGCTCGTCCTTAAATAGTATAGCCGCAAAACAAATTTTTTTTAGAAAAAAAATGGAGCGCGTTACAAGACCACAGTTGTCACCCTCATAGGCTGTTTCACACACTAGCACAGCCCCTGTGGCGTAGATCGTTCCGCCCAGAGATTTCCCCACTCTGCTGGCATCACCTGAGATGCAGACGGGCGCTTCGCGGTTCGTAGTCAATTTCGTTTCGACCACCGCCTCTCTGATAGCCGGCGCGCCAGGGCACAATGCGCGCAGTCATTGAGCTTTCAGTGCGGCCTCAAAGCACGCATTAGCCCAGCGATATACATCGGACGCACCGCTGGCGCTGTATTATTTTGTGAAGCCGCTCACCAGGGGGACGCTGCAGGGACTTGTAACGTCCTCTAGATTTTTTTAGAAATATTTCTTTTTTTTTGCAGTTATACTATTTGGAGGACGAGCTTCAATGCTGCAAATTCAACATACATACCCCTTGGAAAGAACGTTAAATACGATATTATATGTATTTAGCTAAATAATGAATTAATTGAAGCCTTCTGCCTTTTACCTGGTGTCCGCCTTAGCCTCCATTGTAGCCCCAGGTCTAAAATTATTCTAAAGTTGATTGCCTTTATTAAAACATTTTGGACCTTCTAAATGAACGCTGTGTGTATTTAAGGAGTCGCAGTTAAAGACATTTTTCAGACATTTTAGTAGCAGTTGTAAACAGCTATGTTAATCTTTTAAGTAATTATGTACAAAATAAATTCGGTGATTGAAGGGATTTGATCAGAATATTTCAAGACGGAGCTAACAACGCTTTTTGTTTCCTCTAGAACGAAGAAGCGAACATAAGTAGCAATTTCTTACAAGGAATTACTGAAAAAAGAACACTTCTGTTGACAAATGCGGCCCAAATATCAACTAGTATGGCGAGATTCGCCTGCCCTATATCACAAAGTTGCTCCAACATTAAAAAAGAAAAACGATTAGAACAGAATTACAGCAACGAAATTACACATTTACAACAGAACAAAAGCTAACATCCAGACACCGCTCAAACTGCAACTATTTAAAAGCACTGCTGGATGCATGCGCCAACTCTAAATGGTGTTTTGATTAATGTCGAACGAGATCCCGAGCTTCATTAAACTCTCGTACCCAGCGATGTTCTTTCTGTACAAATTATTGCACTTTTTTTCGAGCCGCATTTTTATGCATCAGTCCAAGATTTTAGGAATATTTTCATAAGACTGAACGACAAGAAGAAATAACACTGCAAAAATCTTCTTGGTTATTCTTTTATCATTTTTTGAAAACAACTTATTATATGGGTTTTCCTAAGCATCATCGGTAATCTAGGGAGAGCTAACGAGAAGTATCCTCAAACTGATCTGCTAGAGTGTCGAGATAGGCTGACACGCACTTGTGACCAGTCTTTTCCACACAGGAAACAGCTGACTGTGGCAACGGCAGACCACAACGAGTAGTGAAACCTGCAAAAGAAATGAACGTGCTGATACAGAAGTCCACGAGACGTTTTGGGGCGCCGCCACCGTGCTTTATCCACTGTGCGAGCCTTCATAACGAGACATGCTTCGTTATCTCTCTCACGTTTTGCGAAAAAAAAAGTAGCAGGAGGCTAGCTCCACTTAAACTGAACAAGACGAACGAAACCAGAGTTGGGAACAATTTTCAGTTCAGTTCAGTTCAGTCGTTCAGTCGTGTCCGACTCTTCGTGACCCTATTGACCATGTCACGCCACGCTTTCCGGTCTCTCACTATCTTCCTAACATCACATAACTTCATCTGCAGTGCCTCGAGGATGCCATCTAACCATCGCGTTCGCTGCCTACCCCTTCTCCGGCAACCCTCAACCTTTCCCAACATCAAATCTTTCTCCAGCGACTCCTCTCTTCTCATCAGATGACCAAAGTAGCTGAGCTTTAACTTTAGAATTTGACCCTCCAATGAGCAGTCAGGGTTTATGGTCGACAATATTGACTGATTTGATCTTCTGGCAGTCCAAGGAACTCTCAAGAGTCTTCGCCAGCACCACAATTCAAACGCGTCAATTCTTCGGCGGTCAGCCTTTTTCACAGTCCAACTCTCGCATCCATACATCACAACTGGAAAGACCATAGCACGAGTTATACGGATCTTGGTTGGCAGACTAATGTCTCTGCTCTTTACTAGGCGGTCAAGGCTAACCATTGCTCTCTTTCCCAGAAGCAGGCGTCTCCTAATTTCATGGCTGCAGTCTCCTTCCGAGGTAATCTTGGAGCCCAAGAAGAGAAAATCTGTCACTGCTTCCACTTCTTGTCCCTTGATGCTCCAGGACTTGATAGGGCAAGACGCCATGATCTTTGTCTTTTTAATGTTTAGTTTAAGCCCAAACTTCTCACTCTCTTCTTGTACGCGCATCAGAAGTCTCTTGAGTTCCGCTTCACTTTCTGCAATTAAAGTGGTATCATCCGCATATCTAAGGTTGTTGATACGTTTTCCAGCAATCTTCACTCCAGCTGAAGACTCGTCCAGACCGGCCTTCCTCATGATGCACTCTGCATATAGGTTAAATAGGCAGGGCGACAGTATGCAGCCTTGCCTCACTCCTTTCTCAATCGGAAACCAATCAGTAAGACCATGCCCAGTTCTGACTGTGGCCTCTTGCCCTTCATACAGGTTCCTGAGGAGACAGATGAGGTGAATTGGAACTCCCATCTCTTGGAGAGCTTGCCACAATCTGCTGTGATCTACGCAGTCAAACGCTTTCGCATAATCAATAAAGCAGAAGTAGATGGGTTTCTGGAACTCTCTTGCTTTTTCCATGATCCAGCGAAGGTTGGCAACTTGGTCTCTAGTTCCTCTGCCCTTGCGAAACCCAGCTTGCACGTCCGGAAGCTCCCGATCCACATACTGCTGCAGCCTACCTTGGAGGATTTTCAACATCACCTTGCTAGCATGCGAAATAAGCGCGATCGTGCGGTAGTTGGAACAATCCTTGGCACTGCCTTTCTTTGGAATGGGGATGTAAACTGACCTCCTCCAATCCTGTGGCCACTGCAGGGTTGTCCAAATCTTCTGACATAATGTATGCAGAATGTTAACAGCGTCATGGTTGAGGTTTTGAAGCAACTCAGCTGGAATGCTATCAATTCCGCTAGCTTTGTTCTTAGCAAGGCTGGCTAAGGCCCATTCAACTTCACTCTTCAGGATGCCCGGCTCAAGATCAGTTATCACAACCGTCTTATGTTGGGTTTGCACATTCGAGTCCTTCTTGTACAGTTCTTCTGTGTATTCCTGCCACCTCTTCTTTATCTCTGCGGCTTCAGTGAGGTCCTTGCCTCGTTTGTCCTTTATCACGCCCATCTTAGCACAGAAGTTTCCTTTGATATCTTTGATTGTCTTATACAGAGCTCTTGTGTTCCTTAATTGGCTGTTGTCCTCAACTGCTTGGCACTGTATGTTCAAGAAGGCATTCTTATCTCTCCTTGCTATTTTCTGAAAATCCGCATTGAGAACCTTGTATCTTTCTTTTTCCCCCATAACTTTTGCCATCCTCCTTTCCTCAGCTATTTGCAAAGCCTCTTCAGATAACCAGTTTGCTTTCTTGCATTTCTTTTGCTTTGGAACTACCTTAGTAGCAACTTCTTGTATTATATCACGAACATCAGACCACATCTCTTCGGGCTCTTTGTCTTCTAGATCTAATTCTTGAAATCGATTCCTCACTTCCACAGCATATTCTAATGGAACTTGATCCAGATTATACCTGAAAGGCCTTCTAGTTTCCTGCGTTTTCCTCAATCGAAGCTTAATCTTGGCAACAAGAAGCTGATGATCGGTGCCACAATCGGCCCCAGGCCTTGTTTTTACTGCTTGTATAGCGCTTCTCCATCTCTGCCGGCAAATAATATAATCGATCTGATTCCTGTACAGACCGTCCGGTGAAGTCCATGTGTACAGGCGCCTCTTGTGCTGTTGAAAATGAGTATTCGCTATGGTCAGGTTGTTTTCTTGACAAAACTCTACTAGCCTCTGCCCAGCTTCATTTGGCTCACCAAGACCGAACTTGCCTGTAATTCCGGATATTTCTTCACTCCCTACCTTGGCATTCCAATCTCCTATGAGAAAAACGACGTCTGATGATGGGGTGCGGTCTAAAAGGCATTGTAGGTCCGCATAAAATCTCTCAACGTCAGCTTCTTCAGCAGTAGTGGTCGGTGCATAGACTTGGATAACTGTTATGTTGAAAGGGTGACCTTGGATCCGAAGTGAAATCATTCGGTCGTTTTTGGGGTTGTACCCTAGCACTGCTTTGCCCATTCTTCTGTTTACTATGAGAGCGACCCCATTCCTTCTCTTGGGGGAAATGCTTGGGAAAAGGGGTCACGGCCCAAATAGTTGCGCCGATGTGGCAGTGATTCGTTCCGCCATCGGACAACAATAAGTCCGCCTTGCGCGGCAACAGCCCATTATGTGGCCCTTTTTTCGAACCGAAGCGGTGGCCTTGTGGTAGAGCATCCGCCTCGCATTCGGGAGGTACCGGGTTCGATCCCTGGTGCCGCCGGGTACCCACCGGTTTTTAAATGGGTACAAGCTTTCCCCCGGCCTGGTGCTCGGCTCTTCTGGGGTGAAATGCTTGGGAAAAGGGGTCACGGCCCAAATAGTTGCGCCGATGTGGCAGTGATTCGTTCCGCCATCGGACAACAATAAGTCCGCTTTGCGCGGCAACAGCCCATTATGTGGCCCTTTTTTTCTTTTTTTTTTTTTAGGACTGCTGCAGCTGAGGCTCTAAGGGAGCACTTCAGGTGAGGGGTCAAAGGAAGTACCTTTGAAAGACAAACAGAACCACCTATGCAGGCTGCGAGGTTCGAAACTGGGTTTGGGCCCACTGCGGAGGAGGGGCGCGCAGCGGGGTTTACGGAGCTTCTCCCAAACGCACACCCCTGGAAAAGCCGAGCGCCAGGCCGGGGGACGCTTGTACCCATTTTTACCGGTGGGTGTCCGGCGGTGGGTTTCGAACTAACCACCTCCCGCAGCCGAGACGGGCGCTCTAACCATTAGGCCACGGCTGCGGGAACAATTTTACTCAGGTTTTACTAGGAGGTTCGGTTTTGCAAAACTGGCACAGACTTCGGCGAAGATGTTATATGTATTTAATTGGTTTGTTTATTGAGTAAAGCGAGAGCGCATTATCTCTCTTCTTAGCGGACGCCTACACCGTCAATTAGCAGCATACAAATGGAGGTCTTTATGTCATCAGTTTGAATCCCTATTGCGAACTACCTCCAACATGACTAGCAGATGGATGCTCAAGTATCAAACCATGTTGCACCTATATTCACCGCAGCATCGATGGTTACTTTATAGTTCTGATACAAAATCACCTAACAACATTCTTACCACCTAGCGATCACACTTTTTATATACACGCCACGTATCAGGTAAAAGTTATTAGGCTTAAAAAAAGATGTTATCTATGCAGGCAGAAAGCGGTCATGTTTGAAGCCGCGAAGGAGCTACACGGTCACCACTTGAAATTTCTCTCCGGAAGACTCTCGTGTACGTATGTGCGTCAACTAGCCTAAGCGAAGGCACCGGGGTGCGCACCATACTAAGCGGCACTCGGTGGTGACAGTTGACACTTGACAGCAGCCGTGCTCAACTGCCTCAGTCGGCCTGAGTTCATAACTGGAGACTGCTCCTGGTCTTCTCGATCGAAGTGTGCTCGATGAAGCGCTGATATTCCCTTTCCAAACAAGGCTGAACTCACGCGTCTGCCAGAGAGAGAGAGAGTGGCTCTGCACGCAACATTTCGTGCACGGCTGGCTTTGCGGCGGTTGTGCAATTACTCGACGTTGGAAAGCTTAGTCACTAATTAAGGAAGGTATTTTCACCTCGCTGCCCCTGTTTCTATTGCTCCCGTCTGCTGGGGTGCAGCATACTTGAAGCCTACAGTGTTCTCGGCTGACTTCTGCATAGTAAAGCAAAGTAAACAAGTCATGAATCATGCTTTTGAACTCGTAAACGCGCCCAATAAATTTCGCATTTTACCTAAACTCGCTAGGTTGCTCATTTTCGCAGATAACATCTTTTGGACCCTAAGGTAGCTTCGTAAAATGGTCGCTGCGTATATTCGCACTTACGATGTGGAGGTTATGACGTTCCTTCCCAGTGGCAAGATAACTTCTAAATCATACCGCAGATGGAAAACTTCCGTTAATAATAATAACCTAACGTAACCTAACCCATGTTTCTTTTCGGCTAAGGCATTAAATCATATTCGTGTTCTTTTAATCAACCAAAGAAAAAAGCAAAGTTACTCCAAACGATTTGTCCTTTACCCTTCGCAGTTATGACTGATAATTCACCACTCTTGCAGCGCTGCACGTGTTTGTCGTCCTTTTGGGTTTGTTTTCGCGTGCTGCTTTATCACTGTGCTGTTCTATACGACGTGGTGTCTAGATGCGTGCTGTTTTTTTAGATGTGCTGTTTTCTTGCCATGCCGTTTTCCCCTGTGCTGTGTCGTCGTTGCGCCATTTCCTGTGCGGTGTTCTGGCTAATTTGTCATGTGCTGTTTTTTCGCGCTACCAGTTTCTTGATATGAATATCTAGTTTTTCACTATACTTCTGAATGCATAAAACATATTTTCTATATTTATTATCATTTTCCTCATCCTTTCTCCAGTGCCGCACGAGCACCTGTTTATAAGTGTTAGTAAAAAAGTTGGTCAGAGAGTTCAACTATCACAAATGGATAGAAGTATTTTTACTCAAAAAGTTTCTCTACTGCCTTCGAAAACCAAGCGTAGCAGGAACTGACGGTCCTCTGCTAAAGCTACAACCCCTGTACTTTGCGAACCACTGCGTAGAGATGCATTGCTTTAAAAACGCTTGGACATTAACCGAATCCCCTGTTCCTTTCCTTTCACTCCCGGAAAGCTAAAAGTGCTGATGTGAAAAATAAAGAATGGGATGGGTCAAAACTAAGAACATCAGGTTAGCACAATGCTGACAAGTGCCGAATAGCTGGACATCCGGAAATGCATCATGGCTGCCACACTGGAGTCCAAGTGTTTTTCGTTGTGCGCGTAGGTACAGTGATATTTTTGCTAACTACGCTCCCTTACCTTTCCTGGTCACCTTCGGGTTGTGAGCGAGAACAAAAATAGATGAAAAAAATTAAGGTCGATCAACTGGATTCACGTTGATACCTTTGTTCTATGTTTCAGTAGATTGGACCGCATACGCTACCACTACGATCAAGACTGCTAATCATGATTTCCCAAACCTACTATCATCCCTATAACCCAGACACCCTCGCCGGTCCCTAAAGTGTCATTGACAGGCTGCTGTAGCCGATGCTTTGTTATAGCCGATGTTTTTAGGTCAGTGTTTCGTTATAAGTAATGCTTATATGCTCTGGATGCACCCTGAGCCTTCACCCCTATTTCGACTCCGGGCACTTCTGGCCCTCACATGATTCCTAATCCTTACGCATCAAAAATGATTGGGTGATAACTCAGCGAGACGCGTAAGTACTGCGATAGTGGTCGGATATACCCTTGATAGTTAATTTGATGCTATAACTGATATGATATTATCACGTGCTTTGGGGCGTCATTGAAAATGAAGCTGGAGTGCGAAGCGGGAGTGTGGAGAGGAGGAAGCAGGAGCTAGCGTGCCTTGGAACTCTCAGTGCCTGGACTAAAAATAAACCCCCCGTTATGTACCGAGTACGTAACAGCTGTGGTGAAGCTTGCGGGGTAGATCAACACGGATCCCCGTCGTCTTCGACGAAGCCGTCGACTCACTGGTTGGCCGCCCCTACCATCCGATATGGCTCAAGACAGTGACGCCGGCCGAGAAACACCTGCGGTGGGAAACTGGCAGCATTATCGCGAGCCGCACACCTTTGGTGCGAAATCTGACGAGGACATCGGCGAGTGGTTGACCAACTACGAACCCATGAGCCGGTACAATCACTGGGATTAAATCGTGGAACTTGCGAACGTATTCTTCTTCTTGGAAAACATGGCGCTAATTTGGTTCGACAATCATGAGGACTCACTGACCAGCTGGTATCGTGTCACAGAAGCAATTAAGAAGTGCTTTGGGGAGGGATCCGCGAAAAAGAAACTCGCAGAACAAACGTTGCTTCAGCGAGCCCAGGTAAAGGACATTCACCACACATATTGAGGATATTGCGAAGTTGTGTAAGGTCGTGAGCCCATGGATGTACAAGGAAGGCAAAATTGGACACTTACTCAAAGGGATTGCTGAAGACCTATACACGTTTCTTATTAGCAAAAATAATTTGAAATTCACTGCTGGCATCATCAGGCACTGCCGCACTTACGAAAATTTGAAGTTGTGCCAAATCACATAAGTTTGGACGACTGGCCAACGTCACATCTGTCACGAGCATTGAGTAAGTACACCGAATCGTTTGAAAACTGCCGCGAACGATATTCTGCGTGCCGAGAGGACCACCAATATGAAAGTTGTGCGCTGCAGGCAGAACCCGCGACTCCATCATCTTCCTGGACTCCGGCTCGAAATGCGCCATGCTTTGACGACCGCAAGCAATATGCCGACTTAGTCTCTTCCCAGCACAGAATGTGTCGAATAACCGCTTTCACAGGCAGGATGGTTCGTCAGCAACGCAGGCCTGACTACAATCGCCAGCCAGAACAAGTTTGCCCCAACTTTTCGTCTGACCAGTGGGCGTCCGCAACCTGTGTGTTACCGCTGTGTCATGACTGGACACATCTCCCGGTACTGTCGTCGACGAGGCCTGCTGCCACAAGACCGTCGCCTGTTTCCCAACGCATCTGATCGCCTTAATACGGCCTTTTATCCACCGACGCCTGCATCGACTTATGATACCTGCCACCCGGCACAGATACGAAATTCCTCGCCTGCTTCCGACCGCAGCCTGACACGGCAAACCCTAAGAGATCAACGCTCACCGTCTCCTCGGCACCGTTCTTCACCTTCTGGAAATAAGAAGGCGCCGCTGATGGAGGTGAAGTCGCCTGAGAATCAACGTTACCAATACTAATGCCTCTATTCATGTAAAAAACAAACTCTAAATATTTATTGACAACATCAGCAGCATGACATCAAATGGCGCTGGAGCAACAGTCTCTGTTATGAGTTTAGGATTCAGAACCGTTTGGGACGTAAAGTTATGTTCAGCGTGAATCAAGTTGTGTTATTCCGTGGTGTTGGCGGTGAATCATAGGTACCTTTGGGTGTGTGCTGCGCGAACGTTGAGATTGGCGGCCAAGCGTTTCGAACCAAATTCGCAGTGTTGCCGCGTTCCACACATAAAGCAATTTTAGGTATAGACTTTCTGCAACAGTGTGGTGCAACGTTAGACTGCCGGAGTGGACAGATCTCACTGAATACTGCGTTGATGTCAGCCCTTGTAGAAGCCTCGTCACTCGATTTGGGAACGTTTTTTGTGTCTGAAGATATAGCTCTACCTGCGATGTCCGGAGAATTCATCCAATATATTTCATCTAGAAGTTTGTGCGAGGATTTGGACGCTGTAGAGGAACGTACAATAACCACCTGTTCAAAGAAGAGTGCCCTGGTGCCTCGTTGCATAGTTTCAGTGACCAGAGGCCACACCTTCCTATGGACAGTAAACTATTCCGACGAGCCAGCCGTACTACCTCGTGGCATGAAACTCGCCAATTTCGAGGAAGGTATGTTAACTGTGCCCTTGAAGACAAAAGAAACCCTTTTGCAGAGTCTCGTGTCCAGGCAATGATAAACACATTTTAGGAACAAAGGAGTGCCGAATGTTTCACTGAGCTGCTTTCCAAGCATGTTTCCGGCTTTCGACTTCGTCAGGGATCGTCCCCCACCGATTCCAACTTCTCGCATTCGTCATTCAGTTGGTACTGGAACCTCTCGCCCGATCAGACAGAAGCCCTACAGTGTGTCGCCGAGAGCCGGCAGTACAAACGCGTACAACTTCCACCTGTATTGATTCGTTTGTGATATCTATAAAAACTCAAGAACAAGTTATAATCATCCCCTGGTAAACGAGACGAAACCGAAAGCAGCAGCTCATACACCTGTCGTGTCTCATGTAGCGCATACTGGCTCAGCACTGTTGTCCTCAGCATTATCGATGACATGAAGTCATGTTTTTTCTTCCATACAAATAATGCGGGCTTCCAGCGTTTCTCTGCTTTTTCTGTCTTTGTAAGGCTACAAGACAGTATGTAGTTACATTTCCGTCTGTAGATTTAGACAATATTAATTAAACAACGCTGTAAGGCCGCGAAAAAAAATCTAGCCGGAGCAGTAATCACCGTTATAGCTGTTTGAGGATCTGTATGCTGTTTTCTCAATAACTATACCTTCCTTTGCTATAATATTTACATACAAAACAGGTAAAATCTAAATTAAAGTAAAATTATGAATATTTGTTTTTACTCCAAGTGCTCAAGTGAGCTGCTATCATTGCGTTAAGGAACCGAGTTTATTCCTTTTAACCTCCTCCCTTGTGACAGCTGAAACTCACTGGACGTTATGGCCGGCATCATCAACGAACGGCAAAGAATGAGCGAAATTTCGTTGTGTGTTTTCAAGATACCGTATATTGCAAACCAAGATTCGGATCTCTTAAAGAGAATGAGCTGTTTCTCCCATAAGGAGACGCGTACATTGGCGGAATCCCCCGTGATATGCAAGAGTGATGCAGAAACTGTAGCCTTTCCAGAGATGATGTAAACGCTAAGCGCGTTCTTAGCATCGATAGCGACAGCCCGCTGGGAGCGTCCTCTCCTTCAAACTGCGGATCACGTGTCTGCTGCTAATGGCAGGGTCCTCGTGGGAGTTGGAAGCAAGCCTGTACCCGGCTAATTCTTCCCTCTTCACGCTATTTTATTTGATCGCTGGCTGAAAGTTGAGCATAGGAGCCTTTTCCCTAAAGGCACATCACTGAAATTCGTTATGCGACCTAGCCAAAGTGAAAAGAACTTTTGTTTTCGGGTTCGATGCCGTCCGGGTGCTAAGTAAGATGGGATGTGAAACAATACAGTGATGCTGTTTCATCTGATGAGGCTGATCCAAAAGGACAAGTGTTACAGCTGAGGTCGCGAGTTTGGCAGTAGCTGAACCAAAGATCAAAGCGAGCGCAAGTTGCTTCTAAAAAACCTTGAAACAATGAAAACAGATATCTCGACTGTTGCAATGTTCCTTTTGCCAGCATTATCAAGAAAAAGGTTCTTATCACACTTTTGAAACACACAATAACTAATATCTGGTTGATGTCTGAGCGCGTTAGAAAGGCGGAGTGAAATGCCTCCACACAGTGGCACCATAATGATACTTAACGTTCTTCAAATCTACCGTGAGCGCATGAATCCAGAATAGCTAGCTGTCAAAACAACAGACATTGTCACCTGGATTATCTGCTTTGATATCTGCCCTTGCAATGTTATCTGTCGGATAGTACTGGGCTTATAGGACTTTGCAATAGGCGCTTGTGCGTCGAAAAACTTTTCTTTACCTTTTCCACCCCGTACTAAATGCAGAGATGTTAAAGGTATGTAAATTCTTAAACTGCTGCATAGAGTTTTATCACAGTTTTTTTAGCCCAAAACCGCCAATTTCTTCATTTTTTTTATATTTCTGTTTTTTTGCCGAAGTCAAACACAGCAGCGGTTTGTGAAAATGAAGCAATCGGTCAGGAGGAAGTCGAGGTAGTAGTGCTATAAAACATTTATTTGGAAAAATGGGTTATGGGTTAAGGGCGGGTTTGGTCAGGTCCTCAGTCTGGGACTCCGATGCCGCTGTCCGAGCTCTCGCAAGCAAGGTCCATTGTGCCGCAAGGCAAGGTCAGAGCTGGACAGGGCCACCTCCCAATTCGCCCACGTTGGGTTTTCTTTGCGAGGTATTGCTTAGCTTTCTTGGCAAGCCCATACGATATGGTAAAGGTCTGATTTCTGGCCGCAAAACGTGCATATATCCGAGAAATATACCCGGACTAATTGCATACTATCTAGATGGGCTGCCGTAGGACAATTGTAACCACCTGTGGTAGCACTGTCCTGATTTATTGAGTTTTTTAGCAGGTTCTGAGTATGTTAGGCTTGCTAAGCCGACGTGTGGTAGTATCTCGCGATATGTAGTGAGGGGCTGAGGGCGGTCATATGAGGGGACCAATGAGGGACCTCAGGAAAGGAATGCTGAGCCTGCGGCGCATTAGAAGTAACCTGAAATTTTGTAATTTATAATAAATGTCTTTTTTATGAAAGTACAGGTAGCGAAGAGTTTATTGAAGTTTTAAAATTTCATGACATGCGTCAATTATTCAGTTTTATCTCGTTTCACGCGCACATCCCTTTATTTCGCAAATAATTTCCGTGCAATGAGGTTTCATTTTTTCCCTCTCAGCTCCTCAACTGTGCTTGCCCGAAAGCACAGAATATAGCTAGATTAAGAAAGTATGATCATACACTGAAAACTTCGTGCACGTCAACGGAATATCTCAGGGGTCCTTCGCAGCACTTTGAAACGACGCACATCAGACGATCTTAGCATATTGAAGAAAACAGCACTCGCCGAAGTCACAGATGAAAAAGAAAAAACATACAAACTATAAACACATTGACGTTTCGGCACCGCTACGGGTGCCTCGTTCACAATGGAAATGAAACGAGATGGCCGTTGGTTATGAAGTTTTGCGTATAAAGCGCATGTACATCTCGGGTAGATTTCCTCACGTCCTGTTTATCGCTTCGCTTGTCGTTTGGACGTCAGCCCGTTATACTAAGTGGCACGGGCAGAGGCTCTTTATTTTTCTTTCTTTTTCATGCCTCAACATAATATATTTAATTTGATGTGTAATGATTCTTTGAGTAGGCGGGTCGATAACATTTTTGCTCTTTCAAGTATCCGTGCGGAATCCCAGTCAAACAGGTGGCCCCTGTCTTCATTGTGCCCTGCTAAAGAGTTAGAAGTCACTTTTTTGCTCTTTACGTCACGTTGGTGTTCCTTCGTCCCTCAATCGTCTTACGAAATCGCCAGCCTCGCCTATGTAGGAAGCGCTGCAATCGTTGCAAGGAAATTTGTAGACGACGCCAGGGTAGCTTGTCTTTTCCAGCGGGTCTTTCCCCCGTACCAGATGATTTCGGAGCTTTCTGTAGGGTACATGGGACACTTGCATGTCATAGGCAGCGAATATTCTGAATAAGATTTTGCCGACAGCCTTGGCATACGGAATCACAGAATGGGTTTTCTTTTCTCTTTCTCCGGTTAGAGGGGCTGCAGCGCGTAGTTCTTTCGAACGAAGGACTTGAGATGGGTATCTGTTTTCTTTTAGGACCTTCCTTATGCGTCTCAGTTCACGACCTGTGTTTCGTGGGCTTGCGCAAATCCTGAAGGCCCAATTAAAAAGCGCCGAGGCAACCGATCGTTTGTGTCCAATTTGGTGCGTTGAAAGAAAATTCAGATATTTACCCGTGTTGGTAGGCTTCCTGTATACACTGGTCGCGAAACCGTTTTTGGTTCTTTCAACAAGAACATCGAGGAAGGGGAGGCGCCCTTTTACTTCTTCCATAGCGAACTGGAAGCTTTCTTGAAGCGAGTTCAGGTATCACAGCTATCTTTCGGCGGCCTCTCGACGGAAGAGGCAGAAACAATTATCAATGTACAGAAGGAACAGCCTTGGTGGTGGGTCGAATGACGAGCGTGCGGTTTTCGATCGTTTCTAGGGCCAGGCTGGCACAATCCACGGAGATGGAAGCGCCCGTTGCTGTCTCGAAGGCATGCCTGTAGAATGATGCAATGTCTGTAGACATTAAGATATTAAGATATTCTCTGTTGAGTCTCCGGAGTCTCCGGTGTTCAGGTCTTAATGTATGTAGAATGTCAGCGCACCCAATAGGACATAAACGATCGGTTGCCTCGGTGCTTTTTAATCGCGCCTTCAGGATTTGCTCAAGCCGAAGAAAAACAGGCCGTGAACTGAGCCACATAAGAAGGTCCTAAAAAAAAACGAATACACATCTCATGTCCTTCGTTCACAAGAACTATGCTCTGCAGCTCATTTAACAGGAGAAAGACAAAAGAAAAAGCGCGGTGTGATTCCGTATACCCAGTGTGTCAGCGAAACCTTATGCAGAATATTCGCTGCCTATGACATCCAAGTGTCCCATGTACCATCCAGCAAACTCCAAAACCATCTGGTACGGGTGAAAGACCCGTTGGAGAAGACAAGTTACCCTGGAGTCGTCTACAAATTTCCTTGCAAAGATTACAGCGCATCCTACATAGGCGAGACTGGCGATTTCAGAAGACAATTGAAGGAACACCAGCGTGACGTAAAGAACAAAAAAGTGACTTCTAACGGTCTAGCACAGCACAATCAAGACTAGGGCCACCTGATTTACTGGGATTCCTCACGGATACTTGAAAGAGCAGAAATTTTATCTACCCGCCTACTCAAAGAATCATTATACACGTCCAAATGATAAGCGATATGCAGAACGCGGGAAAATCTACCCGAGATGTACATGCGCTTTATACGCTACACTTTAACTTCATAACCAACGGCCCATCTTGTTCCATCTGCATTGTGCGCCGAAATGAAAATGTGTTTATGTTTTGTTTTGTTTTTTTCTCTCTGTGACCTCGGCGAGTGCTGTTTTCTTCAAAATGCTGAATTTCCCTGGCCGGATGGGTTTATTTCGAATCCTCAACTATCAGACGGTTATTATGGGGCTATCCTGATTTTTTTTTTTCTTTTCGCGGGTTCTCATTGCGCTATTCTTTATCTTTGTAAAATAGTTGCTCACGATTTATTTAGAGTAAGTAGAAGCTTCTCAATAATTTTTCCTGCTACTCAGACGTTTGCTGACGTTTCTTACACAAAGTTTACTCTTCACTGCCTTCCATCATCGCTGTGCCATCTGCGTGTGACGGCTGCCTGGTCCATCTTTTTCAGGCTCCCCACAGGTGAAAACCATTAAGCTCAGCGTTTTGCGAACAGCTCTCTAAGAGCTCCAGCCAAAGTACCGTGGGCACTCAATCTGCCCTTACGGAGTGCGTGACCATTAGGCACAATTATCCGGCGATAGCGGAGAACGAGTTAATGGCCGAAACCCGAATAGTCCTAGAAAAACAATAAAATGCATTGCAACTATGTTAAAAAGCGTCGAAATAGACTCGCGTTTCACACCGCTAAACATCAGCAACCTGGGAACAGATAATAGGCCAAAATGTTTGATCAGCTGGAATTTAAACAACTTTTGAAAATTCCCTATCATTGTTTTGTTTTTGTGCGTAACTTCTTATGTTCAATAGTCCGCCTATGTGTTCTATTACTTTAGGCACCTCCAATATTTCATACCCCCTTTTTGCGAAAGCGCAATAAATGTAACATTGGGCTCCAATATCGTCATTGAATAACTTGCGAATACGTTTTTTTCAGGCTAGTTAGTGCGTTACGTGACTCTGTATTTAGCACAGAAACTGAGCACAAGAAAGAACGAATTAAGTTGACAGGGCAGAGCGTCGTGTCTTGTAAACTTCGTTTCCTTGCTGTGCTGTCTTTCTGCGCTAATATCCAAGTCAAGCTGTCATTAATATCGTCGTTTTGGAATTACATTTTCAGCTTTGTAACTGTTGAGGTCGCCGCGATCTGATTTCTTGTAACGCTTTGTAACTGTTGAGGTCGCCGCGATATATATATATATATATATATACTCAACATCTCCGCCTTTCAAACTGCTTACTTCAGTACGTTATCCCAGCTTGCAATGCTGGCTCTCGCTGGTGCTTTCTTGACTCGTTATATCTCGTTTGTACTAGTTTATTTGGAGCAGGCAAGTCTACAAACCGTGAGGCCTTCAGTGCTACCGGCGATCCGTACATGCTTTTCTCCAGCGCTACAAGCACTTATCTTTACAATCAAATAAATGAGAACCCAGATTTCATTGCAGTTAAATTCGTCCCGCCGGGGTGGTGCAGTGGTAAGACGCCCGACTACTGTCCGGAGCTCCCGGGTTCGAACCCGACCACGGCGGCTGCGTTTCGATGGAGGCGAAACGAAGTGGCGTCCGTGTGCTGTGCGATGTCAGCGCACGTTAAAGATCCCCAGGTGGTCGAAATTACTCCGTAGCCCTCCACTACGGCTCCCCTTTCTCTCTTTCCACTTTCACTCCCCATTCCTCCCTTCCCTTACGGCGCGGTTCAGGTGTCTACATAGCAAGTGTGACAGATACTGCGCCTTTCCCTTCCTGTGAACCATTTATTATTTATTATTATTAAATTCTCAATTTTTTTTTTCATATAGCAGGTAATGGGAATCGTGCCAGATGAATAGTTCCGCGAGAGAGGCCTACAGTTATCAGTCCGTATAGTGGGATGACTTCTGATGATGGTAATGATGATGATGATGATGATGATTAATGAGTGCTCAAATCCACAAAAGTCACATGCAGAAATTTTAAGACTGGGAGGATAATTAATGACGTATGTTCCCTGTTATTTTAGTGGCTCAGATAACTGTGTCAGATATCTAACTAAATTTACTACGAGCGTCGTAGTAAACGGATGCGGGGAGAGAATAAATATTCTGGAAATAAACTTAATTATAATCACATAGAAAGCCACTACGCGAGGTCCTGTGCTTCTTCTGGATCTCGGAGGGCCAAGTCTCTCGTTCGATCGTTCTTTCAGACAAGAAACAGTTCTCTCACACGGTCATTGCAACCGGTAAGATTTCCGTTGGACAGAGGTAGCCGCCTATGTTGAGATCCTGGAAAAAAAGAACTAAAGAGAAACATCCTGGCGTGCACACTACACAAGAAATGGCAACAGCGAGTTACGGCATTGCACGTTCAAACTTCTGACTGTCTTACAAGGCTTATTCGCGCCAGTGGGCATGAAAACGTGTGTATGTGTTAGTAGTAGGGCGCAGGTATAGTTGTGCATCCTTCTCTCTCTCAGCACTTTTCTTTGTACCCATATATTGAGCTTGGGGCTTCTGGAATTCCCCAAGCTATTCCCCGAATTCGATCATGCGTAGCAGCGAATATATCTCTTGTTGTCGGAAGGCAATTGTTCTTTCGGCCTCACCGCATTCTCGCGATTGCGATGTGCGGCGTTCAATACCAATGTTCGGACATGCTGAGCAGCCTTCTCAACTCTCTTTTCCTGCGAGTACGCATTTGTTTCTTGGAAGTACGTTCGTAGTGACTTGGTTTATTTTTTCCTTTGTTACTTGCTCGTTTGTTTCTTTCTCTCTCGCGTCCATGTAAGCCCTGTAATTCAACTGCAAGTTTTGTCACCACCGTTATTGCACCGTCGTTTTCAATTGTTTCCTCTGAACGCTTTCATTTTAAGAACGGAACATGGAATCTGGAAGAGTCTTCCAGAAACTCATTCGATTACAGACCTCGCGGTCTCAGCCTGTGTCCCTCGAGATCGTGTGGTCGACATCCCCGTACAATGACGTCAAAACGCAGCTAGATCACGTGCCCTGCTTTCAGAAATTCCATGGCTCATAATTCATTGATTTCTTCCCATTATCTGATTTAATTAGTCATGTGAATGATTACAATTGCTAGTTGAAGACTGTCATGAGTATGAAAATATGTTGTTTTGTTATGTGATGAAGTCATGCATATTTGAGGCGCATAATCATTCAAAACAGATTACCTTTATGATCATCATCCATCCCTGACGCTGAAGCTAGTGCCACATCACTGCAAGTCCTCTCAGTATTCCCTATTTGGGTTTCCTCAAGAACAGAAAATTATAACCACACTTTTTTCGAAGTGTGTGTTATTAAATGCTATGCACTCGAAAGTACTTCTTCCCTGGTCAGGCTTATCTGCACGCTGCCGATGTCTATTGCTCGAGATATATTTTGATTGCGGCCATCTCTTAAAAACTGTGGCAGCAAAAAAATGAAATAAAACACGAAGCCTGAAAGCAGGATTCGCTGACGTGCAGCAAGGCATAAAATTGTCCGAACGTGGTTCTTGAGTAACAACATTTACCATCGCCGCAACTTCAACAGAAATTATCGATCGACTTGGCTTGAAGAAACAACGTACTTCTAAAAAAACGCGTATTTCTTTATGAATTTACGTGCTTAGTTAATGTGAATAGCCAGCAATTTGCGCTTTCTTTACTTATCGCAAAAACATTCCTAAAGTACCACACGAAAAATTGTGGCACATGATGGACAGAGCCCAACTTCCCTCTTGTATTTTATTCTGGATTAGAAAACCGTATAACGTAGGCACTAGTTCGAAATTTTTTAGACATCACTGATTGTTCTTCTTGTTTTCGGACATGGTATGCTTTAAAAAAAAACAGTAACTAGGCCACACAGCAGTAGACACAGTAATAGAGAGCAGTGCCATTAGGACTATTGATCAGTGCAGTGTTTATCACTGAATACAACATAAACCCAAAACGTAGTTCTGCAGCGAGTTACAAGACGACAGCCGGCTCCGTTTCCTATTAACTTGACAACATTGTTATATCCAAAGTATACCCTTGTAAACAGATTGTATCAAGCTTACTAATGCGCTAACCTTGTCCCCTCGTATATCTGTTATTTTCTTGTCAGCTCTGAAATCTGTGGTCCCTCGAGAAGGAACATAGATGCCCATTTGTACAAGCTGAGCTTGGTACAATGTCAACGGAAGGAACAAAGTTCCATATGCAATGCAAAAAAAATTATGTACTGCAGTTCCTAGAAAAGATGTATTTTAACTATATATAAAAGACATGCTACATACTCCCTAATGATAAAGCAACCTAAGATGGCTCTCAAATGTTGTAGAAAATTAGATCGAATTGCTTTAATGTGCAACTGCTTCTCAGGTGAGCTGAAGTTAAGCTTGCCAAATTTCGTAAAGTCGCATTAAGCCAAAAAGTCTTGACACACACATCCTCATTCCGCAGCTTGGATGTTCGCGACAGGGAACTTTTAAACGCAGCTCTTTCCTCAGAACTGTCACGAACTGCGGTTTCTTGCTTTCGAATATTATAGCGGCAATGTACTTCTCCAAAGAACTTGAATGCTAGTTTTCATGCTGCATTTTCTTATGAAATATATTGCCAGCCGAGTTGTGTCTTAGCTTGTGTGCGACATATTTTTACACTATCATGTATTTGCTATGCACGAATAAACATATTGTCGCTGCTGCATCTTTTCCCTGGACCATGCCTGAACACGTTCTGTAGTATCTGCAAACAAATAAAATAAATAATGTTGAAATAAAATAAACTTTGGCGCTCTCTTTTTCCCGCTTTGACATTCGAGCACTTGTATCATTGCCGGATATGTGTCGCCACTGAAGATTAAGCGTGATCCGAAAGGCAGCACAGGATTAGCTCAAGGTTCGGGCAATCCCTTGCGAAAGGAGAAGCCCTGGCCTGGCTCCAGAAACTGCATTTGTGAAAGCTCGCAATCGGTTATCCCTAATTAAAAAGGCCGACCGGATAGGCACGCACGAATAGAAACCTGGACGTCTCCGTTTTGCCGTTTACTTCTTAGGCTACGTAACAAAAGAAGCGTTATCGTGTAATTAGGACTGAGTATTATACGCAGTTTAATCTAGCCGGCCCGGGTGCAAAAAAACGCAAAAAAGAAAATAGCACCATAACGTGACGTTTTCACTACCTTTTCCCCAACTACATTTCCTCCCGCCTTTCGGCACACGCTTTGATATATAAGATTTTCTCTTTTTCTGGACCCCTGAGCTGACGTCTCATCCAGGTACATCCGTATGGAAGTGAAAAAAGACACAAATGCTGCACAAAAAAGAAGTCTGTTCATTTGTCCAGTGAAGCTGAAAGTATCTGTGGATATTATGCGCCAAGGGTGAAAATAGAAAACAGAAGAAAGGCTATTCTTGCCGCAAAGTACAAAGGGATTCCTTAAAACAAAACATTTCCCATACTACGGGTGTATTGCGGGGAATATTCTTTTCAACTTGCCAACTAATTAATACTCTAGTGCTCATGCTTTGTTCCCTCTCATATTTCACGCCAGGTCACATTGCGAAAATTCTTCGCTGATGCAAAATATGGCCGTTTTGTAAAGAAACAGCTATTGCAGCAAGAAAGGTGCGATCCAGAAGGCACTGTTTTGAACTGTGCAGCAGGATTAAGCAATTTAATATCATTTATTTCCTTGCATACAAAAGAGAATGTAATTATCTGAAAATAATGCTAAAATGAAATAGCCTTAAATCTGCCCAGAATACTTGAAACTTTGCAGCCAGCCGAGCAATATATATATATATATATATATATATATATATATATATATATATATATATATATATATATATATATGATGTCACACAACTTTCCCTCTGGCCCATTAGTAACAAGCAAACCATGTCTATATATATATATATATATATATATATATATATATATCAGTTCACTTCAGTTCAGGCGTTCAGTCGTGTCCGACTCTTCGTGACCCTATGGACCATGTCACGCCACGCTTTCCGGTCTCTCACTATCTTCTTAACGTCACATAACTTCATCTGCAGTGCCTCGAGGATGCCATCTAACCATCGCGTTCGCTGCCTACCCCTTCTCCGGCGACCCTCAACCTTTCCCAACATCAAATCTTTCTCCAGCGACTCCTCTCTTCTCATCAGATGACCAAAGTAGCTGAGCTTTAACTTTAGAATTTGACCCTCCAATGAGCAGTCAGGGTTTATGGTCGACAATATCGACTGATTTGATCTTCTGGCAGTCCAAGGAACTCTTAAGAGTCTTCGCCAGCACCACAATTCAAACGCGTCAATTCTTCGGCGGTCAGCCTTTTTCACAGTCCAACTCTCGCATCCATACATCACAACTGAAAAGACCATAGCACGAGTTATACGGATCTTGGTTGGTAGACTAATGTCTCTACTCTTATATATATATATATATATATATATATATATATGCTTGCGAAAAAGTCGTTCTTGGCTGCAGAAGAAATAAATAGCGAAGATCATTAACACTTCATTTATTCTCCGGCGACGTTTCGACCGGACCGGGCCCCGGTCGAAACGTCGACGAAGAATGAATGAAGTGTTAATGATCTTCGCTATATATATATATATATATATATATATATATATATATATATATATATATATATATATATATATATATATATATATATATATATATATATATATATATTCTTCTACGCCTCAAGCTAGATCTTTAAGAGGCAGGCGTGAGATCGTTTCGGAGTTGGCTTTAAAATAACTATTGCTCTATCCTTTTCATTCATTCCTCACGCATCTCACTGATTTTGGCGGTGGCATGTTTTAGTGGTTCCCTTGAAATCGATTTTAAAGCATCTTGATTTTGTATTCTCTAAGTAGAGAATCTGTGCGGGTAAAAACTATTTTTCACCTTTTTATCAACTACTCTCCGCTATTTTGTTAAGGTTTTGGCTTGGTTTAGGGGGTTTAGCTTTCCAAAACGACTCAGGCTATGAGAGGCGCCATAGTGGAGGGCTCCAGAAATTTCCACCACCTCGGGAGTTTTAACATGCTCGGGATATTTAGCACGGATGTTTAACATGCGGGATGTTTGCATGCCAGCGCCCTAACACAGTGGACCGCACACGTGCCACCTACCTGAAAGAAAAATTTTTCACTCCGAGTTGCTTGCCAAATGGGGAGGCCTGAACACCATTACGACAGCTGCAGCCAGAAGAGAAAATTTCAATGGATATCGAATTTTAACAGACTCATACGCAGCGATTGCGAGCTAATGGCACCAACTACACAATACGCAATGGCCAACGACATCAGAAAGAGGCTGAAGGGAATGCGGGAAGTTGGAAAGGAAATTCAAATTATATGGACACCGGTACATACTGGCAAGGGTGGGGGTAACGCAGCCCGTCGAGCAAGCGGGTGGGCTTACTGGCAGGTTCAACGCCCCGCACCCCAACTCCATGCCTAACCCAATAGACTTAAATCCCTACCAAACAATGCTCACTAAAGGCTCCCCTGGCAGAGCGATGGTGCGCTATGTACGTACCAAAATAAAACACGACAGCAGGTTTAGGTTATATGAAGCAACACCAAAGCCGGTGTTTGATGACACGAAAGGACTTACTCTACCCCATGCGATATTTCTGAACAAACTAATAACAAACGCAGCCTACGCACCACACATACTTGACAAATGGTTTCTCGGCAAACACGAACCACTCAAACACAACATATGCACCCACTGTAAGGAACAGAGTACAGCAGACCTAAAGCATCTTATATGGCAATGCGCATCGTTTTCACGAGGAATAAACAAAATTACGCATATTCCACACGACGACATGCCCACCCTAACAGATCAGATTCTATCAAGACCCGCAATACAACATTCCATTACTGCCTATGGCAGTGAGAGCGGCCTGTAGTGTTATAGAGGTCGACTTACAGCGTGCAGATCGGCAGCATAGCAAGCAACGAGAAAAAGCTTGAAGAACCGTGAAGCTATACTCCCATCCCTCCTAACTCCCTAATTACCCAAACAGTGGCCAGGAGCCATCGCTTCGATCAAATAAAGGCTTCCTTCATTCATTCATTTAATTAATTAGTAGTTAAGATTTTATTCTAAGTTAATAATAATTTCATTTCGACAATGAATTGGTTTTGCAAAGTTGGAGAGCACCTTCTGAAACCCCCATTCTATTTTTTTTTCGATAGAGAAAGCCTCACTTGTAACTTTTTTCCAAGCTGTACAGAAAGCCCGCGAAACACAAAAAAATATTACGTGACTGGCGCATTCGCGCCCCATGATTGTGGGGCTCTCAACCTTGGTTTGAGTGAACGAAATCAGCTGCTTCCATGGCCTGTAGCGGCAGGCCGATAAGTCTGCGGTGGCCTCTTCGTTGCAGCGAGCTCAACGTGCTCGCTGGAACCATCACAAATATATCAGCTTACCGCTGGAACTGGGCTGTAGAGTACAGCCGCAGCTAATTTCGTTCACTCAAACCACATTTGAGACCACCACAATCGCGATGCGCGAACGCGTTAGTCACGTGATATTTTTTTGTTCGTGGGCTTTCTTTCGATACAAGTCAGGCTTTCTTTATCGGAAATAAGTGGAATGGTGGTTTCAGAAGGTGCTCATTAACTTTGAAAATCACATTTATTGTCTGAAGCTAATAATTAGTTGAAAAACCTATCTTAGTTACTAATTAGTTCCTTGCAGAATAAAAACATGTCTATAGTGCGTCAGATGGCTTCTGATCTACCTCAAATGTATTTTCTTAACCCTTGGTCTTGTATATGGGTGTATTCAGATAAGAACGGTAATCGAGGTCTCTTGACCCTTATTGTTTTCAATTAAATTTTTATATGTGGTGGAAACATATCTCGACACAAAGAAATTGGCTTTAGTTTTGCAAGATATGGCTTAGTCTGCTCGAAAAAAAATCGTATATCACTGCAGATGAAAAACGCTATTTTTGCAATTACAAAGAGTTGCAAGTTTGGAGACCTGCTTCTAGCGTACTAAAATGTTATAATTTATCATTTTTTACCCACAAAATCTACGCACCTTTTACTTTTAAAGCAGTTATTATAAACATGTTTTATTGCAGCGGTTCATTTGCTAAAAAGAGCAAACATTGATCCAGAAGCAACGCATTACAAGAAAATCCATTTTCAACCCTAACTACAGGCATGATGCGCTACGGTTTTAGCATTCAGTCTTCTTCCATTTATTATTCAGATATGTTCTTTAATTTCAGGCGAAATTTGGAGCTCTAGACGGCTAGGTCTATTCTCCACAACGCATCAAATTTGCCCATGATTCGAAAATAAAAAAGAGCGCAACGTTGATTCCAAGCAAAAAAAAAAAAAAAACAAAAAAAAAAAACGTGATCAATGTTTATGAAAAAAAAAAAAAACTCTCAAAACTCCTCATGTCCTCAGAAATAATACAGCCTAAAACGTGTTGCATTATATTGTTTAAAATTATAGAAATAAGTGTAAGACTGTATGGAACTTTTCAATACTCAGCCCTACATTTTGGCACGACATAATAAAGTGTTGCAACTGAAACGTTTTCTCTACATTAACCAGGACAAGTTCTCTATTATTTCTGGAAAGATTGGAAGAATGTTGATTTATTTGTTCTTTCTTAATATTGCATTAAATTAGGCCAAAATCCCAATTATCAATAAATAGACAAGTATGACTCGAATTTAAAAAACTACCGCATCTTCGATATATATCGGATTCTCCTAAAAACAATTCTAAGTCCTTTATAGAGATCAGATACGAAAATGTATTGCACTATGTAAACTAAAATATAAGGATAAATATAAACTGAACGCATGTTGTAAAGTCGTTTTCTGCTTGTTAGAAGGGTTGATGATTGCGTAAATTGGAATAAATTCGCTCTTTCTATCAATTTTATGGGAGAACGCAAGTGACGGTTGAACTTTTTCTCTATCCTGTATCCTTTTTTTTTAGAGGTGCTGTGCTGAATAATCCAGTTCCTAATTATACTATTTCATTTCTACTTTATGAGAAAAATTGACAAAGTTGTATTCTTGAAGGCCATTTTTTAATGTGCACATAATTACAGTCATAACAAAACGCCTTACAGCATGATAGTTTAGGTGGAATTTTATATTTCTTAATAGCAGCAGCACGAATAAGCCGATGTGACGAGCATTCTTGGTGACAGAGCCATGTAGCCCACAAAAACGGCGCGCCAACACGGAGCGAAACCCACCTAAACTGCAGGTTACGTACACTATCGCGCGGCGTGTCGCCGATTGTAGCCTGCGGCTAGCGCCTTATTGGCACAGAGGCCTGTGTGACCTGGAAAGCGCAGTTAAATCTGGCGGTCTCGTAAGCCCAACGTTCCTGTCTTTGACAGTGTGCCGCCATCTAAGAGCGACTCGACAAAATGCAGTGAACTCGTCGCGCTCCCGATTGCCGCTCGATGCCGCCACAGCGCTCAAACTTTTAAAGTGCCACCTTTCGTCGCGGCTCAGAAGAACTAGCGTTGTGGTGGTTGCGGTGTTTATTCCGGACCACTGATCTCGTCAGTCAGGACTCTAAGCAGTCAGGAATCTAACCCTTCATGCGGCCGGGTCGTAAATTTAGCAGGAAGAGCTCACTCAGTCTACTAAATGGCAATCGCCGTCTCAATGGCAACTCAGTTAAACTACAGTGGCTGGAATAGTTATAATCCTCGGCTGAGAGAATGTGGATCCAACGTACGAGTGTGATGAGTTCATTAAATAACCCCGAGATGAATTGTTTGTGAACAAAGAGGACGTCGGTACGGTATGCGATCGGATGAACATCTGGTAATTTTAAGCTATTACGCGCAGTTCTGTTGTAGTTATATTGAAACAGGTAGATTATTCTGGACGAGTTCCCATGGCAGTCAACATGAATACCAAATTGATATTCATGGAGGAGTTCGAAAAAGAAACTGAATTGCAGAAAACAAATTATATTTTGGTTTTTCCTCAAGCGTTGTAAAACAGGGAGAAAAACATTTTGGCCCGCAAATTATGTATTGGGAGACTGTTTTATCATTCAAAATTTTATAAATGGTAGTCATAAGAGAAGTAAAATGGCGGGATCGAAAGCGTGCTTTATTTATTATTGAGTACAGTTATGTTGTAAAGCGATTTGTGGTCGAGCCATTCCATCGGTTAATCACTTGCATCTTCATTGCTATCGCATTTATATTCCTACAAATATTTGCGTCGAGAAAAACTAACGCCAGTAATTTTTGTTCGTCTTGACAACCCGTACTATGAACCTCTTTTTTATTTTTTGTTTCGAAAAAAATAAAGATTTAATCCATGAAACTAAGTGACTAAGTGCCAAGCGCACCAGTCAGAGAGAAACTAACTGCTATAATTCTATCTGGCACTGGCATTCTCTCCAGCAGTGCATACATTGCGAAGACGTCCCGTGAGGGCTCCTTAAAGTATTTTACAATTTCTTCTATTCCATGCCTCATCTCCTTGCTCGACTCAATCAACGCTAGTGGCCCCTCCACTTCGCGAATTATATTCGCGCCGGCTTGAACGGTCTAACGCGTATCGACTTTAATCGGTAAAGCTGCTTCATGTGTTTGTCGTTTGTGCTATAACCTCATCAAGCACCTTACACGGTGCAATTTAGGAAATAGGTGTTTTTACACGGTACTGTCATCACTTTGTCAGCTTCCCTGTTTCCGTTCGTGTTGTCAGCTTTCGACAGCATGCTCCCGGTTTCAACTTAAGACTGCTTTCTGCAGAAACTGTAACCAGACGGGATCCTGGGGACACCATCATTGGTTCTCAATACGTGACTCACAGAGCCCATTTTTTTGCACTGTCTTTTCTTTTCCACTCCACTGGCTGAGAACGCAGATGAAAATGTCCAACATCGGTACCACACACTAGTCAATAGCCTCATTTGAGAAGTTGCAGCACAAGAAAATATAGCGTATGTGGGAACAAAAACGCAAAAAAGAATGTTGTTTGAACTGCCAAATTTCTAGCCTATTTCGAATACTTATCTGCATCTTGTTTTTGGTATCTTCGCAATGCATTGTATGTTGCCGGAAAAAAAAATTCTTTTATTTCAGCATTTGCTATATGCAGACATTTTGCGTCTCTACAAACTCTGAAACTACAATTTAAAGTAGCCTCCAGAGCTTATGGTGGTGCTAGATATTTATAAAGGAAAAACTATTTTAAACAACTTCCACCGCGAAAATTTAGGAGACCGCCGAAACTTCGCCTTAAGTATTGACGCAATAGAGCCTTTGACACTGCATTTCCATTCAGCGACTTTCTTTAGTGTATATGTATATATGTATATATATATATATATTTGGTTCACAGAAAGAGAAAGGCGCTGTATCATTTACATTTGTTTCTGTGGACACCACAACAGCGCCGTAAAGAAAGGGAGGAAGGGAGGAAGGTGGGAGTGAAAGTGGATAGTTGGATAGAGAGAAGAGGAGCCGCAGTGGAGGACTGAGTGTAATTTCGACCACCAGGGGATCTTTAACGTGCGCTGACATCGCACAGCACACGGAAGACTCTTCGTTTCGCCTCCATCGAAACGCAGCCGCAGCGGTCGTGTTCGAACCTGGATACTCCGGCACATTAGTCGGGAGTCTTACGACTGCACCATCGCGGCGGGGCAAGACTTTCTTCAGTCAATTTCGTTGTCGGGGAAAAAAAGGCCCGATATCTTTCTGACTTCTGGGTAAACACCTACATTTAGAATAATTGGAATACACTGGAAATTAAGTCCCAGCGTACACGGGAGTGATTATAATTTAATATGATCTCGGTTTGAATTCCTATCACAAACTCTCCTACAACTTGACTAGCTGATAAAGACCCAATGGAAAGTGAAATGGTAAGACACAACCTTGAACGATCGAAACGAGGCAGCGGAAGTGGCTCAGCTAGAGAGCCAGCAGCAGGCCTATGCATTTTCGTTTTCTTCTTCTTGCACAACAACAACGGAGGTGGTGGAGGGGTGGCGTTCCTGGTCCTACGTAGCTGGGACGGTAGGTCGTGGCGGGTGAAATGACAGCCTACAACAGATAAAATTTCGGTGGCTGCCTAGCCCTCGCCGAAAGCAGCGCTAACCTACTGTCCCAGCCACGTAGGGCCAGAAACTGCCACCCTTCCACCACCTCGCGGTGGCGGGTGCAATGATGGCCTACAACAGATAAAAATTCGGTGGCTGGTGAGGCCCGCCGCAAACAGCGTTCACCTATCGCCCCAGCCACGTTGGGCCAAGAACTGCCACCTTTCCACCACATCCGCCCCACTGCACCGTGCTATGTTACACCGAAGTGGTGGCGAGTGAAATGATGGCTGTTATATCGGCGCAACGCTTATCAAGCTTGCTGCTGTCTTGCTACTGTGTGCCGCTTGCTTACTGTGTGCCGCTATCTGATGTACGCAGTCATGGTGCGCGTGTGCGACCGTAGCGCTAGCCAATAGCATGCCTCGGTTGCACCCAGGCTTCCTTTATAAACCGAAGCCACTGAATCCTTGTTGCTTGTATGTTCGTGTTGATGTCCGAATAAAGTCTTGCCTTCTCGGCGTCTCGGAATAACAATAGCCTATACCAGATAACAATTCGGTGGCTGGCTAGCCCCCGCCGCAAGCGGCGTTGAGCTACCGTCCCTGGCCAGGTGGGGCCAGGAACTTCCACCCTTCCACCCCCTCCGCCCGACTGCACCGTGCTATGTCTTGAGAGAAACATTCGGGGGCTAGCCAACCACCGAATTTTTATCTGTTGCACCCGCCATCGCACCCGCCATCACACCCGCCATCGCTTCGGTGGTGGAGGATAACGGCCGTGTGGCGGCGCGTGTCTTTCTCTCCTTTTTTCTTTATTTTCTCTTCTGCCCACATGAGGGAGCGGAGGTGGCTCAGCTACAGAGCCATCAGAAGACCTGTGCATTCCATAGTAAGCGACTCCAAACTGGCAATCAGTAAATTTGCTAGAGGTAGAGTCTCCAAACCCGCCTCACAAATACTCAGTGAAATGAGAGAATCTCCTCTCTCGAGAGATATCGAATATGGACCCCAGCTCATGCGGGGAATCCGAGAAATGAGGCTGCCCACCTATACGCTCGAGAATTAGCCGGCCGAGTGTGGCGCAAAATCAGGAATCGGAACCCTTCGGTGAGCCAGCCGTATCATACCACGAACTCACTGCACATTACAAAGCAATGAGAAGAACACTCCCACCGCCCCATAAAACACTGACCACACAAGTAATATGGAGACAGCTACAGACGGGGACCCTCCCCAATCCAAACTACATATCAAAATTCATAAATAAGGATATGAATCTCTTCTGCCGGTTTTGCGGGGAGAAAGACAACTTCGAGCATATGATCTGGGCGTGCAAAGCCCATAAGCCTCCCTCAGAACTCTTGCCTGATGCCTTAAAGAAGCTTGGGACAAGCTAAGGTCCAGCGATGACCCTGGCATTCAGTTCAAGGCTGTCGAATGGGCCGGCGTTGCCACAAGTCTCCACGGCCTACGGCACGCTAGCTGACTTCCCCTATCCCCCCCCACTTATTGTGAATAAAGTTTTATCAGCCTCAGCAGTCTTTTCCTTCTTCCTACAGCCACAACAATAACAACAACGGAGGGGGTGAAGGGTGGCAGTTCCTGGCCCTACGGGGCTGGTACAGTAGGTTAACGCCGTTTCCAGCGGGGCTAGCCAGCCACCGAATTTTATCTTCTTTTTTTCTTTCTTCCCTATTTTCTCTTCTGTCCGCACGAGGCAGCGGTGGTGGCTCAGCTACAAAACCAGTGGCAGGCCCGCGTTTTTTTCTTTTTCTTACAGCCGCAACAACGCCCGACTGCTGGGCCGGAGTACCCGGGTTCGATGCCGACCTCGACGGCTGCGTTTCGATGGAGCGAAGCGAAGAGGCGCCGGTGTGCTGTGCGAGGTCAGCGCACGTCAAAGATCCCCAGGTAGTCGAAATTACTCCGTCGCACTTCACTACGGCTCCTCTTTCTCTCTTTTCACTTTCACTCCCACATTCCTCCTTTCCTTTACGGCGCGGTCAGGCGTCCACAGAAACAAGTGTGACAGATACTGCGCCTTTCCCTTTCTGTGAGGAGGAGGAGGAGGAGGAAAAACTTTATTTAGCCCTATATTATTTGGCGGTTTTTGGACGTCTTCAGAGATGCCTGCTTGTTGTATCCACAGGAGTCTTCTCCGTCGACTTCGTCCACTTTTTCACAATGGTCGGTTGCCCTCAGTCCAGGGCTCCGCTGGCTGCTGCCGCCCGTTGGGCTCGCTGTACCAGACCTTGCTGGTCTTCGCAGCGGTCGCTGGACAGCAGAGTCTCCCATTGCTCCGCACTCGGGTTTCGAATTTTGGGGACCACATCTATGTTTTGACATGCCCATGCGATGTGATATAGTGTTGGTTTTTCATCGCACCACGGACATCTGTCAGCGTATATGGTAGGGTGCATTTTGTTTAGTATGTGTAGGTTTGGGTATGAACCGGTCTGTAATTGTCTCCATATGAGAGTTTCCTCTCTGGTGAGAGAACTGTGCGGTTGGGGATATCGCATTCTTCTTCCTCTATAGTTTTCTAGTACGGCCGAGTATGCCTTGGGTGCTGGCAAAAGTTCCGCGGGCCCGTCGGATGCTCGGAAAGTAGTGTATGCTCGAGCTGTTCTGTCAGCCTCTTGGTTCCCTGCCACCCCCATGTGCCCCGGTACCCATATAATTTTGTGTCTGGTCTTGTTTTCTTCGTGGTTTTTAATTCTGTCGCTCGCTTTGAGGAGTATACGGAGCGCGTGACGACCAATCCTACCATTCATGAAATTTCGACAGGCTGTTTAAGAGTCCGTGAGTATCGTTAGCGACCGCCCAGCTCTATAGCCCTCCGCCATCGCTAGAGAAATAGCTACTTCCTCGGCCTCTGCTACTGTGCAGTGTCGGATAGAGGCGCTGGTCACTTCGCGTAGAGACGAATTGACCACCGTGGCCACTGCAATTTTGTTGTGTCCTCCTCTCGAGGACGCGTCTGCATACACAGTCGTGTCTTGAGGAGCGTATGTTTTTTTAATAAAATCGGCCCTTGCTTCTCTTCTACCTTGGTGGAGGTTAGGGTCCATGTTTCTCGGGATTGGAGCTACCTTGAGGGACTCGCGAAGTTCGTCGGGGATCGTTACCGTCCTCGCTATTTCTCGCATCTGCTCACAGTATCCGAGTCTCTGTAAGAGCGCTCTTCCAGTCGTTGTCTGCAGCAGCCTGAGTTTTTGCGACTCAAGCTGCGCCTCGCGTAGTTCTTCGAATGTGTTTTGCAATCCAAGCGCCATGAGCTTTTCTGTAGACGTGTTGCGCGGTAATCGGAGCGCCGTCTTATACGAATTTGCGCGGCAGGGCATCCGCTTGTTGTATTTCACTCTTGTTGAGGCACTGGTAGGGCAGGCTGTACATAATTCGGCTCACTACCAGGTTTCCAACTAGTTTTAGTGTGTCCTCTTCGCGCATGCCATGCCGCCTGTTGGTGATGCGGGTTATCATGCGTGTCACTTGTAGCGTTGTTGTTTTGAGCATGGTAAAAGTGTGACTACTGCGTTGGTTCGATTGAACCCATATACCTAATATTCTTATTGTTGTCTTTTCAGGGATGGACATTCCTTCCAGGTAGATGTTGAGTTTCAGGTTCTCACTGGTTGGGACGGTCCGGTTTTGTTTGCCTCTCCACACTCGAAGCAGTTCCGATTTCTCGGTCGAGCATGCGAGTCCTCTTTCTCCGAGATATTTCTGTACACAGGAGGCCGCTTCCTGTAGTTTTTCTTCCTTCTCCCCGAGGGAACCGGTGTTCGTCCAGACTGTTATGTCGTCTGCATACATGGCGTGCCTGATGCCTTCGATCTTCTCTAGTTTTCGTGCTAGACCTATCATAGCTATATTGAAGAGGATAGGTGAGATGACTGATCCTTGTGGTGTTCCTATGTTTGGCGCGTGAATTTTGTTCGATCGAAGGTCTCCCATGCCGATGGTGGCAGTTCTATCTGACAGGAAGGCTTTGACGTACCCGTGGATTCTGCGTCCGCAGTCCAGGTCGTCTAGGCCTCTAAGGATCGCTTCGTGACTGACGTTATCAAATGCTCCCTTGATGTCAAGGGCCATTATGACATTTTCACCTGTTCGGGATACGTTGCGGAGCACATCTTCTTGTATTTGAAGCAGCACGTCCTGCGTCGAGAGTTTTGCTCTGAAGCCGAACATGGTATGGGGTACATGTTCATTATCTTCCATGAAATTTTGCAGTCTGAGCATCACCACCCGCTCGTAAAGCTTGCCGAGGCACGACGTGAGCGAGATGGGCCTGAGATTTTCAATTTGGAGCTGTTTGCCAGGTTTAGGCATCATAATTACTTCAGCGTGTTTCCAGTCTTCGGGAACCGTCTCCGCCTCCCAGTGTTTGTTTAGAAAGCTTACAAGCTCTTGTATGAGGTCGTCACTAAGGTTTCGGATTAGGGCATTACCAATTATTAATATTATTATTATTATTACTAAGTCAACGGTGACGGCGACGTGTTTTCAACTGGAAGAGCTGTGTGCGCTTAGCATAAAAACGTGGTATCGCGTTCGCTCCTCCCGTTACGTGCTCAGTCCGGACATCCAGTGCGATGACAGTAAATGTGACGGCAAACATATTTGTAGGCTCACACAGGATCTGGGGGAAAATTTCTGTCATGGTGATATCGACGGTAACAAATCACATGATCCCTCTAGACTAGATGACCTGGGAAAACGCGTGAAATAACTGGTAAGGATTCATGTCTCTTATTATTGCAATCAGGGAACTCAGAACTATCGCTGGGCTACAATATATTTTTTCTTCGCTTCCAAATTTATTTCCTCTCCTGAATTCAACTCGCCAACTTTTCGAGGGACTTAGTGACATCTGCCCCATCTCTCATAGCAATCAGGGAAATCAGTATTTTTATCCACACATTAGCATTTTTTGACAATACAGAATACCTTAGGATGAACATCAAAAAACAAAAAAAATCTTTGTTAAGTGTAATCTAAATCCATTAATCCTATTTCAGATGTTTTGTCATTAGCTCATTAGCTCAGGGCCAACAGAATTAACCTCTTGTTATTGATATGTAAACTACAGAGCGAGCATTCTATATATTCAGTTTCGGTGAGTATATATTTCTTTTAACAACATAAAGTGTTTTTCTAAACATGACAACTATTTGGTTAATGAGAACCCGCTTTCAGAGAGTTAGTGAGGGCAGTAGCAACTTTGGACAGCGCGTGTTTCTTCAAAGTGTGCGTTTTCTGTTTTCACTTTTAGTCTCTGCTTAGGACCTGAAATCCCCAAAACAAAGATGTATTCTCATATTCTTCATCTAAGGCGCCTGTCTTCAAACTATTTCGCACCCGAGAAAGAGCAGAGAAGCGGTTGTACTCATTGGAAAACCAATGGATAACCAGTGGCACTGCAGGTCAAGCTGCGTACTGCTCTCACAAGGAGCAGACGCTGCTGTGTTAAGGAATCACGCTTCTTCTGAGTGAGAAGCTTTTTGAGTACCATCACGTCGCCGAATGACTTTTTATTTGGTTGCTGCCTATTTTACAACTTGCTGATTCGTGGTGAAGACCATTACGCGGGCGCAAGCCTAAAATATATATCTCTATTAAAAAAAAGCTGCACAAGAATACACGACATATAACTAACTCAGCGCTCTCCATGAATCTTCTCACGGATGATGCAGCCTAGACACGCTCCCTTATTATCGTTTATGAGTTTCTAACGTGGTAAATTTTACGTAGCATGCTTGAACAACTTTTCCAAACTAATTTGCGCCGACCTTATAAGTTGCCCCAAGCACGAGATATATTTAGGTCACTTGATTGATTTAGGCGTGGGCGTGGAACCACGTTGGCATGTACGCGTTGGTTAAAGCTGAAATATCGAAGCAAGTTTTGCAGAAAAGATGAAAAGTGCAAATTTTGGCCTGAAACCCATAATTATATTTCGTCCTAAATGCGAGAAAAGCACAGGTGCTTCGCAGCGCTTAATGAGTTATTATAGGTGACGCCAAGCAAGTTCAGCAGCCTTCGAGCGCGTTTAGACGGTCCTCTTTTGCGTCATCCGTTTCGATCGTGGTCAATTACTTAAACGTGATTTTGAAAAAGCTTGCGATGGGACGTTTCAGTTTTTCAACAAGCAGTATACTGAGCGGACTTAGCATTGTGTGAACGGTTGAAGGATCTGGGTCTACGATCATTAGATCGCTGGGAAGCACAGTTTATGCTCCCGGGACCCATAAGGATTCCACGAAATCGCCCTCCTTATCATCTTCAGCTTTAACACATATACCTCGCATATCACAGCGCCATATCAGCACGATAGCTTTAATAGTACCATTCTTATGAAACCCTGCTCTGTCGTCGTTGTGAGCGAGGATTCAAGAGCGTGCCTCTAACAGGTTATAGCAGGCGAGGGACATGGTCAGGCGCTGATCGATTGGCGGCTTATGTGGCGTCACAAGACCATGCGATGTGGCCAAGCTGGTAGGAACTCCGGTGGTTTCTTTCAGATAGCAGGGTGGTATAGTAATCGAACTCAGCGCACCAACGTACCTAGTGAGACGTTTGAGATAAAAAGTTTGGTTAGAAAACCTACCGGAATAATTTGGTACAGCGTACGTCTCCAAATGTCGGACACATCGTCTTATATCTCGCAAAAACGCAGCCAGGTGAATTAGTTTTGAATATGTTATTGTGGGGTAACCTGGGAATGACATGGAGTGCTGCGCTGGTCATGGTTCTCTTTTTGTTTTGTTTTTTTCACTCATGCAAGTTTTTCTCCCTACTTTTTGCAACCCTTATTGCCCCCCCCCCCCCCTAACAAGCCCCATACGCTACTATCAAGGAACCATTTCGGATAAGAGATAGCACTCAAGATAACCATAAAGAAAATTTATGCATCTAAACTTGCATAAAATGTACACATGGTGTCTAGTTGAAGGTAACCAAGCTATTAAAACATACGATGTGCTCTGACACAGTGCAACCAGCTCAGAGCTGTTCAAATTTACCTGCCCTTGTCTGGAATATATTTCCGTTCTCCAATGATCAATAATTAATGAACTTTAATTAGCTAAATATTGAAATATTTGTTCAGGGAATAAACGTCAGTGCAAAATTGTTGTAGGTGGCCTAGAAAAATGCCAGGCATCGCTGTTTTTGTCAAGGTTCTATTACCCTAGCTGTATTTACCGACCTTCAAAAAGAGCTTTCACATCATCAGCCACTGGCTCACGTCTGTGCTCCAGTGCTCTCCAAAGCCCCATCGGTGAGAGCACTCCAGTAAAAATCGTCTTTTATTCTCTCAGACGCACCCCAAGACTTTGTCGCTTTCAAATAGAAGCTTTGTTTAAGTAGTGGTTTGGCACCACTAAAGATTACTTTACTTAAGCGATAGCATGGTGAACTCACTTCAGCCAGCCGTTTTCTAGACGAACTTCTATTCATACTTTGTTCCTAATGTGTTCCTAATGTGTTCCTGAGGCTAGCAATTACAATGTCAGCTCATTAGTTTGTACTTATTATGAACATCGGAGAATGCAGACCTGCCAACGCCAGTCTCCAAAACTGTCAGTCGGTTTCACTGGTCTGGGAGGCACCGTCTATTTTAAAACATTGCTTATACTCCATATATGACTACAAAAAGATTGCACTTTCCGTAGCCATCGCAAATTATGGGAACTGGGGCAAAGTTGCGAACACAGAGCAAAAGCCAGCTGTGAAAGCACTGGTAAAACGCTACGGACGTTGTTTCATTTATTTCTTTTTCAAGCTCTACGGAACCTCGCTCCGAAGCAGCTAAACCTAGTGCAAACACCTTGTTTAAGGTTGCACTGCAGTGTTTGCATTACGCAAATACTCACTGCCGCGTCAGCTCCTCTTGGGACCAAGAGCTTGAACAGCGGCGCTGCGATGCCTGTTGGCGGGATCGTTACCGCGACGCACTAAGCAGCTGCCCCAGTTTTGCGCGCCTCTTCCCCATCCCGCTACTGCTACCCACCTTCGTCCTGCCATACCACGCCCCACACATAGTATAATGTTACGTCCTGCCGACGCCCGAGGGCTCAGTTAGTGTGTAAAAGGTGGGTCCGAGATTCCAGGAACCGTTCGCTGCCGCTAGCGCTCTTTGATTATTGACTCTCCCAGTTTTTCCTGCGTGCTCCGGGGATGCTTCTGATTGCAAAAACCGTGCAGTATCATTGAACACGAAGCATGGGCAATGAGTGCTTTCAATGCAAGTATAGGTGTGCACACGTCCGAGAACGGGTTAAGGGCGTTCGTTCATAAAGCGATGGGCCATCTCGAAGGTATAGCCGAACATGAAATCATACGGTAGTGAGAGAATCGACATAAATTTGGTATCACATTGCTGAAATTAAAGGTCAATGCAGATAAAGCTCTATCTGGTGCTCACCTTTGGAGCCTTTGTTTACCATGGTCTGAAATTACATAAATGGTTGTAAATGGCCGATGGGAAATGAAGTTTTCTAAAAAAAAAAAAAAAATGAAACTACCGAGTAAAAGTTTCTCCGCTTCCGAAAAAAAAGAAAAAAGAAAATAGGCAAGCGCAAGCTCTCTCTAGTATTTTCGTAACGTAGGGAACTAAATTTATTTTATTTGCAGCATCTTCCTGCATCTCCAACTGATTGCGCTTGAGGTAGTTGTGGTGTCAATGAAGATGAAAGTATAACGTTACGTCTTCATTTATGGCTCAATACAGCATCGCTGAGGTGCAGAATAATTTTGAGGAATTAGATTCCAGGAAGTAAGAACAGTGCTGAAACAAAGCAGCGGCAACATTTCTGCCTTCATTTTGTACACGACATATTATTTCAACTCATCTAAAAAAAAAAGGGGGGGGGGGGGGGGGTATTCCGCATATAAAAAAATGCCGTAAGAGCAACAATAATTGCTCCCTTTTTGGTTTAGGCCTTTTATCTCTGTGCGGGTATTTGTCCGCAAATTTTCACTTGAGCCTTTTACTCTGCCGTATACAATCTCACGAAATCAACATTGATAAGGGTCTGTGATCAAAATTTTGTCATTAATAACCACTTAGGCTAGCCCCTGCTGTCCCCAATTAAAAAGCTGATTGACTTGCGAATTAGGGCAACGATGGTGACACCTGCAATCCATTTTTTTTTATTTTTGATTTCCGTGACAAATAAGAGCTCCGTTTTTGGAAGAGGGTATTAGTTTTTGTTTGATGAGCGCGCCATTTTCTCGATAAAGGCCAACTTCGATTTTTCGCTTACTATGCCTTTCAGTGCATCTGGCGAGTGGTTGCCCTATATTTCTCTCATGCCTTAAGCAGCATTGCACGGTTCTGAAAGAACGCATCGCATGCACGCGCAGTCAATCGACCATCACCGTCACCCGCTCCGCCTTCCTAGTACAGTGTATAGCTTCGCCCACATGTCTTTTCGTGCCCTGATGCGAAACGAGGTTCTTACTTTGGTTGGGTCATTCGTACCTCTCTTCCCCCTCGTTCCTTCGTCACCTCTTGCGACGCTCGGCCGGGTCGCATTGTATATCGATTCCGTTCGTGTCCCGTTACGCTCTCTCACGCCCGCAGTTTCTCGCATTTCGGACCAGAAAGAAAACAAAGTATCCGCTCTCAGATTCGCAGAAATATTCGCACCACCACGCTCTCCATTTCCGTGCCCCGCTGGGAAAGCAGCGCCTAAGGGAGAGACTATTTGCGGCTGGGAACTTGCGAAAGTTGTTGCGCACGCCACCGCTCATTCAACTACAGGCTATGGAAAAAGATAAGTTTCAAAAAAGGGGCAGCATAAACTGTTTCACTCAAACCTTCAGGGAATCCCAGAATGGAACGAAATTTCTCGAAGAGAAATTAAGCAGATTAATTGCTGATCTTCGGTTTGGTTGGTTTGGTTTGTGGGTTTTAGCGTCTCAAGGCGACTCAGGCTATGAGAGACGCCGTAGTGAAGGACTCCGGAAATTTCGACCACCTAGGGTTTTTTAACGTGCACTGACCTCGCACAGTACACGGGCGCCTTGCTGTTCGCCTCCATCGAAAAGCGGCCGCTGAGGCCGGGATGCGATCCCGCATCCTTGGGAACAGTAGTCGAGCGCCGTAACCACTGCGCCACCCCGGCGGGGTTATCTTCGTCTTATAAAGAAGGGATATGATGTCGATGTTTTACTTTACTTTACGAGGCTTAAGGCCCAAAAAGGCTCAGACTACGGTCGACAAAAAGCAGTGAAGAGCTCCGGATAATTTCGGTCACTCGGGATTCCTTGACGAGCGTTGTAGTAGCACTGTAAACGGATGCCTTTCATTTGGCCGCCATCGAAAGGTGGCTGCCGCCGCCGAGGTCAAACGCATCTTGTCAAGTTAATTAGTCGAGCGTCATAACCGCTAAGCCACGGCGCCACGGCTTGATTTGGCGTTATATTGATGACGTTCAAAGTATCGTTTTCAGCGTTAAATGCGTTTTGCTTAATGAATTACGATCATCGTAAGCTATATGTGTGGCTACAGGTAAGGCAGAAAATGCGATTAAAAATGTTTAATAATAAACAATCATAATTAGTTCGCAGGAAAGGAAGGACGTAGTATATGTCACGAGTGTTCTGTGGACACCTGAACAGCGCCGTAAGAGAAGGGAGGAAGGTGACAGTGAAAGTGGAAAGAGAGAGAGAAAGAGCCGTAGTGGCTGCAGAGTAATTTCGACCACCCGGGGATCTTTAACGTTCACTGATATCACATCACATACGGATGCCTCTTCGTTTCGCCTCCATCGATACGCAGCTGCCGGCGGTCGGGTTCGACCCTCCGGCACAGTAGTGGGACATCTTAACCACTGCACCACCGCGGCATTTAAAAATCGAAAGAAACGAAAACTTCCGACGATCTGAACACTTAGTTTTCTAAGCCCAGTTTCTTTATTTCCGTTATACCCCCCCCCCCCCCCTTCCTCTCCTTCTGTGTCACAGTTACTTTGTCATTTATTTGATACATGTCACGGGACGTTGTCATGGCCGCGGGGGTCGCATTTCAATTCAGGCGAGGGGCACGGCATACCTAGTGTGTGCCGCTGTATGAGTAACCTATTTATATTCTGTACGTAGTCTAAATATATATGTATGCCTCACCAAAGGGTTGCTTCAGAAAACACCTCTAAACATCTCCTACCTGAAGTTATAAATGTTATCCTAACATATCAACCAAACATTTGCAAGAGCACTGTGGAATCTACACTGAAGAAATGCTAATGCCTAAGCGATGTGATGCGCACGGTGCATCAGGTTGGCTCTCATTATCATTATCAACTGAATTCACCGTGATTATCATTGCTAATATTATCATTGTCATTATCACTAATTGCAGCGTCACTGTCATAGCTATTATCATCCTCGCGGTAGACAAGGATAATTATGATGTGCGTTTCATGACCTGATGGGCTCTAGATTGCCTCTTGTCTACAGTTTTGTTGATTTGATGTATCCTATTGCGCATCGTTTTATTCGATGCACTTTTCTTAATCATTTGTACATAGTCCATGCACATAGGACATTATTTCAGTGTAATAAATACCATGTTGAAAAAAAAATTCCCGGGCGTGGCTCAGTTTATTGAAGCGCTCGGCTGGGGATCCAAGGGATGGAGATTCGGTACCCGGTGGAGGCAGGATTCATTAGGGCCAGTTTTTAATCTGCACCAGTTACACCAGTGCAGCAAAATCTATTGTATGTATAGGGGATTTCCTACACTGGTGTAATGGGTGTAGGTTAAACAAATGACCCTATTTACTTATTACTTTCTTCCTCGCGGTAGCCTGGCAGATGACGTCACCAGATGATGACGTCAAAGTTTTGCGTTATCCCGCGGAATCTCGCGAAGAAGTATGACCCTTCTCGTGGCCGGACGGACAGGGTCACTGCCGCGTGTATGAGCCAATAAAGATATTGGGCAACCTAATTGGGCAACCTAATTGGGCTTTAGTCAACCAAAGGATCACGCTGATTTTCGGAAAGGGTACCCTACCACTGATCATATTCATACTATCAACTAGGTGGTCGAAAATGCAAGGAATATAAGCAGTCCTTATACAGGGCATTCATTTATTACGAGAAAGCATTTGACTCAGTCCAAACCTCGGTAGTCATGCAGGCTTTGCGAAATCAGTATGTAGGTAAGGCATAAATGAAAGAACTGGAAGCTATCAATAGTGGCTGCATAGCAACCATAGTTCTGCAAAAGGAATGTAATAAAATTCCAACACTGAATGTTGCTAGGCAAGAAAGGCAAGAAGGCACGATCGCCCCATCACTATTCACCGCTTGCTTGCACGAAGTATTCAGAGACCTGGAGTGGAGCAGATAAGGATAAGGGATGATGGAGAATACCTCAGTAAGCTGCGAAACGCTGATGACATCGCCTTGCTAAGTAATTCAAGGAACAAGTTGCAATAAATGATTAATGACTTCGACAGGGAAAGCAAAAATGTAGGCCTAAGACTAATATGCAGAAGACTAAGGTAATTTTCAACAGCCTAGGAAAAGAACACTCGTTTATAATATGCAGCAAAGGACTGGAAATGGTAGGCGAATATTTCTACCTATAGGACAGGTAGTAACCACAGACCCGGACCATGAAAGGGAAATAACTAACAGAATAATGATGGGATGGAGAGCATTTGGCAAGCACACGCAGGTCATTGTATGAAGCTTACCGGTATCGCTAAAGACGAGGGTACATGACAGTCGCATTCTTAGCGATACTGGCCTACGGGCAGAAGCGTGGAGGCTAATGAAAAGAGTATACTTAAGCTGAGGACAACGCAGATAGCTATGGAAAGGAAAATGGTAGGTGTAACGTTAAGAGATAGGAAGCGTGCTGAGTGGGTCAAGAAAATAACAAGTTACTGACATTCTAGTGGCAATCAAGAAAAAGAAATGGGCATGGAGAAGACATGTAATGCGAGGAGAGGATCGCCGATGATCGTCCTCTGAAATTAAAAGACCATGTTTGTGGTTATGGAAGGCCACACTCTCTTCTGACTTATTTCTTCAGGCTTAGAAGGTTTAACGCGGCCACGTTTTCACAGAAGCAACGCATACCGTAATCATTGCAGATCTCTCAGAATAGCCACGACTGTCCTCACGAAATATTACCGTAGAGTAACATGAATATTACGGCCGTCATGAGGTGTTACATCAGTATTTTTTGTACGCGAATGGAAGTCTTCATGTAGGACACGAATATAAAAATACCGGCATAATATTACTTATCTCGCCTTGTGGCGGAGATAACTTGAACGAAATTGGCCTTTTGGAAATAAATTATACTTTAAATTGGCAAAAAAAGGTCACGCTAGCGTAGATGCCAGCGCAACGCTGTGTTTTGCGTTTCGGATGCCATAGCAGATACTTGCATTTGCCTGGAGAGAAACTGCAGTTCATAACTGTGCCACATCGTCATACAGAGAATTGTTGTTGTTCATGTAACCTGAAGGCACCGAACGTTTTGCTCTTTCCATAAATTACACCTCTTGATTTTGCTTGATTTTCATTTAATTTCTTTTCAATAACAAATCATGTCCCCGATGCATCCACCAAACTATCATCGACGCCATTGACATCAAATGCAGTTGCTGGCCCCTCTGAAAGATTATTCCAGGTATAATTCGGATGGTAGGATTTTTAAATATATCTCAGTGTTCTCGACAATCTTTTGAATGACACCTATGGAGCTCTCTTAATGTCATGCACATATGTTTATATTGGACGCCGCCTAAATATACAGTTCAGTTCAGTCGTTCAGTCGTGTCCGACTCTTCGTGACCCTATGGACCATGTCACGCCACGCTTTCCGGTCTCTCACCATCTTCCTAACATCACATAACTTCATCTGCAGTGCCTCGAGGATGCCATCTAACCATCGCGTTCGCTGCCTACTCCTTCTCCGGCGACCCTCAACCTTTGCCAACATCAAATCTTTCTCCAGCGACTCCTCTCTTCTCATCAGATGACCAAAGTAGCTAAGCTTTAACTTTAGAATTTGACCCTCCAATGAGCAGTCAGGGTTTATGGTCGACAATATCGACTGATGACTGGCCATATGGTTTTCTTGGCAGGAAATACTGGAGTGGGTTGCCATTACTTTCTCCAGTGAATCACATTTTGTCACAACTCTCTGCCGTGACCTGTCTATCTTGGGTGGCCCTACACAGCAGAGCTCACGACTTCATCGAGTTTCGCAAGCCCCTCCGCCACGACAAAGCAGTGATCCATGTAGGGGCCTAAATATACGCAACAGGTCAAATCTATAACTAGTGTAGCGCTGTTCTAACTACATTCGTTGTTTATGGCGTCACATCAACACGGCAGCAGCGCCTGCCACGGGAAAGCAAGATTACAATACAAAAAATAATTGCACTTCAAATAGCTGTGCTGTGGTTCTCAGTGTCCCTGCGGAGTGTTTATTTATTGTGGGAAAGCGCTTTCAGTTGTATCCAGAAATATTTTACCCGAATGAAGTATTATGCTGTCATTTTCAGGCACGCCACTCTTGTACCTAGCATCGTTTTTTTTTTTTTTTTTTTTTTTTTTGTCGGTGTGAATAAGCGCTACTCTCAAGTAATGACTGCGTCAAGAGAAAGCAAGGCGTAGTGATTACGGTACCGAAGCTAGGCCCTTCCATGAATATTGCCGAACGCTTTCTTCACAGCGTGATGATGACTTGCTCTGACACCGACTTTTTTCTTATCTCAATAATCGCATTCTTTTTTTTTTAATATAGAGTGTAGCGCAAATTTTCGGTAACTTCTAAAGAGAGTTAGCTCGAAATTCAAAAGAATATTTTGCAAGAATAAACTCTGAGTCGCGACGGACAACATTTGCTACACCCTGATTCCTGAAACGAATAGACTAAAACCTGCTAATTACTTCTTCAATTACCATAATTATGGTGTTAGTCCCAACGGGAAGTTTAAGTCACGAGAAACACAATACCATATCAGTTTTTAAAACGAAGGAAAATTGAATTTCTAAAGCCCAGCAGCGCGATGAAATCCGACTGTTTATTTTCTGTACAAAATCGAAACTTAGCGCAAAAGACGCGTAGCAAGCTCTGCAGAGACACCACTTCCGGTAATAATGTGTGCAGTTGGCTACTTTATTTTTTTTCTTTTTTCATTTCAAAAGTTACTTCGTTTCAAAAATTGACATGGCATCGTCTTGACCAGGGTTTCGAACTCCCGATTTGGATTATAACAACCCAACTGTGATAATTATCAAGTTGATTATTGAGTTTTAGTTATTTGTTTTTATAATTAGAAGAGTTTTGCAGCATTACATGTCCGCGCATCTGAAATATATTTTTACTGCAAATACGTTTTATTCTAGCTCGAACTCACTATTTGCAGAAATTCTCGAGGGCTGTTTAAAACGTCCGGTAGAGTTCACATTTGGTTGGATCCCTTCTTACTAATCTAGTTCAGCCTGTGTGTTACCTCCAGACTTTGGATCAGGACCAGTATTGATATTTATGAAGAATAATGCGGGCGGCATTTTGCCTACTCAGAATTTGACTTGACTCCGCGTCTCCTTCCCCCTGATTTTTCTTCGCATCCTCACAGCAGGTAACCTGGCGCTTTCCGTGCTGTCTTTGCGAAGACTGGTGGCCATGCCGAAACCTCCATTGTGTGAAAGATATCAAGACCGGAAACATATGCTGCCTCGGCACTTCTGTTGTCAAGGGTCCTTTGTCTCTAGGATGGCGGCTTCAAGTCCGTTACTTCCTTGTAAAGAAAACAGCTTATCTCGTCAGTTAGCTCTATAAATATAGTTTGACGTCAGTCGTGAGTCAACGGGACAGGGTGATCCATCATAATGAATAATGGACCATGCGTCCCGGCGAGCTAGTTTTAGTACGCGCAACTATATCCGTTAGTTCCCCCAAGATATTACCTAGAGCCTGCTTGTGTGTGTGTGTGTGTGTGTGTGTGTGTGTGTGTGTGTGTGTGTGTGTGTGTGTGTGTGTGTGTGTGTGTGTGTGTGTGTGTGTGTGTGTGTGTGTGTGTGTGTGTGTGTGTGTGTGTGTGTGTGTGTGTGTGTGTGTGTGTGTGTGTGTGTGTGTGTGTGTGTGCGTGTGCGTGCGCGTGCGTGTGTGTGTGTGTGTGTGTGTGTGCGTGCGTGCGTGTGTGTGTGTGTGTGTGTGTGTGTGTGTGTGTGTGTGTGTGTGTGTGTGTGTGTGTGTGTGTGTGTGTGTGTGTGTGTGTGTGTGTGTGTGTGTGTGTGTGTGTGTGTGTGTGTGCGCGTGCGTGCGGGCGGGCGGGCGAGCGTGCGTGCGCATGTGCGTGTGCGTGCGTGCGTGTGTGTGTGTGTGTGTGTGTGTGTGTGTGTGTGTGTGTGTGTGTGTGTGTGTGTGTGTGTGTGTGTGTGTGTGTGTGTGTGTGTGTGTGTGTGTGTGTGTGTGTGTGTGTGTGTGTGTGTGTGTGTGTGTGTGTGTGTGTGTGTGTGTGCGTGTGAGTGCACGTGCTCGAGTTTGCATATTCAGATACATTGACTGATAGAACTTCCTCGCTCGGAATACGGGCCTGACGTTTCATCAAATAAGGAAATAAAGGCCATGACGCGAGCATAGGCATCGGGTGAATAATATCCCAGTTAAGCATGAAGGAAAAAGCCTCAGCAGGTAAGTGACGCGAAAAAGAAAAACGTACGAAGGGGCGAACCAAGCACTTTAGATAATACGCCATTAAGCCTATAAAAAAAAAAAAAAATACTGTTCACGGCGCAACAGTTCTGGCGCATACACAGGGCAATGATTATATGAATGATTATATTACCGTTTAAAATACTATTTTACGTTAGGTCTTTATCGGCATTTAAAGCAGCAGTTTTATAGCAAAGAATAAGAGCGCACCAACGACCAATTCAGCCCTCAGCCTTCGACTTCCAGGGATTCATTTGCAGAAGCATTTAAAGGATCTCACCTTTAGCCTTGTTCAATTCCTGAGCTCAATACAGCTGACGTTCTCTCTCCTATCTTTCTGTGGTGTCATTTACTTGTTGCTTGTCGTTCAGGTAATACATTATTCTGTAGGTAAGAGTCGCATAGAGGCCTTGAACCCAACTCTTCTATGGATATAATGGCAATGCGTCTTAAGAACTCATTGCTGCGATGTGTTTAGGAATTTACGATGTTTCATATGCGATTGTTTTCTCTTTTAAGAAATGCGTAGATGCGAAGGCTATTGTTGATGAAGTCGAACAGTGACCTTTATCTATAACTGTCAGTAGAGACACGCACTTCATGAGCATCGTTTTGAAATGTACACGTCATTTGTGCCCGGTAAATATTCGTCTCGCACACTATATGCGCGTTTAGCAGAAGTGAATGCGCCGGCAAGGCAGTGTGTGCCTACTAGTAGAGAAGCATATCTGCGCACTGCTCATGATGTCAGTCGCTCTTCAGAGTCGGTACTATATGGCCAATGTCGGTTATTTTGTAGTGGCTCGCTCACTCTACGTATAGGCTCGCTCACTATATATATATATATATATATATATATATATATATATATATATATATATATATATATATATATATATATATATATATATATATAATATAACATCTTTCGTGAAATTAACAGCAGTCACAAGGTTCGCATAATTTTTCTTATGCGTACGTCGCTATTCGCTCTAGCGATGCTAATTCCGCAGTTTTTCGTTACACTCTCTGAGAGTAACGATTCATAGAAAAAGCTGTGGTACATCCTCTAATTTTTTTTATTACCGGATTGATGGGGGCTTCAGCACTTCTTGTGAATTCTGTGCCACCGCTGTCACTCCTATGGAAGCTTCATTTCTTATCCGAATCATTGTCCTCATCAGCAACAGCCTAACTACGCTAACTTTAGTTCCTAAATATGCGACGCTAACGGCATCGTCATATTTAGGAAATCCTCCCAAGGCCACAATGACCATCTTTTCCGCATCTTGAACTGTTTGCACAATGCCGCCCTGATTCCGAACTCGGAAAAGTGCCGCTTTGGAGAGCGCCAAGTGCTGGTCCTTGGACATCTTGTCAATAGTGATGGTGTTATGCCGGATCCCCAGAAAACCCCAGCTGTTCAGTCCTTTAAACCCCCGCAGACAATGAAGGAGCTCCGCTGTTTTCTAGTTTTGAGTTCGTATTTTAGATGCTTTATTCGTCGCTTTGCTGACGTTGCCTACCAATTTATGTGGCTTCTCAACAAAAACGCCACTTTTGACTGGACACCACAGTGCGGCGCGTCATTCCGTCAGCTAAAATTTCTGTTAATATCAAAATATATTCTCCGGCATTTCGATCCTGCTGCATCCAGAGAATTTCACTCGGACGCTAGTGGAATCGGCATCGGTGCAGTCCTTGTCTAGCGCCACGACGAATGAGAGCATGTTATCGCATACGGAAGTCGTACCCTAAGCAAGCTAGAGCGTAATTATACAGTCAGCGAACAGGAATGCCTGGTTATCGTTTTCGCTGTGCAGCGTTTCCGTTCATATTTGTACGGACAGTCATTCACTATCGTAACCGACCATCATTCACTCTGTTGGCTGCAGAACCTTCAAGGCCCATGTGGTCGCCTCGCACGCTGTGCACTCCAGTTACATGAATATGACTTCACCGTGGCTTACAATAGCGAAAGGCGTCATACAGACGCTGATTGTCTTTCTAGGCTGCCAGTGGCCATGACCGAATCCGACACCAATGATTTCGACAATTATATATCGGCCTTCGAGCTGGCGTTCCCCGACCTTAAACTTTTTAAAACAGAACAGCAAAGGAACAAAATCCTGCAGCCCCTCTTTGCAGCAGCCCAAGTCAGCGGAGCTACAAGGCGTTTTTGTGTGCGTGATGGCCTCCTATGGAAAAAATTAGTTGTGGTTAACCCTAGCTGAATTGCGAAAGCAACGGCGGAAGCTTCTTTTTCCTGCTACATTATTCCCCTATCACACCCTATCAGTGTAAGGTTCTACATTATTGGGGACACATAAGCTCATCCGCGAGCGTAAGCTCAGTTCAGGCGTTCAGTCGTGTCCGACTCTTCGTGACCCTATGGACCATGTCACGCCACGCTTTCCGGTCTCTCACTATCTTCTTAACATCACATAGCTTCATCTGCAATGCCTCGAGAATGCCATCTAACCATCGCGTTCGCTGCCTACCCCTTCTCTGGCGACCCTCAACCTTTCCCAACATCAAATCTTTCTCCAGCGACTCCTCTCTTCTCATCAGATGACCAAAGTAGCTGAGCTTTAACTTTAGAATTTGACCCTCCAATGAGCAGTCAGGGTTTATGGTCGACAATATCGACTGATTTGATCATCTGGCAGTCCAAGGAACTCTTAAGAGTCTTCGCCAGCACCACAATTCAAACGCGTCAATTCTTCGGCGGTCAGCCTTTTTCACAGTCCAACTCTCGCATCCATACATCACAACTGGAAAGACCATAGCACGGGTTATACGGATCTTGGTTGGCAGACTAATGTCTCTGCTCTTTACTAGGCGGTCAAGGCTAACCATTGCTCTCTTTCCCAGAAGCAGGCGTCTCCTAATTTCATGGCTGCAGTCTCCTTCCGAGGTAATCTTGGCGCCCAAGAACAGAAAATCTGTCACAGCTTCCACTTCTTGTCCATTGATGCTCCAGGACTTGATAGGGCAAGACGCCATGATCTTCGTCTTTTTAATGTTCAGTTTAAGCCCAAACTTCTCACTCTCTTCTTGTACGCGCATCAGAAGTCTCTTGAGATCCAATTCACTTTCTGCCATTAAAGTGGTATCATCCGCATATCTAAGGTTGTTGATGCGTTTTCCAGCGATCTTCACTCCAGCTGAAGACTCGTCCAGACCGGCCTTCCTCATGATGCACTCTGCATATAGGTTAAATAGGCAGGGCGACAGTATGCAGCCTTGCCTCACCCCTTTCTCAATCGGAAACCAATCAGTAAGACCATGCCCAGTTCTGACTGTGGCCTCTTGCCCTTCATAAAGGATCCTGAGGAGACAGATGAGGTGAATTGGAACTCCCATCTCTTGGAGAGCTTGCCACAATCTGCTGTGATCTACGCAGTCAAACGCTTTCGCATAATCAATAAAGCAGAAGTAAATGGGTTTCTGGAACTCTCTTGCTTTTTCCATGATCCAGCGAAGGTTGGCAATTTGGTCTCTAGTTCCTCTGCCTTTGCGAAACCCAGCTTGCACGTCCGGAAGCTCCCGATCCACATACTGCTGCAGCCTACCTTGCAGGATTTTTAACATCACCTTGCTAGCATGCGAAATAAGCGCGATCGTGCGGCAGTTGGAACAATCTTTGGCACTGCCTTTCTTTGGAATGGGGATGTAAACTGACCTCCTCCAATCCTGTGGCCACTGCAGGGTTGTCCAAATCTTTTGACATAATGTATGCAGTGTGTTAACAGCGTCGTGGTTGAGGTTTTGAAGCAACTCAGCTGGAATACCATCAATTCCGCTAGCTTTGTTCTTAGCAAGGCTGGCTAAGGCCCATTCAACTTCACTCTTCAGGATGCCCGGCTCGAGATCAGTAATCACAACCGTCCTATGTTGGGTTTGCACATCCGGGTCGTTCTTGTACAGTTCTTCTGTGTATTCCTGCCACCTCTTCTTTATCTCTGAGGCTTCAGTGAGGTCCTTGCCTCGTTTGTCCTTTATCACGCCCAGCTTAGCACAGAAGCTTCCTTTGATATCTTTGATTGTCTTATACAGAGCTCTTGTGTTCCTTAATTGGCTGTTGTCCTCAACTGCTTGACACTGTACGTTCAAGAAGGCATTCTTATCTCTCCTTGCTATTTTCTGAAAATCCGCATTGAGAACCTTGTATCTTTCTCTTTCCCCCATACCTTTTGCCATTCTCCTTTCCTCAGCTATTTGCAAAGCCTCTTCAGATAACCAGTTTGCTTTTTTGCATTTCTTTTGCTTTGGAACTACCTTAGTAGCAACTTCTTGTATTATATCACGAACATCAGTCCACATCTCTTCGGGCTCTTTGTCTTCTAGATCTAATTCTTGAAATCGATTGCTCACTTCCACAGCATATTCTAATGGAATCTGATCCAGATCATACCTGAAAGGCCTTCTAGTTTTCTGCGTTTTCCTCAATCGAAGCTTAATTTTGGCAACAAGAAGCTGATGATCGGTGCCACAATCGGCCCCAGGCCTTGTTTTTACTGCTTGTATAGCGCTTCTCCATCTCTGCCGGCAAATAATATAATCGATCTGATTCCTGTACAGACCGTCCGGTGAAATCCATGTGTACAGGCGCCTCTTGTGCTGTTGAAAATGAGTATTCGCTATGGTCAGGTTGTTTTCTTGACAGAACTCTACTAGCCTCTGCCCAGCTTCATTTGACTCACCAAGACCGAACTTGCCTGTAATTCCGGATATTTCTTCACTCCCGACCTTAGCATTCCAGTCTCCTATGAGAAAAACGACGTCTGATGATGGGGTGCGGTCTAAAAGGCATTGTAGGTCCGCATAAAATCTCTCAACGTCAGCTTCTTCAGCAGCAGTGGTCGGTGCATAGACTTGGATAACTGTTATGTTGAAAGGGTGACCTTGGATCCGAACTGAAATCATTCGGTCGTTTTTGGGGTTGTACCCTAGCACTGCTTTGCCCATTCTTCTGTTTACTATGAGAGCGACCCCATTCCTTCTCTTGGATTCGTGCCCACAATAAAAAACATAATGGTCGCCGGAGTTAAATTCTCCCATTCCGGTCCACTTGAGCTCGCTGATACCCAAGATATCAATGTTCAATCTGTCCATTTCTCGCTTGACGATATCCAGTTTACCTTGCGTCATAGATCTTACATTCCATGTTGCTATGTGATATATCTCCTTGCAACATCGGACTTTCCGGTCGCTTCCCGACACATCCACAATTGAGCGTCCTTTTGGCTTTAGCCCAGCCGCTTCATTCGTCCTGGAGCTACTAGGAATCGCCCTTTGTTCATCCCCAGTAACATGTGGGACGCCTTCCAACCTGGGGGGCTCATTTTCCGGCGCCATATCGATAATGGTATTGTGACTGGCCATAGGGTTTTCTTGGCAGGAAATACTGGAGTGGGTTGCCATTACCTTCTCCAGTGAATCACATTTTGTCAGAACTCTCTGCTGTGACCTGTCTATCTTGGGTGGCCCTACACAGCAGAGCTCACGACTTCATCGAGTTTCGCAAGCCCCTCCGCCACGACAAGGCAGTGATCCATGAAGGGGGAGCGTAAGCTACCAGCCCACAAATAAAGTCACGTTTCAACCAAGCCGTATGGATGTTCCTGCGTGTCGTAGGGGTAACTAGAATGCAAACTGTTCTGGCAGGCTGATTCTGATATCACCCTCCCATATGAAAGGAGCGACCTGAGTTGGCAGCTCCTGTCCGAGGCATAGGGGTAACGTAAATTCAAATGTCATGGCAGGCTAATTTCTTTTTTTTATGAGGAGACCGTAGCTACGCTTCTTCACAGCATAGCTACGCGCATCTTCACAGCGTATCTGCGGCCAGGTTTCGCAAGGTTTCGCTTTGGCTGTCGTAGTATTGCTTTCGCAATAAAAGAGTTATTCTTTTGTCGGCCAGCAATACCTACTCGTGGTTCCAAGGCGCTTTCCACTGGCGTATTGCGTGTCATGCACAGCGATCCGACTTCTGTACATCTGGGATTGGTTCGAATACTCCACGGTGCTCAAAAAAGATGTTACTAGCCAAGAATGAGCTCTACAATTGAACAATACGTTTGCCAGTTGCAAGCAATGTCAACGCCACAAACGTCCCACCGCAGCTCCATCTGGCTTGCTACACCCTGTGAAGACCCCGACAACTCCGTTCGATGAAGTAGGCATTGACATCGAAGGTCCGTTTCTAAAGTCCTTGGATGGAAATCACTGGATTGTAATCTGCGTGGACTATCTCACACGTTACTGGGAAACCGCCGCTATTCTATCTGCTACGGCTCATAAAGTGTCATTTTTCTTGCTGAACCCAGTGTTCTTACGACGCGGGCCGCCACGAATTGTCGTCACAGATCGAGGCCGTCAATTCACCGCTGATGTTGTTGAAGAACTGGTGCGTTTGTGTGCCATAACTTTCCGACACTCGACCCCATACCATCTCCAGACAAATGGTTTGACTGAGCCCGTTAATAGAACGCTTACCAACATTCTAGCCATGTATGTGGATGCAGGGCACAAGAACTGGGGCACCATGCTACCCTTCTACATATGCGTTTAATACCACCACGCATGAGACGACTGGCTACAGCCCATTCTTCGTATTGTGTGCCAGGCCAACACACTGCTCCCTGGATAATATCCTGCCCTTCTAAAGCTGTGAATATCCCTGCCTGGCGAAACCCTCTGCGTCGCCGAAGACGCTCGAAGAATCACCGACTTACGGTCTGGTGCTTCACAGGGGCGCTACAAAGCACAATATGATGTCATGCACTGGCGTGTAATATATTCTATAGGTGATTTCGTCTAGCTGTGGCGTCCAATTCGGCGCCGTGGCCTACATAAGAAAGTCTTGGCCCGCTATGGCGGCCCATATGTGGTAGTCATACGGATGAGGGATTTAACTTATGAAATAGCCCACCTAACCGCACCGGGTCATCGGTCTGCGGAAACAGAAGTGTGGCCTCGCACGATTTATGAACACGCCCAGAGGGTTCCACTTCGGCTGAGTAGAGGGAAACGTAACGCTACTGACGACAACTAGGTATTGTATGGAAGAATAGAAGAAAGAAGAGAAGGAAGAAGCAGTGGGTGTTTTTGGAGCTAGTAGGCCTCACTTTGTTCCGCTCCCATCTGCATTGTAAATAAACACTCCTTTACTATTTCATCGTAACAATATGTTCAAATGCAAGAGGTTCGTAATTATGAACCACCCTGAAAACATTCTAAGGACGATTATGGTACTGCCTATGAGTGCACATATTCAATCATATTTTGCCGCATATTTACCCAATTGAGAGATACTTGTGTATATGTGTGTGCGGTTACAAAGTACTCTCTAAGGACAACCTCTCAGAGGAAGAGAAAGAAGCAGTCACGAGCGAGCGGCGCAGAACCCGTGGCTCTTCTTTCCCTTCTTCTGAAAAATACTCTTTGGTTCGTGACTCTCTCCCGCTCGGTTGCGACGACAACGGCACCAATGACGACATGGCTGAATATTCCTAGCATGAGGCCGGTTCAGCAACCAGAAAATTCGGGGCCACTTTGGCGACCAAAGTGATGAAAGGTGAAACCCTGAGTGCTACATTCTGCTACGCGACTGTTGCGCATGTAGCGATGAATGCTGCTACAAGTGAAGCGAGTGACTACTCTTGCACATTCTGCGAGTGCATTTATTCAGTGAATTCTGCTTGGCAGCGACGAGATCACGCTCCTTGTAACTTCGCAGTTTCTCTACGTTTACTGTCATGTGGTTGATTTAACCGGGTGTGCGACATTAATTAGTAATATACGAATAATTAGTCAATAATTATTATTTAGTAATTATTTGCTAGTAATTGGTTAATTACTATAATTAGTTAGTAACTAGTAATTAGAATTAGGTAAATAATTATTTAGTCGTTAATTAGTAATTGATAATTGATTGGCATATAGCCATATAAGGCACCCATTCGCGCCTAATGTGGTGGTGCTCTGTGATTGGTCGATACCTCCATGACGTCATTCCGTCTCGACCAATCAGAGTCGTCGCAAAAGCATGACACTTTTGACAACGATGAGGCAATAAAGGCTTTCGCTTTAAAAATCCATAAAGCTTATTCTCTCTCCGCCAAGCGGGCGCATAACAGCTGCACTCTAGAACGTACATTAAAAATGCTTCTGCTCAAAATTTTCTGCTGCGCAAAACTCTGCTGTGAAATCTATAGCAGAACAAAGTATGGTTTCTAAAACATATTGTCTTGGTCACCATGTTCTTGAAAAATAGGTATTCTGTCTTCAATTGCCTCGCTATTCATGATACTTGTGGTGTAATGATCGCGGTGATCTAATGCTTTAGTATGGATAGGTGCTCACTGAAATGAACGTCTTATTCTAATCTATATTTGTTACTGTGTTCGTCACGATAATAGTGTGGAGGTGCTCGGCAGCTCAGTTTCGTTACCGGCAGATCCGAGCTTCTCCAGAAGTTGTTCGGCAGCGAGGTTGAGCTTTAGGCTCAACCTCTCTCCCTCGCAGCGACCGCAACCTCGATCCCTGGCTCGAGTGCACCAGCTTGCTTAAGGCATTCCCAGAATCATGTTTGCTTTTAGGGGGACTTGCCTGTGATTGTGTGCGATAATATTATTTCTTGTTTGGTTAGTGATAACTATGATGGTACTATGAAAACGTCGCCTTTGTCAGCGAGGTAGCACTTTCCAAATTTTTCTAGTCCTGCTTTCATTGCTACGCACCAAAACTTGTTTCCTGTAGTATAAGTGTACCCCTCACAGAGACCCCCTAGGTTCATGAAACGTTAACCTGTACACTGTGTTCGCGACGGCATCGTTTCGACGTCTGTTCTCGATAGGCTTCGACAAAGCTTAATGCAATTATCACAAGCGTACTGGGAGCAGTCATGACGCGGTTAATTTTAGAGCGGCGGCTTTAAATATTTCCACGAGACATGCATTATCAATTCATTATACCAGTGAGGGCTAGGGCAAACATTTAATTTATGCTCATTCCCTGACTGAACGGATTCATTGATAACGTTGTTTCCTCTGGTATTCGCATGAACAACGTTCCACACCTTTTTTATGTTTTCCCATTAAACACTTTGTGAATTCTCTTAAGCCCCTTGCTTCGCCTTTTTACTTTTTGCTTTACTTTGAAATGTCATATTATAAGCAAGCGACTTTGTTTTCCTACTTTAGCTGCATACTTATTTTGCGCGGGTCACAGTTTTTAAATAAACTTGGCGTTCCGTGCATGCTCTTATTTATATTACAATGAAATACAGTCTGCAGTAAACAAATAAAGGACTAGGCAAGTTGTCTTAAAGGCTATCCGCGCTGTCAGCTAGGCAATACAGATCAGCGAAAATTGTTACCAACGTCCTATACACAGATCATGAGAAAGAATTAGAGTTACGTCGAAAACTATGTGATGATATAGGCCCTGCAAACCAGGATTTTGGCGAATTACTGGGAGACATCCAGTCACAGTCTTTCATGAAGAAAGTAATAAAATGTCAATAATGGAGATGGTTTGGTTTATGGGGTTTAACGCCCCGAAGCGACTGAGGCTATGAGAGACGCCGTAGTGGAGAGCTTTTAAATATTTGACCACCTGAGATTCTTTAACATGCACTGACATCGCACAGCCCACGGGTGCCTAGTTTTTCTCCTCCATCAGCAAGTGGCCGCCGCTGCCGGAATTCGATCCCGCATTCTTGGCCACATAGTCGAGCACCCTGACCACTCCCCCACCTCGGCGGGGAAATAATAAAAGTATTAGGCGTAATATTAAGGAAGAATTTTAGACAAGGAGTTACGATTTCTCCAGTGCTATTCATTGCTTACGTGCCGCGGTATTAATTGGAGACACTTAGTGATAGTATTTATGGGAAATACTTCAGTAGTATATTGCCTTACTTAGTAACTTAGTGGGTGAACTGCAAAAGATAATTAATAGCGGGCATGACAGCTGGAAAGTGAAGATGGCAAATTTCAGAAAATTGAGAGGCATAGAAGTATAGTAGGTGTTCAAGCTAATATGCAGAAAACTGACGTTCAACAGGTTCAGAAGAGAGAGCAGTTAACTGTAGTAGCACGGCCCTAAAAGTAGCAAGGGAAAAGTCTGTTTAAGACAGGTGGTGATCTCAGATCCGCGCTATAAGAAGGAAATAACTGTAACAAATTTTGGTGTGCATTTGACAGCTTTTCTCAGTTTATGCGCGATAATTTACTTTGCCAATATTTTTTAAGAGGAAAATATATGACAGCTGTATCAAAAACGTAGCGGCTAACAAAATGAGATATCCTAAATGTAATGACAATGCAGTGAGCTACGAAACAAATATGATTGATGTAATGTTGATATAGGAAGCTTGTTGAGCAGACCAGGAAAGAAACGCGAGTTGTAGATATTCAAGCGACATCAAGGCGAAGAAATTTCATGGGCAGAGTTTCTGATTGAAATTCTTCGAAAATTTTCCTTGCTAACCTATCCATAATAATTTTCAAAACCTTTACGTTGTGAAGGTCTGCTGGACATTTTTGGTCTCTGTAAATAAAGCAGTCTTTGCAGAGCATTGCGAGGGTAGTGTCCGACTTCTCCGATGTTACCGCAGTTCATTGTGAAGACTGCTTTATTTGCAGAGACTAAGGATGTTCAATCAGGAACACGGGAGACCAATGTGTTAGTACGCCTTCGGTGATATCGTTGAAAAAGGAATTAGATTTTTTGCTCTTATCGGCAGGGCGTTGAAGATAAGGAGCAACTTAGCTGCAGACGTGAAGTGAAGGGAGATGATGTGCGGGCTCTGATCAATATAGTTGTCAGTGCAGCGTTGTCATTGTGTTTGTGTGTGCTTCTTATATTTTATTCCCTACCCTGTTGTCTTCTTCGCAGATGTTACACCAACTAGCCTAACGTTCTACTCTATTATTGGAGATAGTAGTTCCAAACGAATTGGACATGTTATGTGGTCGAGTGCCGTCTCACAACCCTATTGTCATTCAGTGCCTATACATGATAACTGTCAAACACACCACATGTCAGTGCCATGCACGTCATTTTTGACTGATGAAGCCGACAAGATCGATGCTGGATTTTCTGAAGAATAGGGGTGTTTAACGCTATCACATTTATTGTAAATGAACCCTTAGGCGTTGGTTAGGGCTTTCGACTACTGATCCCGAGAACGCGGGTTCGATCCTGGCCACGGCTGCCGCGTTTTACTTATGCCGAAATAAAAAAAAAACAACACGTGCACTTTGCGTATCAGTGCACGATAAACAGCCATTGATTCTCGAGATGTGCGGTACTGTTCTCTACAGCGTCAGTCATAGCCGATGTCACTTTAGGATGTTGAATCCGATATACCAAATCAGACCAAAATACATGAATCGTATTCTGCTCTGTGCGTTCGCACCTGGCCTATTTTCTCAAAACGAGTTTTCGTATTGTCACATATAAATTGATTGAAAATGTGTATCTCGCAGAAAACAAGTTCGTCATTCGATTTTTTCATATTAACAGAGCTGATATAAATGAGGCACGAATGTATCAGTTCAGTCGTTCAGTCGTGTCCGACTCTTCGTGACCCTATGGACCATTTCACGCCACGCTTTCCGGTCTCTCACTATCTTCCTAACATCACATAACTTCATCTGCAGTGCCTCGAGGATGCCATCTAACCATCGCGTTCGCTGCCTACCCCTTCTCCGGCGACCGTCAACCTTTCCCAACATCAAATCTTTCTCCAGCGACTCCTCTCTTCTCATCAGATGACCAAAGTAGCTGAGCTTTAACTTTAGAATTTGACCCTCCAATGAGCAGTCAGGGTTTATGGTCGACAATATCGACTGATTTGATCTTCTGGCAGTCCAAGGAACTCTCAAGAGTCTTCGCCAGCCCCACAATTCAAACGCGTCAATTCTTCGGCGGTCAGCCTTTTTCACAGTCCAACTCTCGCATCCATACATCACAACTTGAAAGACCATAGCAAGAGTTATACGGATCTTCGTTGGCAGACTAATGTCTCTGCTCTTTACTAGGCGGTCAAGGCTAACCATTGCTCTCTTTCCCAGAAGCAGGCGTCTCCTAATTTCATGGCTAGAGTCTCCTTCCGAGGTAATCTTGGAGCCCAAGAAGAGAAAATCTGTCACAGCTTCCACTTCTTGTCCATTGATGCTCCAGGACTTGATAGGGCAAGACGCCATGATCTTTGTCTTTTTAATGTTCAGTTTAAGCCCAAACTTCTCACTCTCTTCTTGTACGCGCATCAGAAGTCTCGTGAGTTCCACTTCACTTTCTGCCATTAAAGTTGTATCATCCGCATATCTAAGGTTGTTGATACGTTTTCCAGCAATCTTCACTCCAGCTGAAGACTCGTCCAGACCGGCCTTCCTCATGATGCACTCTGCATATAAGGTTAAATTGGCAGGGCGACAGTATGCAGCCTTGCCTGACTCCTTTCTCAATCGGAAACCAATCAGAAAGACCATGCCCAGTTCTGACTGTGGCCTCTTGTCCTTCATACAGGTTCCTGAGGAGACAGATGAGGTGAATTGGAACTCCCATCTCTTGGAGAGCTTGCCACAATCTGCTGTGATCTACGCAGTCAAACGCTTTCGCATAATCAATAAAGCAGAAGTAGATGGGTTTCTGGCACTCTTGCTTTTTCCATGATCCAGCGGAGGTTGGCAATTTGGTCTCTGGTTCCTCTGCCCTTGCGAAACCCAGCTTGCACGTCCGGAAACTCCCGATCCACATACTGCTGCAGCCTACCTTGGAGGATTTTCAATATCACCTTGCTAGCATGCGAAATAAGCGCGATCGTGCGGTAGTTGGAACAATCTTTGGCACTTCCTTTCTTTGGAATGGGGATGTAAACTGACCTCCTCCAATCCTGTGGCCACTGCAGGGTTGTCCAAATCTTCTGACATAATGTATGCAGAATGTTAACAGCGTCATGTTTGAGGTTCTGAAGCAACTCAGCTGGAATGCCATCACTTCCGCTGGCTTTCTTCTTAGCAAGGCTGGCTAAGGCCCACTCAACTTCACTCTTCAGGATGCCCGGCTCGAGATCAGTAATCACAACTGTCTTATGTTGGGTTTGCACATTCGGGTCCTTCTTGTACAGTTCTTCTGTGTATTCCTGCCACCTCTTCTTTATCTCTGAGGCTTCAGTGAGGTCCTTGCCTCGTTTGTTCTTTATCACGCCCAGCTTAGCACAGAAGCTTCCTTTGATATATTTGATTGTCTGATACAGAGCTCTTGTGTTCCTTAATTGGCTGTTGTCCTCAACTGCTTGGCACTGTATGTTCAGGAAGGCATTCTTATCTCTCCTTGCTATTGTCTGAAAATCCGCATTGAGAACCTTGTATCTTTCTCTTTCCCCCATAACTTTTGCCATCCTCCCTTCCTCAGCTATTTGCAAAGCCTCTTCAGATAACCAGTTTGCTTTGGAACTACTTTAGTAGCAACTTCTTGTATTATATCACGAACATCGGTCCACATCTCTTCGGGCTCTCTGTCTTCTAGATCTAATTCTTGAAATCGACTCCTCACTTCCACAGCATATTCTAATGGAATTTGATCCAGATCATACCTGAAAGGCCTTCTAGTTTTCTGCGTTTTCCTCAATCGAAGCTTAATTTTGGCAACAAGAAGCTGATGATCGGTGCCACAATCGGCCCCAGGCCTTGTTTTTACTGCTTGTATAGCGCTTCTCCATCTCTGCCGGCAAAGAATATAATCGATCTGATTCCTGTACAGACCGTCCGGTGAAGTCCATGTGTACAGGCGCCTCTTGTGCTGTTAAAAATGAGTATTCGCTATGGTCAGGTTGTTTTCTTGACAAAACTCTACTAGCCTCTGCCCAGCTTCATTTGGCTCGCCAAGACTGAACTTGCCTATAATTCCGGATATTTCTTCACTCCCGACCTTAGCATTCCAGTCTCCTATGAGAAAAACGACGTCTCATGATGGGGTGCGGTCTAAAAGGCATTGTAGGTCCGCATAAAATCTCTCAACGTCAGCTTCTTCAGCAGTAGTGGTCGGTGCATAAACTTGGATAACTGTTATGTTGAAAGGGTGACCTTGGATCCGAAGTGAAATCATTCGGTCGTTTTTGGGGTTGTACCCTAGCACTGCTTTGCCCATTCTTGTGTTTACTATGAGAGCGACCCCATTCCTTCTCTTGGATTCGTGGCCACAATAAAAGACATAATGGTCGCCGGAGTTAAATTCTCCCATTCCGGTCCACTTGAGCTCGCTGATACCCAAGGTATCAATGTTCAATCTGTTTATTTCTCGCTTGACGACATCCAGTTTACCTTGCGTCTTAGATCTTACATTCCATGTCGCTATGTGATATAGCTCCTTGCAACATCGGACTTTCCGGTCGCTTCCCGACACATCCACAACTGAGCGTCCTTTTGGCTTTAGCCCAGCCGCTTCATTCGTCCTGGAGCTACTAGGAATCGCCCTTTGTTCATCCCCAGTAACATGTGGGACGCCTTCCAACCTGGGGGGCTCATCTTCCGGCGCCATATCATTATTGGTATTATGACTGGCCATAGGGTTTTCTTGGCAGGAAATACTGGAGTGGGTTGCCATTACCTTCTCTAGTGAATCACATTTTGTCAGAACTCTCTGCCGTAACCTGTCTATCTTGGATGGCCCTACACAGCAGAGCTCACGACTTCATCGAGTTTCGCAAGCCCCTCCGCCACGACGAGGCAGTGATCCATGGATCCATGATCCATGTATACAAACCATAAACACAAAGACACAAAAAATAAATGTAACAAGAGACAAGTAAGCTCTATCAGCAAGAAAATAGAATTTTTCGTCTATCACTACGAGTAGGTTCCATATATCTGTTAAAGAATGCATTACCACCTAACATTATTGAAAAATAGTGATAAAAAAGACGTTAAAGTGTTTTATTAACATATGTTTACAGTGGGTATTCGTAATTTTGAGTGAAGATGAATCTATATATTTGTTTCACAGATGTAAAATATATAAGCCACAGAAAGTAATAAACTAGTTATGTCATTTTATACTCCTATCATAAACGTAAAGAAAATAACATATCAAACAATCACAGTTGAGCGAGCTCTGTTTTGATACCTTGAATGCCCATGGCCGACTCTCTGAAACTTCAGTGTATCGGTACCTGATCCAATAGCTTGGGTCGTGCAAGCTTAGTTATGTTGCACCTTCACTGTGTAGGTAAATGGGAGAGTTAGTTCATCTGCACTAGTTAATCATGAGTATAATCGCCTTTTTTTATCTCAATGAAATATCAGCTGTTTTCGTCTCAGTTGGACTTATGGGAGATGTCTTCATAGGGGCACAGATACATACATAGCTGAGATTAGTCTCCGCTCAGAGATCCTGTATTAGCATCAAGCTGAAGTACTGATCACTTCCAACACGTGTGAGGGTGGTTATAATACAGAATATATTTAAAAAAACGAAGATTATTTTTGTAGCTATCTTGAGAAGAGATTTACCAATGTTGGGGATAATTTTCCAGTCTGCCCGCTACATAAATATAGGCTTTAAAAATCATGCCGTCATGTATATAATATATGCTTTAATTTTGGCTTCAATTTCGCCATTATATGTGTAAATAATAAATATATCCACTCAGATATAATACTGGAGGTCTTTATTTAAGATTGAAAGTAAAAATACAGATGACACGCAGATCTGTGGCCCACCAAATCTGACAGATGTGATTGTGAAAACCTGCGATCAATAATAACATAGTTTGAGCAATCTTAAAACTAGTTCATGCAATAAACAACAGGGCAGTTGCGAAGCGTAAATTTCATCTTATTAATCATTTTAGTCATGCGCAGTCAAACTTCTTTTACAGATTGAAGCAGAAATCACGTTCGATTCTTGCTGATGCGCCATGTTCACGGCAATATTATTTAGCTTGAAGAGATGAGAAAAATTCAAACGATTTGTTCTGAAACCATACTGAAACGAACCGACGTCTTTTTCAGGTAATGTGGAAGTACTTTTTGTCGTGGTATGCTCTGAAAAGTGGCATGCTGATCAAGTTAAAAAGAAAATTAAGTTATAGAGTTCATTTCTCTTTCCCATTATGGTGCACAGGGATCACTTTGGCGATTTTAGTGTTTCCCGTACAGTGCATGTGGATAATGTACTCTTGAAAACATCCTTAACAATAAGTGTAGAGGAAATTTCAGGCTAGTAATGAAATATGTACGAAGGGAACCAACAGCTAAGGTCATGAAAACATTGGTGACTGGTTTGTACAGGTGAATATAAAATAACTGCATATTGATTACCCCCCCCCCCCCCCTCTTTTATTTTTGTCCCAAGGAAAAAAATCACCGATGCTTTCCTTCGGGTCCGTCGCTTTTGGTTCCCTTTGAATTCTTCTGTGTAATTACCCGGCAAATGGTTCGCGTGCTTGTGGTGCAGCTAATGAATCTCGCAGTTCAACTTTCTAACACATTGTCTTTCAGGTTTCCTTTTCGACAATCTCCTTATGCCTACAGCTAACGCTGAATCTGATATCCTAATATGCTAACGTCCCTTACACGCTTTTTCATAGCTTAACTGGGTCAATCGTCTTCTTTTTCCGCTCTGAATGCAGGAATGCGACAACTGACTGACTGAGCCCCACCGGGGCAACACGCCATGACGGAATCTCCGGAACCGGCCACCAGTTCGTCTCCTCCCTCCACCGAAGTGAAACTGGCCACAGCGCGACTCCCGCTGCCGCCGCCCCAAATCATCGTCGAGGAACTCTCCGGAGACGACCAGTACGAAGACGTTGGGGAGGCGCCATCTTGCGACCGTCTTCTGAGCGTCGACGGTACCTGGCTCGAGCAGCCCCGTCGCGTGCGAAGGTCGTACAGGTATGTGCGACATCTTGTAGAAGTGCCTGCTTTATTTAAAAAGATAAAAACCGAGGCTACGTGACTGGGCCGCACGTGGACTTTGCGGCGATGAAGAAACGGAAAATGTCATGGGCGTGGTCCGTTCAGCTCAAAGTTTACTTGCAAAGTTCATGCGAGCTATAGTGACGACCCCAAGTAAGACCAAACGCTACTGCTTCAAATTATTAGGATTTCATTCAAAATGTTCCCCAGCGGTCACAGCAGAGAAACTGCCTGTACTGCCTCATACGGGACAACGGTTGTCATTCGGGTTGTCCTTCAAACCTAATTCTACCAGCACATTTTGTGGCAGCGACGACATATCAATGTCCACGACACAAGAGTGTTACCTCTATAGATATACTATGAAACAAGTATTTCTAGCATGCGATGTAAGTTGTTTGAACTAATTTAAAATACTGTGCCCGCTCTCATCTTACGTTGTAAAATCACTGCAGCCATCCATTTGTATAAACGCCAAACCGATGGCCAAAATACTGCCAAAAGAATAATCATTTTGTCTCAGGGAAATATGTTTCTGTAATATTTACTAGTATCTGTAGCTCTGTAGTTTTCTATTGTTTTCCTCGTGTGTAGCTCTGTAGCACTTTGCTGCACTGACTACCAAAATTCCTTCTTATACAGCAAAAATATATGCTCTCACTAGTGGGTGTTTATAGAAAAAATGCCTAAAACATGTGTTGGAACGAGAGAACATTCAACGTTCCGTTTTTTGACCAAGCATTGTAGCGTCATGGTTGCAATGAATGGCTGGCAAGCAGTGTCTATTTTCGTGCCACATTTTAGCGCGCAGAATAATCTAGCTCCTAGCGCCTATTATGATTTCTCTTTGGAATACGCCCCTTGTAATGAAAAGATTGCACCGCACTTCAGTGTGCCAGGGAGTGGAGCTTCAGTCGCCCCATACAAATGATTCCTATTTTTGGCGATTAAGGAAGCTGCTTCTTAAGAGGTTTATTGTTTTCGCTGTCCTCAAGACATCCACGGAAAAATCCCTCATAACGTGTTAGGCCTCTGCTTATGAATCGCAGCCTTTTCTTTATGCTATGACGAAGAGAAAAAATTACGCTTGACAGGTTCGTTAACATGATTGAGTGGGGTATTGCGAAGGTTATTTTTTACTCAAGAACTAATCATATATACATACGTGTGCCAGCCGGCGTACTAAACAGCGCTTCCTTTGTATTTGCGAGACTACCGTTTCCGTCTTTTAATTGAGGTCCTAAAGGGGCTAATTTTTTATTTTTTTTCCAGTCGTTTCCGCTTGCGTTGGCTTTAATTGGGTACTCTGCAGAACAACAGCAACCTTTGCTCGTAGCCCCTATTTCAATCGGCACAATCAACACACCTCTTAAGGAATCGGTCATTCATGAATAATTTCTGAAGTCTCCGTTTAGTTTTTCTGTCTGTTTTACTGCGGTGGTCGCAAATGTTGGGAACCGTCATGATCTTCCCGGGGGATTAAACGCCAAATCTGCGGTTGTATTACCGTTTTCATTTGGGGGCAGAACCTAACAGAAGAATTGAGAAAGAAAAATAGCTTGGCTTAATGTAGGTAAATTTGGCTTAAGGTTTGTTTGAATGAGGCCGTATGCTGCTGTCTTCATTATTTTGAATGCTTCTCAATTTTTTTCTGTTTAAGTACTCTGCACGGAAACGCTATAGCCCCGGTTTCTGAAAACTGTTGTTTCCTGCTAGACATCCCAGTCATTGCTAAAATAGGGCAGGAGTATGTGTAGCTGATCAGTGTTTATTACATGTATAGCGATGCCTTGGAGTGGTCGTTGGCGTATTGTTATCCGCCGTGCAACTATTGTCGCCTGATTATGGTCCCTACCTCCCTTACTGCACCCCCCCCCCCCCCCCCCTCTCTCTTGCAACGAACCATTGCCGCCGACCGAACACCAGGATCATTTATTCTCTCGATGGAGAGCCCTACTGCTTACAGCGTTGTGGTGAAAAGGTCAGGCTGATTTCTTAACAGCAGCCTTGAAGAGGCAGTAAATTCAGTATAATCCTACTGCTATATGAGTGCAGCAGCATTTGTATGATGCGGAAAATACACAGAACTGATCACCAGGAGCAAGTAAAAGTGTTTTTCAGGCGATCCTGTGAAGAGTAGTCCGCTTGAGTGTGATCATTTCTTTTTTAGCTAATGGAGAAAATATTGCTTCTTGGTTCGAACGCAAAATGAATATGTCCATTGAACAAAAGCAATATACTACTTGCGCTGGCATTTACATCTTCGTGGAAAGACAGAAGAAGTCCCATGTGCCATTTGTATTCTATGGAGCAGAATATGGCGCATGCAAATAATTATTGAAGAACTGCCAACAGCGCTATGAACGTTAAAGTGCACCGGAGGCTGAAATGAATAATGCAGTGTGTTTAACGGGATCCCCCTTCGTTCAAACCCAAACCACTTTGCAATTACATTTTAGTCATTGCTTTTCAAGTCTACACTAGCCAGCCTTAACTGCAGGCGTCCTAGTTCCGTCATTTTAAACTGCACCGTGGACGCATTGACTGACAGATCTTACACTGCATGCAGGCGTATACGTATTAGGAACTACTATAAAACCTTGTCAGTTTTTCTTTTGTCGCAGGGAAGCAGACTGTAGATATCTCTTACTGTTTCCTACTATTGTGTGTTATGTCGTCACACAACCTACACAACGCTTTAATGTATGTATATCAATCACAACGTAGTCAATAACTTGAAAAGATGAGCGCATCGTCTTAAAACCAGCGTCGCCAATTAATGATCACCGGAATGCAATAAAACTTTCAAAGCCAGGAAACTTCGTTAATGAGCACACGGCGGAGGTAAACAGGAGCATTCAAGACAAGCAGAAGACAAATACTGAAAGATTCTGCTTTGTTAAGCCCCTTCCTTTCCTTTTCCCACTTGTATCTTGAGGCGATAGCCGTTTTTGTTTTGTTTTAATTACCTGGGCCTTTGAGGATTTATTCGTTTATGAAGGATTTTGACATTTTAAATTGCCGAAATGAATGCCTTACGCAGTTCGTAAAATAAACAAAGGGTGAGTACAAATTGAAAATATAACTTTTTTTTTCCCCTTATTGGTGCAAATAAAAGGCTGTCTTTTGTATTTCCAGTAACAGGAGTCAGGGTCCTTTTACTGTTGGCATTAGTCTTGTTTTAATGCCAGGATTCCAACGACTAAATAAATACCAGACCTACACATTCTACAGAGAATTTACTAACTGAGTTCTAGTTAAAACATGTTTGTAGCCTTTTAGGCTGCTTCGATTTGGAAGTGTCCTCTTGGGTCAATTTCAGATTATTTTTATTGAACTCATAATATTTGTAGAAGTCTTCATTTTGAAGAAAATTATATTTTACCTTGATAAGACGACTAAAAGAACGCTTCTGTCTGACGTGGCCTTAAACAGCAGAAGCAACTACATATAGATTTTAGGCTAAACGCTTGCAATAGAGTACATCAAACAAACGTTCGGAGCAACCAAAGTTGCAGGTTTGATACACACGCTGCCAAGTTTTCGTAGTACAGCAGGAATTGTTCAAAAACAAATGAATCAAAATAAAAGCACCATTTTATTCATGTTTACGCGCTTTAAAAAACAAAAACAGCCCACCAATAAATAACAAATAATGCTAAATACGTGCAAAATAAATGCTCAAAAATTTCATGTCTCATTTGCTTATGTACAGAAAGAAACAAAATGCACACGACATCAAAAAAGGTACATAACAAGGGGGCTATAGGAAATCCGTAACTACAGAATACTATTCTCGCCTCATTTGCCTCTCCAGAATGGGCGTTATCAGCGCCTCACGTCCGCAAGCAGAAATAGCCACGCGTCGCATCCAACGAGATGGGCAGCTCAAAATAACGTGCAGTCATAAACGATGCCTGAATAGGCTATACATGGCGCCATTCGGTTATGCCAACCAGGCGACGCTAGCCAACCGCGAGTGCCCCGCCATGAGTAGTTTTGACATGTTTCCCGCCTCGATCCCATCCACGGTGGCCCCAGCGCACGCAGAGAATTGTGCGGTGGGCTGCCGTGTCCATCCAGAAGTTCAGACATTTCCCGATCTTCCGCTACGCTAACCCTTGCACGCTGCCGAGTGACAGGCCACAACGGGGTGCGGCCGATGTCCTTTTCATTTTGCTATCTGCGTGTCTTCCGATATCGATTACCAAGACCATCACCGAGGCTGCACGTGGTTCAGGGAGAAACGAGGGATGCTATATAGATTAGGAACCGAACCGCCTCGGACAAGATGAGAGGGGGAGAGTAACCGAAAAATAATAATAATAATGAACGAGCTCGGGGGTACGCGATTCAGCTCCGGTCTGGCCGTCACGGTGCGTGCATGGGCGGACAGGAAGAAGAGAAACCATAGCTCGACGTTATGCTGCGTGCTATAGACTCCGGAGTAGCCTGGAAAGCGCATTGCCTGCCTATAGGAGGAGGCTTCGGGTCGATAATAGCGCCGATTCCCGCCGAAGAACGCGGAGCGGCATCGACTGGTATAATGAAGCGGCCCGGGTGGGGTGGTCGCACTACTGTCTTGAGACGCTGTCCAGCTGGTAAGAAGGAACTCTTGTTTCGGGTCTGACACCCAATGCGGGCTGCAATTGGGGAAGAAGGGGTAACCTTGGTTTTCTTTTTTTTTTTTTTGCCCGTGTGTTAGCGAAATCAAAGATGATCGGTGTTAAGAGATTTCGCAGGGTTGATCAGGCAAGGAAAAAGGTGTAGTGGAGACTGTTTTCGATCCCCGCAAGTTACATGACGGCACACTGTATAGGAAAACCTCTCGTGGTAGGGTGCAGCGCCCCGTGCAACAGCGCAAATCATATTTTACACTTCGCAGGCTGTGCTATTGATGGGACTTTTTCTTGTGTAATAGACGTCGTCGTCATATAACTTAAGAAAAACAGGCGCCATTAACTAGCTGGTAATTGATGAACGTAGTAAGGGAAACGTGTAGTTAGGGGCAGTATAGTTAAGCGAGAAGGCCCTACTTGGACAGAGTCCCCGTTTTGTCATATAAATACCCTTGACTTGCAAGCCAATGCAACAGTGGCCGTGCGACTCCTTTCAGTGTCATATATTGTATCATGTGTAAACAAGTATTTCATCTATGGAGATTTAAAAGATCGAATTGGGGGGCTAGTTGGTTTTGCATGGAGATGGAACAGCGTAAGGGACGGGACAGAGACACGAGGAAGCACAAACTCAATGCGCTGGCTATCAATTGCTATCATCATTTATCAACTATCAACTGGACCGTGCCCAAAGTTCAGCGAACAATTGGGATGTTGGTGATCGTATAGCTGCCTCGACACCACCTTGCAGGGCAGAAGCAACTTGTAGTCGCACTTCGACGCAGGAGCGCAATACTTACTCTAGAGTGCTACGATTGATGAGCGCTTATCTTCTGAGTCGTAAATACCTTTTTCTCTCCTATCTCCGGCGTTTTGCATGTTGGAGAGTTTGGAAAGCTCAGCACAATGCAGCGTAGTATTTCTTAAGCACTACATACTTGTTTCCCTGCACTCACCCTGTTGATAAGTGAGGTTACACACACGTCCTCCTCACTTACCGGCGCATGCTCATAAAGGAGTGATAAATACAGCCATCCACTCAAATATGAGAAATATACTTGAGGAAAGCTTATGTTCTCAATAATGTGAGATACTGCTTAGGTCCTTACGGTTCGTTGAGGATCTCCTGGCTCTCTCCTCGGCAGACATCAAAAGGTTTCTTGCCCGTAGATAATACGTGTCTCGGTGGGATAGAGGTAGCATGTATTTCATTCGCGATCCAAAATCAGAGGTTCGATTACAACACTATACAAAGTAATGTCTTTAGGCATACAAATTTGGTTTACTATAGATGCTTTATAATCGTGTTTGATTCACGTATGTCCTTATAATGACAAGTTACACAATGTTTTTTTTTTATATATTCATAATTCTTCAGTTTGACCGATTACTATACTTTTCCCGCCGACAAAGGGTTTTCTGAAAAAAAAAAAAAAAAAGGAATCTAACTTTAGCGCCTAATACTTACTCTTTGTGCTCTGCAAAGTGTAATTGTTACATTTTCGTGTTTTGGACAGGTATCGAATATTCTTTCATGAAACGCTCACCATTTTTGACCTTGCCTTCGTTGAAATCTAGCGAAGAATTGCAATTTAACTTAAGGGCCTCACCTCTAATCTATCACAGCTTGCTAAGCTGAACAAATTGCGCAGAAGAGTTTTCGGCACTATCTTAACCGAGGTGCAAGCTCTAAGCGGAGTAAAAGGGATATTCCTTGTCCGAAAGAGGTGGCTCTTTTCTTCAAGGAAGATTAAATGACGACGTTTAGCATAACCACTCTCTAGGCAGTGGCCAAGTTAGCTTTCTAATGGGTAATCGATTAAAATTTTCTCCAAACACCCTTAATAGCGACCGAATTTATCGGCCATGCAGGCATTTTCACTTTTCCTTAAAGTGGGCAGCTGCGTCTATTTAAGAAATGCTTGTTTGTGGAATACTTCTGAAAGAAAGTAAACGGTGCCGGCAAGAATTTGAACTGCTTGGTTCCGCCGTTGTTCTGACTTTGAGACAAGGTAAGCATTTTGTGAAAGCGTTGTACACCTAGATTTTGCAATACTGACTTTATTCGGTTATCTAGGTCCGACCTCTGTCCATGTTCCGAAACCATACGGCGTGAAATTTAGTTGTTCAAGAATCCAGAAAGCTGAACAACGGGGGAAAATCGCACGACGGAAAGCTTACAAGTTGCAGAAGAAAAATGCAACGCGCGGCGCTAACGCCTTCTACCATAAAAGTATTTTAACTTGCCTGAATGGCGTAAGCGCTCATTCAATTATCCTTTCGATATTAAATGCAGCGAAGCTTACCTTGAAAAGGCTCTTTACAGTGCTCGTATTCTGTCTTGGTTTTAGAACAAGAAACAAAACGAGAACCGGAATTTTGATTCCCTCAGTAAATGCAGACTATGTTAAATGGAATAATATTCTTCGTGCCCTTTTAATCTAGCTCTATTAAATTTGCATACATTTCAGGCTAGAGCATATGCTGAAATTGTTGGCCGCACTAGAAAGTCAGGCATACGTGAATACAACGACATGAATTCAGTGTAAACTTCCTCCTTAAAAAAGAACCTGTCTAATGGACCCGAAAAGGGACTCAGAGTGTAAGAAATTGTATATTTTCATATTACTGGGGGAAGTTTTATTGCAAATGTGTTGAAGGCATATCGAACACTTTAATATTGATAAAGAAAGTTTTCGATGTCGCCTACTAACATGAAACTTCTAATTTACAAAACGCTAGTCAATGCCAGAACTAAAATAGGCGTCGTCAGTATGGGGCCCACACCTCAAATGCCTAATTGCATGGAGTATAAACCGAACCTATGCAAAGTCGTGCTATCTGTTTTATTCTTTTGAACAATTTATTTATTCACATTACATCTAGCTTAAATGTAGAAGCCGTGGCAAAATGGAAATGACAAAAGTGAGCATCAACATAGCAAAATACATACTCGAACTGAAAGCGTAACTCCACTGAAGTAAAATCTAAACTTGCCTGACCTTTCAGTGCATCGCATAAATTCGCGTATATATATTTTGCCACAAAACCTATCAATCTAATCCTTATCGCAGAGATTCACCATTTGTTATGCCATCATAAATTTTACCTCGCAGAGACCACAACTTCACGGCTAACGTGTCCAGCAGTCGCAACAGCTTACGTTTTAGTTGATTCACAACCAAAGCATTGAAATAATGAAACTACCTCTCTGCCTTTATCACCTCAATTAAATATGCCGACTTGTCTACAATTGCAGTCACTGAATATAATTTTAACCTTGCTGTACTGATTCCGTTCGTGTTGTACTTTGTTATTTTGACATGCGCTCTTTTCTATGATTCTTCGGTGCTGAGATAAAATGCCCAGATAAATTCAGAATGAAATAATAAACAAGGTTATGACAGATGTATAGTGGAGTGAACTGCTTCTCAGACTTGGTTTATGCAGGATATGCTATGCAGCGCCATTAGTGCCAACAAGAAGGCAAGCAAGTCGTGGCAACGACTGCTAACCTCGACATAAGTGCTTTCGCAAACACGGGACGCGGCACTGAGGAATGTAACCATTCCAGGTTTTATTATTTGGAAATTCGGTAATTTGTGCATTTGCGAGCATTTTTATTACGTTTTTCTTGAGCCTTAGGCATTATTTAACAAGCTTCATAATTGTTTTCTTTTTAAGCTAAGGATAGAGCTCAGTGTCCTTATGTCCTAAAACATTGCCCATCGCCAAAGTCCATCGTTTGAAGCATCGCACCCTAGTAAACTAAGTAGAATGCGCCTGTAAGGCTTTGAATGCGACTGCCTTAGTTCCCTTATATCGTAAAAATTCTCTCATGACGTCAGCGTTCACCATTTAAACCTCGCAGCTGGCCCCTAAAAATCGTCACCATGCAAGCCAGGTGGTATATGTACTTGTAACGTGAACACCGGGCCCAATTCACCCCGCGTTTGTAATATTGTAGCCTCTAATATTCACGATAATGCTTCTGACAGGTTTTGATTACCAGCTGACAAGCACCCATGCTTGACGCTTCCTAGCCTAAACTTTTAAGAGCATGTCTCGGATATGTGGTAGTTGTCAGGTGACATTGCCGTGCATTGACAGGTCGTAGGTGCAATAGCGCGTCGGCACTCATTTCTCTTTCGTTCATGGAAGTGACAGGCCTTGTGACAGATCGGAGGGTTGTTTGAGGTCATGAGACAAAATTGCATCATGGAGTTAAAGGATCTACCAACTCTGGCGGCTCCTTTCATATCGAAGCGCTAAGTGGGCTGAAAACACGCGGAGCGTTTGTAGACCCTGTTTGAAGCCTCGCCGTCTCGTGAAATCACCGGAATGTGTTTGGCAGGAGGTAGATATGGGAGTGCTCACTTATCAGACCAGAAGGATATTTTTACGCCGCCGTTTAGCTCCACCCCGTCACATGAAAGAAACGCAAAACACTCCATTTGATCTAAATCTCGTTAAATGAAATTGACTCCGCACAATAAATGATATGCAAACAGCATCAAAATCTTTGCCACTAATATACATAGGCGACAGCGCAATCATACAGCATCTCGTAGAAAAACACCTCTCTCACGTTTTGCTGAATGAATCTCAAATATGAGGGAATTTCTGGCTGCCCTAAATTTTCTAACTGGTATCTTTGGGCGGTATCACTTATACCTAACAAGTACAGTTACTGCATTTACTATCTCTGTTATCTTCAGTGTCATTGGATACTACTATTGAAGCAGAATAATGAACCAAGCTGAGAATGCTCAAAGCGTCATACCCCGAGTTCCTTCTCCAGCCTTTTCTTTTAGGATAATTCCAGTGCATTACCCTTTCCTTTTTCTCGGTGTATTTTCTGCGCCACCTACGTCTGGACGTCCTAAAAGTCTTAAACTACCATACTGAGCAATCTGCAAGTTAAGCCGACTGCTGTAAACAGCGGCGGTGGTACGACGTCAATAGCACAAGTGTGAGGTCAAAGTAGCGTTAAATGCGTCAGCCTCATGAATTAATTTATACACAAATAAAACGACTGTAGTGTCGCGACGTTCTGTACAAGGCCGGTAACCTCAGAAACCAGACCAGCGTTTCAGAAGCATCCAACTTACTCTAGACGATTGTTCTGGTCATTGATCTACGATGTTCGGTTTCGACACTGCATGCTTGCGAAGACTGTCAAGGCTGTCAAGCGGAATATGGAGCGTGTGTTTACTTCGCGCTAAACTGAGTGCTTACGCAAAACCTGAACAGCACGATCGTGTAAGTGGCAAGTGCAAAAGGAAATGCTTTCAGCCTTCCTGGCAATACACATGTTTTGTCCGCAAATCGTCCGGCATTAGACGACACGGAGATGTAGGCGACACGCGTTTGGTGTCAAGAAAGGCCAACTATAATATGCGAGTTTGTTACAGTTTCACTGTGTCGGCATATATTGAGAACTTCTGTGTTTTTACCCAGTTCAACATAACAAGCATGGTCCGCAGGGAATGACACCTCAAAACTCATACTATTAATATGCGAGTTTGTTACAGTTTCACTGTGTCGGCATATATTGAGAACTTCTGTGTTTTTGCCCAGTTCAGCGTAACAAGCATGGTGCGCAGGGAATGACACCTCAAAACTCATGTTATCTGTTTATTGAGGGTGCTTTTCATTATTCCCCCTATGCCTCTGCTGCCGCGAACATCGTCCTCGTTTTTGCGTACTGACACTGCGATACAGTTATCTTTTTGCGCCTTTTCTGCACCTTCATTCTTCAAAAGAATTTTTACCGAGCATGATTTGTAAGCATCTTTGAAGAAGAAGCACAGAAGTTTACTGAAGAATTATCGAATTCAGAGGGCATTTGCGAAAGCAAATACGAGAAAGGTATCTGCTCTTGCAAGCTTGGTCGTATCGTAAGCAGTTATTTTTTTTAAATATATATTGCAGTCCTTCTATTGAATATCTCCATAAATACGAACAGTAAAGATTCCTGTTAGAGAAAAATAAAGTTCACCTAGCTACGACTATAAAAGCTCTTCTCCTTACGTCCCTCGTCACCTAGCCGGCAAACCATTACGTACAAACAAACGCGCATCAGAAGAAGTATTGGAGGATTTTTTTTTTCATTCTCGCGCAAAATACAGACATGCAGTCCAACTTTATATCTGCACCTGAAGTCATTGGTTAAGATAATAGACATATTGTGCAGTTGCATTACTTTTGAATGCTATTAGCGTGACTTTCTCACTAACATGTTCCAATTAATCATGCCATTAATGGGGAAAGGGATAATCATTGGACCCAATTATATCTTTCTGATCAAAACCAGCCACACAAGTAAGAAGACTCTCTGCCTTCTAATGTATGACCCAATAGTGTTAATTTCTTCCACCTGCCGGTCTCCTCGCTCTCTAACACTGTGTTTGCCACTGACTTTCACTAGTCATTTAATTTTTGCCTCCATTATCTCACCTATGCTGGTTAGAGTACAGTCGTAAGCTACCCCATATTGCGTAAAAGAGTACCGGACCGCTATCCTGAGTCCCGCTTTAATCAAGCCGTGTAGAAACAGGTCTGCGTGTTCTAATGACATTTTGTCTTGCTCTATATCTGAAGATTCTGGTCAGTTCAATTCTAAGCTCACCCTCCATCTCAAAGAAGTTGCCTAAGTTGACCGCTCCTGCCACCTCCGCCGTGCCACGTGATTTTGTGGCGTCACATAACCCGCCGACCAGTCAGTGTCCAGGCAAGTAACCTGCCAACTACCAGCTGCCAGGGGCTTGCTTACTGATGATTGTTTGCTCACAATGCAAACGACGCCAGATTTTGGTCGGAACAAGGGCATTGGTAATCCCTTGGTACATAAGGAAGCGTTAATGAACCTCTGGAGATGTTTACATCAGCTGAACTTCGTTATGTGCAACAAATGCAACAAGTGACACAGTCGTGAGCAAAAGTGCTATACAACACAGCCGATGGCGGAGCTCGCGAAAACTGCATGCCAACGTCATCAAGCAACAGATATCTGTGATCGGAAGAATAGTGGCACAGCCCCATTTTATCCACATGCATGTGTCACTGTCGCTGTCGCTAGGCGTCATTTTTACGCAGTTTTCCCGAGCTCTGTCACTGGCTGGGTGTTGTATACCACTTTTGCTCACGACTGTGCATTGACTCCGCAGCTGCTGCATGGACCTCCGCGTAGTCGTCTAAAGACAAAGTGACAGTTAAACGACAGGGTGCTAATTATGAGGATGTTCCGGTTGCCTACCCTACACTGGGAAACTGGATAATGTGGCAATAGAAACAGGGAAAGGATGCAATGAATCACAACTAAAGAAGCTTACATGCCTACCCCAGCTACATTGCACCGACCTGTCCCAGAAGCACGATGCCCTCTTAGGTCGAAAGAGGGTTGTCTACACCTGCCCAAGGCGCGGTACTTTGTTATACACAGGAGCTACAGAAGATATGAACAGCGCTGTGAGGGGATTCTGTTCAGGACGTACCCTAATTCACTTAATAGCGATGAAACCTGAATTTGAAAAAAAAAAGCCATTCATTCTGCTTTCACGGGAAGAAGGCGGGAGGAGAGGGGAAAGGGGTGCACCCTTGCTCATTTATATTTAAATGGAGGGGGGGGGGGGGGGGGTATACGGCCGCTATCCACTTCGGTAGATGCACTTGGTGCAGCGGACGCATCGGGAAAACGTCTATTCTAGTATCACTGTCATCCCAGTTGCACCTACAGCAAGGCATGCATTTTGCTCTTTAATAACTTAGCAGGGGCCGTCCTACTCACAGAATATCATATTCACCTCCCTACCTGAGTTGCCGAACCCAAGCTGTATCACCTACCCTCGGAGCACACTCTGTCGTCTTAATGAGCAGTCACTAATTAACTTTTCGTTATTACATGTCCTTTCGAGGCCCAAAACTTTCATATTTCAAATTGAATATTCTTGCTTTGTATTTGTCATTTAAACGCCACTAATGTTTTTGTATAATGTAACTAATGCATACAAATGAAGGTAGCGAACAGTCAGCGAAACTAACGCGAGCACAGAGTAGTGCCGTTTTTATAATACTTTGGAACCATACGAAATAAAAGCCCCGTTTTTCAACGAGTGAAGTTCTCAGAGCAGAGGAAAAAAACTACTAATTGCCAGCTGTAGGAACCGAGCCCACGACCTCCAAATTCAGTATCCGGTGCGCCAGCAACATAGCTACAGCAACTTGTGTGTGATTTTCTGCTTTCTTGGTTAATTATGGTGCGTGTAACTTAACATGGACAGCTTCGACCAGCACCACCCTCCTCCATATAGCGGAGGACGTAGGAGGTCCAGTAATACCTCGAATTGCACATAGAACTTCATCGAACGGTGAAAGGAAGAGCTGTGCCGAAGATGAACTGTATTATTTTATTGCTATTTCTGTTATTTTAGCCTACTCTGCCCTATCTATCGGTCGCTCACCTAATCCTCCGTTTTTTTTTTTTTGTTTTTTTGTTGTTGTTTTTTTGCGATGCCGAGGTTCAGGTGCTTCTTTTATCGCCATAACAGATACTAAGGCCTGCAAAAATCCTCGTGCTTCTTCTCATTTTTTTTTCTTTATACACAGTAAATAACTATATACTATAATATACAAAAACATTCTTTTGCTTCATATGACATGAAGGTTGCCAGAACCGAGCACCACGTTAGGTTGTACAGTAGACAAGCGTAGAGAAATGAAGGGATCACTGTAATATTAAAATCAACTTCGCTACCAGTAGACAAAATCAAGGAGAGCACATAGAATGTTTTTACATTGTTTACGGGAAATAACAGTGACAGACAAATCTGTGACAGACAAATTATTAGATAGTACAAAAAAATAACCATGTGCTGCTGGGGGCATCCGAACTACATTCCTTTGTTGTATATTGAAATGAGCCCCTCACTACATTTGTCTTCTGAGCTTAATTCATGATACTGCTCGAAGTCTTGTCCTGAACTTGCCATCGAACATTTTTCTTCTTAGTCCGAGTGTATTGCAGGCGGTATATAAATGCTATACACGTTTGTTTTATAGGTATCGGTGATCTGTTTAGAATCTGGTTGTGCCAACCTGACCATTCCTTATCTTTCCCGCTTGTTTCTTTCCCACTGCCCTGGTCCACGTCACTGCTTCACTACAGATACTTTGCTTCGAAGTTCATTCCTTGCTGCTTATTGAAACCTTTCGTTTCCATCTCAGACTGCATACAAAAATTAGTTTAATTTTACTGAAATTGATTAGGCCTGATATTGTACACTGCGGACTAGGTAGTCGGTCATGAGCTATGATTGCTCCCGCAACAAATTACTGTTTACCTCACACATCACTGTATACTGTTGCCTCTCGATAGTTTTCAGAATACCTTGTACCAAAACAAGGCTCTGTGCATAACCGAAAACTATGGACGTAAAGGCCTCTGGATTTTGGTTGTCAGTAACCTTGCTAACTTCTTTTTCGTAGCGCTCAGAGTTCGCGGGCTCTATGCAAGACTGCAAGACTTTTGTAACAGCTCTATATTTAGCCAATTGTGTTGCGATTTGGCTGACGCGGTTGCCTCGTATTGCTCGTGCAAGCATACGATACAAATTAGCCCTCTTATGCAGTCAGATCTTTAGGAGATGCCCCAATATTTAACGGCTAGAATATAAAGCACTCCCCTACCCTCCGCTTGACGATATATGTGAGGTTAAGAATCCCTAGATTGGAGCCCACTTTTCATACAGCCTAAACAGAATTATCGCCCCAATATAACGTGCCAGAGTAACTGGCCATGGAACGTCATCCGTTCTCCCTTATCCGGCCAACTCGGCAAACCGACTCTGTACTGATCATGGCCATGCCTGTCGCAACAAACTTCATTGCCGAATTTGTGCGTTCGGTTATAACTACTTCGAACACATAGCCACAACTGCGTGATTACACGTTCCGACATCTGCAGCCATGAAAATCTTTATGTGCGACGTGGCGACCGCCAGGTGCGTCTGACAGGGTGGTAAGTTCGTAATTGAACGCTGCATGCTTCAGAGTCATTTTTTACGACGATGTGGAGCGAGCGGGCTCGTATAGTTCACTGCTTAATTGTATACCTCTGCGGTGCTGTTTGTTGCTAAACGAAACGTTTGTTTTCACTTAACCAATTTTTCATCCTGTTGCTGTACATAGACTATAATGTTATTTTGTTCTGTGCTATTACATTATATATTAAAGCTACGGTGATTCGCGATACTAAGAGGGAGGCTCTCCTCACTGGGTATTGTCTCGATGATTTCATTTTTGTTTCAGCTTCGCATATTCATTGGCTCGTACTGAGAACTTGACGATTAATTGGAAAAGCACTTGCATGCATGAGCTTTTCAGCTGTTAGCCCAGCATCGTACTCCTCACAAAGAATGAGAGTAGCCGTCAAATTATTAGGCCTCTTACTTTAAGACTCTGGGTGCATTATGCAAAAAGTAGTTTCACTTGATTAACTGCCATCTCTGCATACGTTAATGTAATGGTGCCACTTTAACATCTCAATTACGTTCATCGAAGGTGTAATATGGTTTATTTTTAAAGCAACCATCGTTCCAGGGTGAGATGAGGCTCTCCGTCTCCTTTTGTATATGCTGCAAAGCAGTGAGTTTAAATTTTAGGCGCTTTTATATTTATAAGGTGAGATTTGTATGGGAGGATTTTGCATTACATTGTAGTACCAGTTCCTCGAACAATTAAGGAAATCAGTTGAGTCTGGGGACTTTTTCTTTTTTTTTTTTTCGTCTGTGCTGTTAGCGTTCCAACAGTTGCGTTAACGCTCAAGCAACCAAAGTACGCACAAAAGCAACGTTGCCGTTTCATCTTAACTCAGACCTCATTTCCAGCAAATGAAGCCATTGTAATTTCCCAAGGCTACACAAACCAGTACGGAAGAAGTGCTGAGGGGAATTTTGCACCTTGCAATCTTCTCTGATGCGCTAATTTTTCTAGTTGAGTTGAGACAGATGCTGATACAAAGATCAGCATTTAAATGTGTTCATTCGGGCGAAAAGCCGAAAACCTCGCAACTATTGTCGAATTGATTTTACCTTCAACGCCTACTGATAGGCAACGCTGTTGTTGCAGTATTTTCTCTTTAATTTATGCATTTTCTTCTGGAAAATGGATGCATAGATCAGTTCACGAAGCCTAGAATGTTGTGATTTTTTCGAAAATGAATACGTATTGCTACTTCTAACGCCAAACGCGTGTGACATGAGCTTGTCGCGGTTTAGGTGGTTTTCACTCCTGCGCGCCGCTCTACATCTTCTACATTCGTCTATCAAGCCACAACAACACAGGAGACAACATGCCACTTCTGCCTTCGCGCTCGTTCTAGCCTAGTCGCTGTACACATCTTCACTACAGCTGGCCTAGACGGGGACAGACAGAGTCGTGACTGGGACACACCTGGTGCTGCGTACCGCGCGACGGCTGCCTTCAAAACGTGACGCCGAGGAGGAATGTTTTTGCTTTTTCTGCAGCGATTGTTTATATTTGGCAGCATTCTCCATCGCGCTCCTCCCCTTTCCCTCGTCCTTTTCTAATCGTTTTTTTTTTTATGCCCTCGTGTTCTGCTCTCTACCCTGTCATGAGTCATTGCGAGTCGTTTCTAAAGTTTCCGACGGAGAGTTCTGGTGGTTTGAACAGGCCTAGTGCGACGACCTCCACACGAAGCCACAGTGTACACATGATCTTCGATGTGCTGCACACAAGCGATTTGGTGAAACTTATTTTCCCGCGCAGGTGAATGTGCACCGGCGACAAGTTCGTGTTCATGTGAATGGAGTATACAATGATCAGTAACCAACGCATCACTGATGTACCTTTCTTCTGACCGCTATTTTCTTCAATACGTTTTCTCGTTTTGTGTTTCCCCGTTAACGGAAGGATCAGCGCCATGGGTTGCTGCTACCCCAGGTGAGACTTCATCAGTAAGCTGTCTTCTTCTCAAAGTATAGTGTTAAGCCAATGGCTACCAATCTGTGAAAAAGAGGATAAATATTTGGGTGGGTAATTGAGCCTCACAGACGAAACTTCTAGAGTGCGTTTTTGGCATTTCCGAGTCAGCAATCAGAAAATAAATTAGAGACGTTAGAAGTATTTTTTTTTTTGTCCTCTTGTTTGTCTGTTGTCTTTTTGCGCTGTTCATGCTGACAATAAGTGATTGTGGTGTTAAAATAAAAACCTGAAATAGGTAAACATACATCCCTACGAAAAAAATTCCTTTGACAGATTTGCAATTCTCAGTTACTGATAAGTTTTGCGGACTTCTTTTCAGCGTTTATCGACACAGTGACCGATGTATTAAAGTGCATGATGGTCACGGCTAACGAGCGGCGAGCAGGTTCTTCGAGAGTCAGACTAAAGAACGCTCATAGTTTCTTGTAAACGTTTGTTTTCATTTGTTGTAAACTTAAACTCTATCGATGCGGGATGCTGTTACGCGTGAAAACTAATTTTCGCGCAGTAGAAAATCAAGTAAAAAATTGTCACTTCGAAAAAACGTATACATTAGTGCATCATTCCCTCCGAGCAGAATAAGAACAGCTCAATATTCCTTTCATGCCCGAAAACAGAATAAGATTTCGAGGGAGAACTATGCAGCAAAAAGAAGTAAGCCCTCTGTGAAGTTCTTTTTTCGTTCTGAAAGTTCTTCCTTTCTTTTGTACTTTATGAAGAATATGAAAACCACTCTCTGTCACTTCACTCGGGATAATTACCGTGTGGGGAAGCGGCACGCTCGGTATCATTATCTACTGAGTGGTGCAGCTTATCTCGCAAGATCTCAAGCACCAGAGTCAGCCACTGGTCTCTTAATTAAAATGCCAGAGATTTTGTTCGTGCTCAAGATCTCGGGGGAACTTAAAAGCGATACATTCTTCCTGGGCCTTTCAAAGAACTCGCTATTTGACAGTGCATTAAACTTTTTCTCCGCGTCTCATTATGCTGCGTCTTGTTAGTCGCAGTAGGGCCTGTGCAGCACTGATCAAAGCGCCGAGGCAGAAAGAGATAACAAGCTGCTTAAATAAATATAAATAAATAAATAAACGAACGTATTTAAACAAGGCCCGTTATTTGCCAGACTCTCGACTGCCGGGTTTCTCAGCGCCAGGATAGCTTCATCGCATGAATGATCGTTTAACAACCAGAAAAGGTTTCTCTTGCCAGCTGATTCGTGAATGCGGCATTCCTTTATGCGACCTAAGTTCTAACCTATACCAGCCTGTGCACTTAAAATGGGAGAGTATCAGACGAGAAGAGCAATTTTTCACTGATTCTTAAGTTCCTAAGTTATTTCTGAGGATGAACTAAGCATCAAATAAAAACATTTTTTTCCTCCTTGGTCTGGAGCACGTACGCAAAATCACTGATCAGCAGGTTTGCGTTTGAAGGCCAGTATATGAATGATGTAAGTTCTTACCGGTTCCTTTAACAAGCGCTGCTCAAACTCTTGCTCTTTAGAAAGAGAAGTGAGCGACTGGTTCATTTTGCGGCAACTGTTTTAGGCGTGGAAATCGGAGCCGGCCAAGCTACACGGTCGGTGCTAGCATAATGCGGAAAGCATGAAGCGCATCTGGTTTAGGACAGGTTGTTACGACGTTCCATCGAGAGAAAAATGCCAGATAAAAGATATGTAGTGGTAAAGCGCGTTCAGAAGAGGCATATGCTGGGCTTGTCATTACGCGACCCTCATTTAGTCGACCTCAGCATTGCACATTGCCTCCTTTCTAATTCTTGCTAGTTACCGCAAATATAGATAATACATTTCCTTTTTAGCACAATATCCGGTCACGAGTCATAGCTGCAAGGAATGGCTTGCAACATTGCAATCGCTGTTATCAAAGTCAGTTAAGTAATCTATATTGATCAGGTCAGCTTCTGTGCTGTCTGACCATAGCAAAATTTTGCAATTTGTCTGGAGAGCCTCGTTTTTAGAACTTATAATACTAGCTCGCCAGACGCGCAATGAGTTAGACATGCAAGAATCATTTGAGTCACCTCTTTGTCCGATTATTCATAAAGCACCTTACTCATATATAGAACTAAAAGCTAATTAGAAGAAAGCAGATGCTTATGTTATGTATTTATTGTGCTCAAACAATGCTTTTGTTTGCAATGCCACATATTTCGGGTAGCATGTGCGATAATATTGCAGTGGAATTATCAAGACGGGAATCATTATTATATCTCACCATCTAAAACAAGACCTGCAAAGATATGAGCAGCGTAGCCTGGACAGACAGCACGATATTTAAAATATTTATTACAAAACCGTACCTTTAATCTATCATCCCGATAATTTGTCATGTAACTCATGGTCACAAATTTCCATCCCAAAAATGGTTTTCAACCTGGAAGCTTCCCTTCGTTCAACAGTCTGAAGTCAAGCTGCTTCCTGTTAATTTTCAGCAGGTTGTGACTTTCGGGCGTCAGTTTTGTGTCCTAAAGATATAAATATTTGTCACCTGAAATAATACATTCGGGAATTAAGGAATACATCTTGGTCATCTCTGAGCGCTTAATAATTATCCAGACGTTATTTTTTCTCACCGGCGTGTTGGAGATTTCGTGTATGGTATCATGCTTAAAGAAAATAGCATCGAAATATCTCGACATATAAAACATACTGTCGAAGTATCGCAGCAATTATTTCTGTTTTGAATGTGCACATTACGCTTGAGAAAAAGAAACATTCATCACAATATTACTATTAGTTAGTAAATAGGCCCGAATATAGTTGATTATTTTCCACACCGCTGACTGTTTCCCATAATTATTCAGAAAAATCGGCGAATTCGCCTTTTATTCAACTGTGTGCATAGCACGTCACGGTTCGAAAACGCATGTGTAGAACACCTATTTATTCGTGGAACGCTCTTCGATGGTTCACGCAAATTTTCAAAGTAGCGTTCGTCGGTGAAAGAGAAAAACAAACTGGGACTCGATACACTCTAAATGTTCGCGGTTTAAATGAGACATCAGTACTCGAGAAAGGTTCCAACGTAGGCACACAATTTTTAGAGTGGCGGCCAACCTGAAGAAATAAAAACATGCACTAGAAAGAAAAAAGAAAACAAGAGGAAAATTTAGGTAGACTAAGAGTGTATTAAGTGGAATTACAGTTCCTTTAAATTCCAGCGCAGTTGATTTTGGTGTATAGCTGTGAATTGAGGAGGCATAACATGAAATAATTTCCATTAGGGCTGAATCCGATGGGTTCTGGCGGATATGGCTGGTGGGTAGATGAGTCAATGCTTTCCTTCTGTTCTGTGCTCTTTCAGGTATTATTTCGCTCTCGGGCTGCTCGTTATCTTCTAAATATTCGCGGCTGGAATTACTGTATTCACTCTTTATAAGCACACATATGTTGCCTCTGCTGTCAGGGCTGGTGGTTAGCAAGCATTGTAATTAAGTTTCTTCAGCAACAAGCGTGGAGCCGACGAAATTCGTCTTTGACATAGTAGATATCAAGGAAGTTGGTTAAAAAATTATTTTTCGCATCTACTTCATGGGATGCCACTACTGAGGATTATCGCAAACAAGTGCTTTTTTCGCAGATAGAAGAATGCTTGTTGACAACTGAAAGCCTTCATGTCCTCTCTCGTTTTTTGCGAGGCTGAAAAAAGGTTTTAATGATGAAGCTTGATTTTAACATTGTTTTTGCCGCTGCATCTTACCATCACTTGCCTCCTCCTTAGCGACTCTCCAGCTTCCATCCTCAATGTTCATCCTCAATGTTGTTCATCCTTTCATCATCCAACGATATCCTCAATGGGATACCGCTTCATTCATTCATTCATTCGTTCATTCATTCATTCATTCATTCCTTGATTCATTCATTTATTCCTTATTTATTTATTTATTTATTTATTTATTTATTTATTTATTTATTTATTTATTTATTTATTTATTTATTTATTGTGTACCTTTCAAAATCTTAACAATAACAACATTTTGTTCTAGAAATGACCCCATATGTAACAAAAAATTTCAGAAGGCACTAAAGGTCTAGCTGCAACCTATGAATGCGAAAGCACTGACTGATAATAATCCACCACAATTCACCATAATTTGACCCCTTCTTAATATTCCGAAATCTACCAGAATTCAGAATGATGGAACTTAGTTCAATATAATACATTCTTATTCCTCCTCAGTCAACCAGATTACACTTGCAAACGTCAGAAACCTACTGCAATTCACCGTCAACCAAAGTATTCCCCTCTCATTCGATTGCAATTATACACAATTCCACTAATCCAACATAACCCACCTTACTCGAATACAATCCACCCTTATTCTAACGTAATCGATCATCCTCCAGCTTTAATCTAGTTCTATCCAATCTAGGGTTTGTCATACAGCCTGGGGTTTCTTATAAAGATCCCACATTGATTATACTTCTTGTCATTATTACCATCACGAAAACTTTATTTTCACCGAGGCATTCGGGGCTGGTTGGCCACTGGGCTCTAGCATGGCTTCAGTGCACCTTAGAAAGGTTACGTATACTTGCGCGAAGAAGACGGGAGACAAAAAAGGCGTACATGTCGTAGTGTGTGCCTTTTTTGTGTCCCGTCTTCTTCGCGCAAGTATACGTAACCTTTCAAAGATAAACCAACTCGCCCAAACAAGAGTATTACTAGTGCACGTTAGCGTTCATGTGTGTGCCTGTGGGTCACGGCGTCAGCAGTCCGGCCGGTTACAAAAGTCTGTTTGGCCGGGTCCACAAGCACAGAAGGGCATCCAAGCCTCCCAAGTTATGAGGTGCTCCAGGCCCAGCAGATGGGGTCCGAGGAAGAGTATGTGCGAGACAGTAGCAGAAGGGTACTCGCAGAAGGTACAGCAAGGGCCGATGGGTTGACACCGTGATCTAATCACCCACTACTATCACATGAATGTCCTGGGGGCGTCACGTCGAATATGTGTGACCATTTTTTTTTTCTGGACAACGTTGGGTTTCGATGCTATGTAATGCTTGCGCCAATCGTTCCACTTTTCGTATACCACTGTAACGGAACAGAACGCTCACTGTCCAATGGCACTGCACTTGCCAGTGGTGGTATCCAGGATCTCTTCTCTGGAAACTGAGTGGCAGTCTCCTTTCTCTGATATACAAAATCTGGTCTGTTTCCCAGTTCCTGCAGATATGGATAAATGGTACTCTTGAGCATAATTTCATGAATTTCGTAGTTCCCTGCTCTCAGATGTTGATGAAAAGCTGGTTGTTTTTTTTTTACTCACAAACTTCATGAATTATAAACATGCTCAGTTCTAATATTTGTTCTCGACGTATAATACGTGCCTGTTACATTAACTTATTTTTTGTACTTCTGTTAGCTTTGATTAATACAAGCTAACGGACATTTGTCGTCAAATTCAATCCGTGTCAACATCATTATATTGCCACGAACTACAGCAATTCTTATTTGTTGTTGCTGCACCCCGTCGGGGTGGGGCAGTGGTTAGGGTGCTCGACTCTCTGCCCAAGGATGCGGGGCCTCAGCGTCCGCTTTTCGACTGCGGCGAAACGTAAGGCTCCGTGTGCTGTGCGATGTCAGTGCACTTTAAAGAACCTCAGGTGGTCGAAATTTCTGGAGCCCTGCACAAAGGCTTTTCTCATAGCCTGAGTAGCTTTAGGACGTTAAACACCATAAACCAAACAAAACCTTACTTATTGCTGCCAGCAGCCGCAGGCATGCAACCCTATCACTTTGCTTGTATAGGCAGAATGATGTAGGTAATGCCACGAGTATTTGGTTCTGTTTGTGCACGCTCAAGCCACCGGGCCCAGCTCTGTCATTTCATTTGTCGCTAAAGATGCGTCGCGATACATCTCGAATGATTGCAGCCTCTCGCGGCTACTTCCACGTTGTTCCAGAATGTTCTAGTCACCTTCAGCTGTTTTATCTAGACGTTTCTCGCTGACTTTATACTGAGCGCTAACAAGCCCGACGGGTATCCGTAGAGCGACGACTAGCGAGAGCTTTTGTTGCCATCACCGCTGCCGAGTTTCTTAGTTATTTTTTTTAACGCAAGTCAGCACAATCAGCACTTGATTTCAGTGATACGCATCTCTGTTCGTTTGTCGCCTATGGCGTTGTTACCACCACGTTACAATATTGCTCCCAACTATAAAGTGCTGAAAACTGGTAGGAGATGGCAGGATCATCTTTCCTTGCGCTAAACGTTTCCGAGGTCGTTTTGAAAACATGACTCCTCACTTCAACTCAATCTAAAGTCCTGTTTACCAAATTTATCTGTTTCCATTTCCTTTTCTCAGTTGCAGTTTTGCACTCCTTTTGTTTACGCTCATTCACAACACAGTTGAGATACCGCTTTTTGGGAATCATCATTTGAACTCTTAGGTCGCTGCTTTCCTCTCAAAGTAGACGTGTGCCTTCTCCGACCGTCCCGCTTTCATTTTACACAAGTTCATTCCCCGCGTGGTAGATGATCGTGTGTCGCTGTTATACGAGAAAATCACCTTTCTATATACTATAGTCTCGATATAAACCAGCGGAACTAAAATATTAATTCTCCACTTATAGGACAAATTAGTAGGCACAGCTTCATTTTTGAGATTTGCAGCACACTATAAAGTGCGCCATTTGGGAGGAGGAGGAAGGGGGGGGGGGGGGAATGACAAAAAATGTAGGGTACTGGCTAGGCAACTGATTTAGACACGTTCGCAGCATACTGTTATGCCATGGAGTCACTTTGACATCATCGCATATGTAATTTTCCCGGGGACTCTCTGAACGGCCGATTTGGCATGTCTCACTCAGCAACGTCCAGCTAGCATCGCTTGTTTTGATCTCGCCGCCTTGAATTAAGTAGCCGTATGTTCTAGACAGTAGACTACCGAGGTGGATGACAAGCAAAAAAAAATATCGTAAAAAAGACTAGGTACTCGTATACGTTCTGCTAAGCCTGTGTGTTCCCTTTGTTTGCCATTGGGATCGGCCAAAAAGTGCTGAGCAAGCAGGGAGGCCGTTAATCATTGCTTGTACAGCGGACATCCGTCTTGTCGGCAACATTCTTCCCAGTGACGTGACTGCACGCACTGCATTGTACGTGTTCGCTTTCTACGAGCAGGTGGCGAGTTCTGCCTGCGAGAGACTCCCGACAGGTCTAATCTTCCAACGCGGCGGAGCGAAAGATCATGTCGCTGCTTCGTCCGCCAGGGTTGCCAGGTCCAAAAAACGAAAAGTCGCCACAAAAATGGGAAAAGTAGCCAGAAAGTAGCCAACCAGAGGAAGAGCAATAAAAAGTAGCCAAAAAGGAGCCATGGGGCCATGCATTGGGCAGTAAATAGAGCACTCACTGCAAAAAGACAACCAAAAAAATTCGTTTATAGTCGTTTTATTCCAACGCTCGTGAAGAAACAAATGCCAGTTGCGTCTTATAGCAACTAAATCACGTAGAAATGTTTTCTGAAAAAAAAAACTGGCTGCGTAACACTGCGATATTATACAAACAGACATAAAACTAAACTGACCAGATAAACTGAAGTGTTATCCGTAACTTCTCTGTGATGATTAGAAACAGTATAAAATGCATAAAATTATGTCCATGAAAATGTAAGTATAAAATGTTAGTGGAGTTGGACGTCTCAAACAATGGCTACAAAAGGAGAATACGACGAAACGAAACTGCAACCACTCATGTACGATGTTCAGGTCTGCGGTAAATAGTTGAGTTGACCTTCTCAATCATGGTTTGGGTTTATCAAGGATACGGCTAATGTGCAAGGGGTGTTCACATGATCACTCACACTTCTTTCCTTTTTGATCATAACTACTAGGCGTTAGACGGAACCTTCGGTTTCTCAAGTATAATATTACATTATCGAGAGGCGTTTACCTTGCCTAGAGATATAGAAATCATTCTTTCATAGGTATACCGAGTATCTTCGTAAGCTTCCTTGACACCAGTGCCTAATAATGTTCGGCGAATTGCGGTCAATAAATGGTTGTCCGCGCTCCTTGATCGCATTGAAAGTGCGCAACTGTTTTATTCAGTGAACAAACTAGAGTGCAAAAGCCACTTTCACACTAATGAGACAAACCTATGGACGGAAGATGTACTCATGACTAATTTATTGTCAGCGGGTGCACGCTAAATAAGACCTACTGCACGCAAATATGCACGGGCAAAGAAAAACATTTCGAAGCAGTTCGTGGTAAGCCTAGCTAGTGTGTTAGCTCTGTTGTTGTGATGTTTATCTAAGTTTGGCCAGCTAGCATAATGCGTTTACACTTGCCCTTATTTGGCCATCTGTAATGCAAAGTTTGGCTTTAAGAGCAGTTAAATAATTAGCACTAATTAATTCGGTTCGATAACTAGCACAACTCATTTGCATTCAACCTAAGCCTTCGAAAGGTATATGACTCGATGCTATAATGCAAAGGGTGGTTTTGATTGCATATAGCTCACTAACGCAAATATGGATCGCTAATTCAGAGCATTTGGATTCATCCTAAGCTTTTCAATGGTATATGACTTGATCGTCTAGCTCGAAGTTTGGTTTTATACAAAATTAACTAATTAACGCAGATTAATGATGATCGCTAACTACCACAGTGCCCTTACACTTGGCCCTAAGCTTCCCCAACGGTATATGACTCGATGCTGCAGCGCAAATTTGGGTTTCAAGTGCGATTTACTAAATATCATTTAATTTGGCCCGTAGTTGGTCAAAATAAGTGTATAATTAACCAATGACCCAAACTTAAGGTTTATCACGTGACATATACTATGCTTAGCCAAGCTAGCTTGAAAGTAGCGAAATAGACTAAGCGGCCGCTTTGACTTTCTCTCATCTTAACGTTCAAAGCACCAGTCTGGGTCGGTTTCTCGTTTTGCGAAGTTTTACCGCGGTGATGGAGTTCACGCTAAAAAAAACACAGACAAAGTAAGAGGCAGTACTAGATCCTGTAGCGCAAACCTGGCCCAAAAACGCGCGCTTCACTGACTGCTGTGGCCGGCCGGCGGGCGCCAGGGAGAAAAAGCGTGTCGTGTGCAGAGCTCGCAGCGCCGCACCACCTTAGCCGCGCGAGGAGAATTGAGGAGGAAAGCGCGACGCGGAGGAGAGTGTCGCTACCACCGTGGTCGCTCCTTTCAAATTATCAAGGGGTTTTAGTGGATAGATGTTAAGAGCGTTCCCTTTGAAACAGGGTGGAGACAGTCGTCACCATGCACAGTTGGTTGTATTGCAGCGCTACCGTTGATAGATTTGCTATCTGTCTATCTATAAAAACGAGCACCCTGAACAGCGCGCAAACGGGCTTGTTGGAATAGGCGAAAATTTTTCAAAAGTAGCCAGAAAGTAGCCAAGTAGCCAACCTAAATTTTTTGTCGCCAGGCGGCTCAGAAAGTAGCCAATTTGGCGTAAAGTAGCCAAATCTGGCAACCCTGTCGTCCGCCAAGAAAGACGTGTTCGAATACAACGCCTCCGGTGTCCAGTAGGCGGACAGCAATCATTTGCGAGTTCTCAGGCAGTGTGGTTTTCCGCGTGCCTTTCGGGTAGGTTTTTGCTGCGTCATGTTCCCCCGAGCTAATTACAAGTCCAGAACGTCACCGCTCCGCTCTTCTTTGTAAACAAACCTCGCTCTTTACTTTGCTATTTTTACTCTTGTTTACACCACGTGACTCTCGCAATGAGGAAAGAAGCACTCTCATATGCCCATAATGCGCGGAAAATTGTTACAAGCATGTCGAATATATCGTTCGTAATGCTGTATTGTGCTGAATACTCCTTTTGCGCATATATTTTTTTTTCTTCGTTTAGATCCCAAATGAGATAAAAACACTATTTTTTTTTTTCGAGCTGCGTAACGTTATAGTTACTAGACAAGTTTATCAGACCGTACTGCCGTCTGCATTGCTGAAGTTGCGCGATCCCTCTTACCAGCAGTGCTCCCCCACACTGAATCGTGCCGACGGGGTGGCCATGCGCTAAGCTGACGAGCAACTAGCAACATATGGCGTCCTCAAAGCTCGCTGCCTCGCTTCGGGACCAATGAAGCACGTGCGCACTGCCGATGGGAGGGATCCCGCAACTCTAGTAACGCAGATGGCAACACGGTCTGCTAAAGTTGTGTACCAATGTGGCATTTCACGACCCACGCTATCGGAGCGCTTACGCAGGCGTGGTAGGTCTAACATTTAAGTGCGCACACCTGGACTAACGGGCACATTCGTCCTCGTTTCTGTGACGTTACCTCCTTGCTTGGCTAATATGGCAGGGTCGCTTGTCGTGAACCTACTGAATCTGTTTGGCGCACAAGTTTCAGTAGTTGCGGGAGACTACTGAGACGCCGATAAGAAAAGATCCAAGGGAACTATCAGGATATGTACGGTATATGTTGTATCGGCCATGAATAAGGGAGCCGGCAGTTAGTCCTTAGTGCCCCACGATAATAGAGCGCCTGTGGCTTTTATTGAATGAGCCCACACATTCATCTACTCGGTTCACGTGACCAAAGACACTCAATAGGCAATTACACAGACACACCTGAGTGATATATCGTATTCAGAACTGTGGCGCAACAAACACAAACACAAGAGAAAATACACAACACACGCGCACACTACCAACTGTAATAAGAATCTGAAAACACTTCCTCTTCACCACTCCTCCTCTTCTACACTCAGGTACATCTCATCTTCCTCTTCTTTGTCAAGGGGATAGTGGCACTTTCTTCCTCGCAGACCATAAACATCGTCCAAACATGGCAGTCACAAATTCTACACTGTCTTGTTACTCCACACCTCTGCTTTGCCCAGTAACTCGTACCACGCTGGACAAGCAAATATCACCACATAGCCACATAGACTAAAAACCACCGCCACACATATACAGTAGGACATGTCCATCCACACCACATAACTTGTGTAGTCCCTATGTATTGAAAAACTTTAACCTGCCAACGTCTACGAAGCCACGAAGCCCATGTACTTGAGGGAAAAAGATTTTTTTAACTACCATAGGCCCAAAACGTAAGAGCAGTCCAAGAATAACAGCTTTAGGCCAAGAATAACAGCTTGAGGCCCGATAATAATCTCGTTCTTTGCATTACTCAGGAGTGCAGGAACACCGGAACAACTTGGAAAGTGGAAAGGACAAAACGTTTCTGGCATCACATTGCCAGACATGTGAAATAATGAAGAAGGAGAAGAAGAAGTGCACTCCTAAGTTTGACAGTGTTAGGATTTTATATCGCCACAAAGAGAAGATAACGAGAGAGATACTGGAATCATATTTTATTTCAACGGACAATAAGTGTGTCAGCAAGACTTCTCTTGCTCTTTCAAGCAAAGAGGTGTCTTTTTTAAGTGATTTTTTTAAGTAATTTTTTTATGCAGCAGGTGAACCCAGGAGTTGTTTCACCTGACTGTTTCTTTTTCTTCATGTTTGTTTTTTCTGGGCCTTGGAGTAAAGGGCTTAGGCTTAGTTGTGACTCAGCGCTTGTACTGTGGCTTTCTTGTATCTTGTCCTTTTTCTTCGTGTTCGCGCTGTTTATATTAATAATGAATAAGTACCAACTCGCCCAACAAAGTATCTTGGTAAGCCATATTTCTTGTGCAACGGGCTCTTCGTGTGTCCTACAGAACCTTTCGGTTAATGACCCTGAGGTGTTAGCGCCTGCCATCGCAGTTTGTGTCTGCCCAGCAAGAAAGGCCTCTTGGTACCTCAAGCTCGGCACAGTGCCTCCGGAATTCCTGAAGATCTTTGGGTTCCTGAGGCCGTCTACTGGTCATTGCAGGAGACTCTGCCGTATAATGGTGTCTGAGATGTGGAGGCGAGCCCGCCATTTCAAGGATTGTCTACGACTCGTATGTGAGTGCATGTATAGCAAGCAGCGTGCGTGTCGCAAGTACACAGGGTGGAGTGCCCTGAGTGAAAGATTGACGGAATTCCTTTGGAAGGTGGTTCTACCTCGGCTTCCACGGAAAAAGAAGATGAACAAAGATCAGCAAGGCAAGGTATTGAATTTCGCAGATGAAGAGATGCCTCTAGATATTGATAAGATGCTGAAGCTGGGTCCTAAGCATGCTTTTGAGCCTAGAGTTGATGAGGCTGGACAGGTGACCATGTCACGCTGTATTGCAAATAGAGTTGAAGATTCTGATAGGTCGCGGTGCATCCATGAGTGCTTGGAAGTGTTAGAGCACACAAAAGAAGGATTAAAGGGGAAACAGTGCCCTATTAACTATATTGCAAAACGGATGGCCTCGAGAGACCTCAGAGTTATACTATCATATAAAGAAGGGTATTTTACTATTTTTTCTGAGAATCAGTTTCAAGAAAAAGCCGAGGCTGCTGTTGAGAGGAATTTCAAAAGGTTTCCTATGAAAGCGACCATTATAAAAGAGAAGGCTATGGCTTTACTAGATGATCTTGGGCTTGAACGGATACGCGAACAGGTGAAATAATGCAAGCAATTACATTTGCAAGTATTCTTTTCGGCAAAAACCCATAAACGAGATGTTCCGTTCAGAGCCATTGTATCTGAGAAGAGCGCGTGGCAGCACCTGGTGTCCAAATATTTGCACAAACACCTTTCCTCGTTGACTTTATCAGACCCCCTAAGGCTACCTAACTCTGAAGCCCTTATTGTATTCCTCAAAGAACACAACCCAAGAAAATGGGTCGGCTTCAGCATGGATGTCAAGGATTTGTATTATAGCCTCCCCCATGACTGCCTCCTTAAGCGTGTACAAATGTGCATAACAGAAGAAAATAATGAATGTGACTTCATTGACGCCTCAGGTGTAAGTGTTGAAAGTTTCCTTGAACTTTTGAGGTTATACCTGGAGTCCACCTTCATAGGCTGGAAGAACAAGCTGTATACGCAGAAGGCTGGAGTATGAATTGGGTCGAGTGTTGCACCGGTCTTGAGTGACATCTTCTTAATGTACGTGGACAGACACCTGGAGGATAACTTGGAGGGCTTACATTATTCCACCTTCAGGTATGTGGACGACTTTTTAGTATTCACATACCGTGAAGGATTCAATCAATGAATGAAGGACATTATGGATGTTTTTACTGAGTGTGGATCCGGGCCAGAATTTACTGTTGAAGAACCAGTGGACGATCGGTTACAGTATTTAGATCTATTGATTCAATTCGGTGATGATCATGTTTGTTGAGAATACAACCCGAGATCGATGAAGCCGTTGCTGAGCTCCAATTCGGGAAATTCCAAATTAGTGAAGAATGGGATGATCAACACATGCTTATTAAATGCGTTGAAGAAATCTTGTTACCACGGCATGGGCAAGAGTTTTGAAAGACAAGTGACAAGAATTGCAAAGGCCGGTTATCGGGAGTCAGTTATTATTGAGGCCAGTTGCCGGGTACTGAAGAGCCTTAAAAGAACGCACAGACTGAAATCTCTGCCCAGCATGGGTGAGAGGAAGAGGAAGGTTGGAGTGGTACCGTATGTGCACAGAATTTCGCATGGCCTCAAAAATATGGGCAAGAGATATAATGTTGACGTCGCATTGACCACCCCGCTCAAGATGAAGAGGATCTGCCCGGATATTCAAAGGGAAAGAGAAGCGAAGAAGCAAGAATGTGGGGTGAAACATAGAAACCCATATGTTGGATGCAAGACAGGTGTTTTGTATAGGCTTCCACTCTCTTGTGGAGCCAGTTATATAGGACAAACAGGACGGTGTATTAATAAGACACTACAGGAACACCGGAACAACTTGGAAAGTGGAAAGGACAAAACGTTTCTGGTAGTATCACATTGCCACACATGTGAAATAATGAAGAAGGAGAAGAAGAAGTGCACTCCTAAGTTTGACAGTGTTAGGATTTTATATCGCCACAAAGAGAAGATAACGAGAGAGATAGTGTAATCATATTTTATTTCAACGGACAATAAGTGTGTCAGCAAGACTTCTCTTGCTCTTTCAAGCAAAGAGGCGTCTTTTTTAAGTAATCTTTTAAAGTAATTTTTTTATGCAGCAGGTGAACCCAGGGGTTGTTTCACGTGACTGTTTCGTTTTCTTCATGTTTGTTTTTTCTGGGCCTTGGAGTAAAGGGCTTAGGCTTAGTTGTGAGTCAGCGCTTGTACTGTGGCTTTCTTTTATCTTGTCCTTTGTCTTCGTGTTCGCGCTGTTTATATTAACAATGAATAAGTACCAACTCGCCCAACAAAGTATCTTGGTAAACCTGAGTGAGGATTCAATGCTCGAAACTGAAACAAGAACTCCCTCAAACCGAAAAGAAACTGAGAAACAAAACTAACTATATAGCATAAAAATGTGAGGCCATGACTTGTTCGCCAAAGTGCTTGCATATTAAAAGTGCTCCGTTACTTCTGTATATAATGCCAACGCGTACAATAACTTTTGTATCTCGAACTTCACAAAAGATAACGGTGATATCCCAGAATTCTTTAGCAATAAATATCATGCATCGAGCCTTCAATCATATCTTATGCGGGAATTTTTAACCTACTACTCACGCTCGACCCTAACAAAAACTTGCGGACCAGATGGTATTCCCAACGATTTTCTGAAGCGATACGCTGAGTGGTGCAGCAAATACTCAAGACAAATATTTCGTAAATGTTTGTTGTTATTATCTTTACCCGACGACTGGAAGAAGGCAAAAATTGTACAAATACATAATACGAGAGACACCGCATTACCCTCGAATTACAGACCGATATCTCTAACCAGTACAAGTTGTAAAAGTTGAGAGCATATCATCCTTAAGCACTTAACATTTTTGATACTCACAACCTGTTACCGATCCCAGCACGAATTCCGCCGAGGCCTGTCAACCACCACACAGCCCACAGAGGTCGTACATGATCTGGCACTTGGTACCAATAACTGCAGCCAGTCTGAAGTAATTCTGTTAAACGTTTCAAAAGCATTCGATCGCGTAAGACACAAAAAAACTAATCGCAATATTACGGGGTCTCATTGGGGATGGGGAAATTTCAAACGGGGTTACAGACTTCTTAACAAACCGGACACAGTTTGTGCTCTTTCAGCAGACGGAATTGGCGACTGTGCCCGTCACACCAGGCGTCCCACAAGGATCCGTGCTGGGGCCATTATTATTTTTAGATTTCATTAACGACATCACCAGGAATATCGATTGCAACATCAAACTCTTCCCGTTGACTGTATTGTCTACAAAACTATTAGCGGGTACGAAGATTATATTTCACTAAATGACTCACTGGACAAGCTAACCGAATGGTGCCAAGAATGGCAAATGAAGATAAATACAACCAAATCAGCTTGCATGACAATAACAAGAAAACAGCGACCTTACGACTTTTCATACTGTATTAACGGTGAAATACTGACCAAAGTTCATCAGCATAAGTACTTAGGCATCACACTAACTTCTGACCTAAGATAGGGCGCACACATTGCTAATATCACCCCGACAGCCTTACGCAAACTGTTTTTTCTCCGAAGATGTCTACGCCCCGCACCTACGTCAACTAATAGCTTCTTGTATATACTGCTTTTATTAGATCAGTTTTAGAGTACGCTAATACAGTTTAGTTTCCTCATTCAGTGACTAATGTAAAGAAGCTAGAAAAATTACAGCGGAAACCCACTGCGGTTTATTCATAACAAATATAAGCGCATTTATTCACCGAATAACCTTGCGGTTATTTCGGGCTTAGTGACACTGTCATCCAGAGCGCAACTAGCACGACTCAAATTTTTATTTCAACTGATCCACGACTACTATAAGATAAACCTTGAAAAATGTACTTCGTTCCCGCAGTCACGACCATCAAGACATAAACACGCATGTGCTATAACAGAATACTCATGCCACAACGGCACGTCTATGTATTCCTACTTCCCCCTCGTGATCAGCGAGTGGAATCGTCTAGATCCTTCCATCATTTCTGCAGAATCATTATCACAATTCACGTCACGACGGAAATTCATGTCATGCAATCAGTAATCCTCTTGGTTAACCATTAAAACACCTCTCAAACATTTATTGGCTTTCTATTCTGAAGGGAATTTATTTTTATTGTTTCCCTAACACTGTTACTGTTATCATGTTGCCAATCTTATGGTGCACCTGGCTATTAGATATGTAATACTTTTTCGAGTGCTTTTGTTTGTTTGTTATTTTTACTGTTCCTAACTTAATTTGCCCTTTTGCATTCACATTTATTTGGCCTAATTCTTGAGTGCACTGTTGAAAAGACCATGTTGTTTCAATTTTGTTTGCCCGCCTGCTTTGGTCTCAGTTGTGACTGCCAGTATTGAAAATAATAAATAAATATGAAAAATGTCTTTTCCAGGACGGTAACGTAACGTGAATAGTGTTTGGATAAATGGGTCCTCCCTGTTTCTCTAGTCTGTATGTTTGAACGTTAATCTAAGTATACATACGTACGCGAAAAACAGGATGCTTGAAAAATCGATACGTATTCAGCACTCAATTCTGAAAAATGCGCGGTTAAACAAAAAAGGACACGAGCAGTGTAATGCGTTCTTTTCCATCATTCCCGGTTTGTTCTTGCAGTTTTTCGAAAATGGGTGTGCTGTACCAACTGCACTGGCAGACAGCACTCAAATTATGAAGGACAGGCTGCCTCTAATTCAGCTTCATTTGCACAAACACGCTACCGATGGGCACGTAGTCCAATGTCTCATATTGATTACCCCAATTTTGGAGCCACCTCGCCACTGATTGCTGAAGCCTTGAGCTCATGCTCATCAAGTAACTCCTTTTGTAGATGGCATTCGCAAGGTTAGCTAAACGTATAATCGAATTTACATATGACTGAAATGTCTTCCAGCATTATTATTAATAATAATCGGAGGGTCAAAACATACATGACATCACCAGTTTGCAGTCTTCAATACGAAGTACTTAAACTGGCAATTCACAGTAGACAACTCTTTCGTGTCCATGCATTTGAGCACGGCCACTGATTTTCACTTTGATTTTCGCCTTAATGTTCAACGCAGATATCTGTGCAATTTGGTAAGAAAACTGAGCTAACAAGAGTGCAGAAAACTCGGACAACAAAGAGAATTTAGGGCCAAAATAGTCGCTTATTGCGGTTTGCTTTTATTTCTTATCCATGTTACAACTTACTTTGCTGTTGGCATGAGCTTCTTACAAAAGCCGTCTTGTTTTTATATGTTCGCCCTCAGAAGACCATAAATTTTAAGACTCAACTGATTTTCCAATTGTAAATGTCATATGTCTGATTGTCTTATTGTAATTTAAAGGAGGCTTATTACATGACGTAATGAGTGACAGATAAACCCAAAAATTATCTCTTTTTGGTTTGTTCATAGTAACTAATATTAAAGGCAACCTACGAAAAAATACGTTATGCTCTAACATCAAACCTTCGTTATATACCACGCTGTAAGAAAACGGCCAAAAAAAAGTTTTACTGTTCGAAGTTTACAAGAAACACAAGCGCCTTCCCTACCCAAGAAGCTTCACGCGAAACTAATGCGGAAATTGAGTGGCCGAAGCCTGCTTGAACAAGAAAAGACAGTCAAAGCTACCTAAACACTAAAAGAAATCGAGTAGACCCGATAGAACACGTCCGGCATGCCAGACCAGATGGTGCGCGTAGTCTTATGGCTAGAATAATGGCGGCACGTTTTAACATGGCTTACGAGCCCTACTCTCAATCCGGCAACTTCTCGCTTCGTCTAACGCATTCTGTCGTATAACGATCCACTATATACAGAGCGAGATGTGCGCCGACGCCGCCGATAGCCTTACACAACCCTTGACGGCTGACAGGAAAAGACATAATTACGTTACGGGAGCCCATGCCACGCGGAAGAAGAGAGATTGTACGGGAGGCGGAATCACTGAATATGAGCAATAATGAAAAGGAAAAGAAGAAAGAAGTGATAGATACGCTTCGGGGTATTTACGGCGTAGGGATAAAAGGACGAAGGGAGCATGCGAGGCTGCTATCGCATCCGGCACGATCAATGTGGTCATCACTTAGAAAGAAAGGCAATCTAGCCAAGTTAAAAAAGAAAAAAAAAGGAGAAACTAATGCAAGACCCAAATTACAATTCTCTCTTCCTCTCCTAGTTCGCCAGGTACACCGCGGATTCCCTCCTCTTCCCATCCAGCGCTGGAATAAATGCGATAATACAGATTGTTTTCATTCCTATCTCACCCAAAACTTTACTATCTTGACTAAGTACTCGTTCGGTTTGGATAGAAATAGAAAGTGGAAGGTGACGCATTGAGAGTCGAGCAAACGTAACAATCCATGAATCCTTTTAGAAAACAAAGTAGAGGTCTTGCTGTTCTTTTTTATCTCACCGAAAATTTAACGCAGCTGATTAGGCCCTGGTTCGCTCTAGTTATAGACAGAATGCGTAATGTGAGGTACTGAGAGTCGGGAAAAGGAATCATTGCTTGAATCATTTTAGAAAACAAAGTGTAGAGGAAACAGAAAGTAGAGGACTTTCTGTTCTGATCGTTTTGATCTTTTTGTGGCTTTTTCTGTGCCGGTCATTTTGAATAACATAACAATAACGTCATCTGTTCAAAAAGGGATCATTTACTCAGGCTCCCAAGTGCATTTGGAGGGGCTCTACATGAAGGCTTCGATGCTCTCATTTCAACGGGCCTTAGAAAGAACAACCTTTTTTGACGCGTTCGTTTCTGTGGTCTTTAGAGAAACCATCGATCCCTGAATCCGTAGAACGAACGAAGGAAGTTCGGGCAGCACATCAAGGTAATTTTTAATCGTAGCTGAAAATGATATGTTCTTAGAAAGATGTAGCCTGTTGTTGAAAATACAGTTTGCAAAAAGAGGAAACTTAGAGTAGTGAGGGTAAAAATCAAGACGCAATATAAACCATAATATAATACAAATATAAGGAAAGCTAGCTGGGCAACCGGAAACCGGGGCGGGTCAGAGGTTAAGGCGCTCAACTACTGATCTGAGTTCGATTCCGGCCGCGGCGTCCGCTTTCCGGTTGAAGCGAATCGCAAGGCGCCTTTTTAAGATAGAACGTAAATGCCCGTTATAGCAAATTAAGCCGAGCTTCCCACCACGATACGCTGAGCCGGTTTAGAACGTAAAACTACGTTAAATGGGAAAAACTGAGAAAAAAAAAAGATATTACGCAAAAATGAGTGAACATATTGCACAGCACAATGAACGCTAAAGTAACAAAAGCTTAACACGGAGGCCATCAAATGAGATACAAACCTTTGTGTGGGTGGATGGTAAATTGGTATGGAAACAAACGGCACAGGCAATCGAACACGAACACGTGTTCTGAGAGAAACGTTATCGCTCATCCGAAGGTAATTTAAGTTGTTCTCTTCAAAATCCAACTGCCATCTCCACCAAATGATCCAGCTACTTCTTCGTCCAACGCGCTGTGGTTGATACGGCCTTACGGCGCTTCACAAAATGCCTGATCTCAATGTACACTTGCGCTTTTAATTAATGCAGCATTTCATTCGCTTCAGTCCTAAAGTAAATAAAAACAGCATTAGCGTTTTTAGCGACAATAGAGTACGCTATCGGGAACCTTTCTTAGTCATTTAGAACTGAAATGAAACGCAGTGCCCTAATAATTGAAGTTGTTATAATGTTGCACACTGTAATATCTTTTAACGGACCAGAACTCATATTGCATGAAAGCTATTCACTGGTATCAACAATACAAGCATCTCAAGAAGGCCAAAATAGTTTTCATATTAGTAGGCGCGAGATGAGAGCAGGCCTGTTGTGAGTTAACCGCCTTCTGAAGCAAATACACAATAAACTAGAATGTAGATAAGGACAAAATAAAATGCATATCTGCATTACTAATCCCGCTGCAACCAAACGTTCGCGCTGTTGCACAAGTCTGAGGAAGCTGAAAATTTTAAGCAATTTATGCTCATCTGCTTAGATCGGCTTCCTGAAGGAAGCAAATAATAAAAGCGGAAATAAAATAGAATCGACAGCAACCTCTGCATTCGTTCCCCATTACAGTGCACGCTATTGTTTATTGTTTGCGATATTACATGAGGGAATGGGAATTACATGGGCGAACAAGTATAATGATAATGACGGTGAAATGCTTTCGATGCGCCGTTCGAATTCTTTGGGTCGATGATTGCTGTGACTTCAGTGGGCAGGTTATTCCAGTCTCGTGCTGTGCGCAGAAAAATCGACTGCTTAAGAATAGTAGTAATCGCTTGAGAGGGACACACTGTATTAACATGGCTGGCGCGGGCTATGCGGTGGGCTCTTTTGAAGTGCGAGTTATTAGAGGACAAATGATGGAAAAATTAATGAAAAAAATAGACACGTATATCTAAGCCGTGAGGGCAGAGATGGCAGTTTATTCGTGCTTTTAGCGCTGAGATGCTCGGAAAATAAGAATCAGTAAGTGAAATAAATTGCGTTGATCGGGTCTGAGCTAACTCGAGAGGGTTAGTAAAGTAATTTGGTAGGGGTCAAAAATAGCTTTATCCTACTCTAGTCTCGGTCGTACAAACTTTAACATTCACAAGAAAAAAATATAGTGTCATTTTCGAAACTCCACTGCCTTAGCTATCCGCTCTATGCGACCGGCTACTATTAAGAGGATAGAGGGAAGCCCTTACATGTAACTCACGAGAAAATTGTCGCGAAACGTCTAACGAAAAATATTCCCGGCCTCACTCCTTTGAACGCATTTACGCGCATTCCGTCATGTTCTGCACCTCCACATGTCCGCAGAACCGATATGCCACTAAACTGAATAAGAGCTCTCCAAGTTGCGTGCTGTGGCGGAAGAGTTTTTATTTACAACTTTTATCCTTATGAGCTTAATAAACTGGCGACTCGCGGGACTTTTGTGGAAAAAAAAAAAAAAAAAAAAGGAAATGCGTGTTGGATATCGTGGTCTCGGTAGGTACCATTTAAAACTGGCGCGTTCTCTCTGGGACCTCGGAGTGCCCAGGCTGCCTGCCAGTGGCGCTGCAGTCGCTTAGAGGGGAGAGAAGGAAACGAACAAGGGTATCGACGAGAGGGAAGCACCGGACAGTCGGCGGTTTGGGGAGGCAAGCTGATCGCGCGCGTTGGAAGGTAGGAATGGCAGGATGGGGAAAGGGGAAGCGTAGTTGAGGGAGGACTCGCTTGTCATTTGCAAAGAAGAAGGCGAGGCAGCCGGCCCGCTCCGCACCGCTCGTGGCGAGTCTTCTGCAAGGTGCGCGTTGTGTTTGTGTCGTCGCAGCTTCAAACCGTCAATTGGCACGCCACTATCTTCACGGAATCGATGTGACTTAGCCTAGTTGGTTGTCAGATACGCGGTAGTAGAACGGGGTGTTCGAAACGGCAAAGAAAAACGCTTCTTCAAGCACGGTCTTCAAATTTGCATCTACGACGAGCGGCTCAGTTTGTCCTGTGATGATGAAGGCGGCTTACTCCGCGAGGCACGTTGCTACCATCATCAGGCCTGCCTGCACTGGCTAGCGAGAAAGCCAACTAAGGTAAATATGGTAAGTGTGTTCGGGAACTCGGCTGACTCAGGTCTTTTGGAAAGATGGTGCGAACATTGATACCTTTCTGAAAGCTATGCAACGAAATATGGAGTGGAAAGCATTTGGATGATAAAAGTGTCTTCACGGCAGAGAAACCTCGTACAGTTTTAGAGGATAAGTGTGAAAACTTTAATCTACCCTCCCTGATTATGAGGTGTTTCACTGCAATTTTCTGAAGAAATCATTTCCCTCCTTACCCTCAAAAGAGAGTATATCTACAAGCAATCCAATCCAAAAACCAAGTTGCATTGCGCAGGAGGAAAATCACTACAGTGACCGCCACCGCCGACAGGATACTGTGGCAAACTTGCCCGCCGGTTTCCGATCGCGGAGGGGTGCTTGCAAGATTTTTCCGCCAGGTTGGGTTTTCTTAGTGATTGTCAAGAAACACTATGGCTCTACTACAACTATTCAGTTCTGCACAGTGACCCGAACAAAACAGGGAATTCCTCCAAAAGAAAAAAACAAAAACTGAGAAGACTTTCATCCTTCTCTCGTCTAGAAACTCCTAAAGGAATTTACGTGCCGCCAGTGGCTTTTTTACTAGCTGCTCGGAAGTGGCCTCCGACGGGATGCAGTTTGCTCAGTGTGCAGCGCTGAAAGACGCAACTCGATGCATTAGAGACGACGTTAACTTTCTACTCGGTCCCTTTCATTCGTGCCAAAACTCAGCATGGCTTTCTGAGCTAGCATCACAGCAGAAGTGACACTACGAAAGTTCCTTGCTACACGTGAGCTGGCTTCAAAAAAGTGCTTCGGAGGACCACCATCGTAGCCTCGACTGAAAGGAGTGTGCTCGCCAACAGGAAGCTGGTGCAAGAGTTTCGGACCTTTCGGAGTCGGAGATCCTCGACGGACATAAAATGGTGCTCTCAAAAGCTCTCCAGAACACATATGAAGACTAGGCAGTGCGCCGTGTATGCTCTGAAACTTCTCGAGACGTTTCGGACTTATATAAACTTTCAGGCTTGAAGGGCGCCTTTAGGAACGCTGGCTTATGTCCGAGCCAGTTCCGCTAATCAAGTTTTAAGGCGAAGCGGAGCTAAAGCAGTGACGTCGGCCGGGGTTGCTTCCTAAGTACGAGTGTCCCCTCTTGGTGACCAGTGGTACGGGTGTAACAACTGCGATCGTTCAGGTCGGGAATCACCAGTTGGAGACAACTGCCGATGACACACGACGGCTGCATTGAACACAGCGTAGTCGACGCTTTCCGCCTCGCTTGCCGAGTCGAGTTCCTTCAGAACCACTCGAGCGCGCTTCTTCTCAGTGCACCTGTCAGTGAAGTGGGTTGACGAAACCAGCTCGTTCGAGAGGCAGATTCTGCAGTCTGTGTCGCGTCCCTTCGCCCATCCACTCAGGATCGATCGACGTGAATCTAATAAGAAAAGTCGTGGGACAAACGAGGAACATTGAAAAGTTTCCTGCGCTCGTTTTTCGCTGCAACACAGCCTTCAGCCTGAAACACGAGACCGCGAAAGGCGCAGAAAGCAGGCTTGCGATTTGGTCGTTTCGTCAGCCTTCACACTAGGAGATATGAAAGCGTGGGTTCGGCCGTTTCTACGGCGATGACACGATTGCGACGCATGGTTCCCGACGTTAACAGCAGCTTAGCTCTAAGCTAGCATCTCTTCGCGTACGACGAGGACGAGATTGAGTTATCCAGCGTGTGCGTGCTGGCCTTATTAAACTGCGCAAGGGCTATAACAATTTTCTGACCCCGTGGCGCTGATCCGGGCTTGTTACCTAGTTTAATGTTCGAAGGCGCGTAGCGCTCGAGGAAGAAAAAAAAAAACCGATCGAAGATGTCCAGGAGTTCGCGCTAATGGGCTCTGCGTCTTTTGCCGCGAGGATAAACGGACGTCGTGGGTGAACCGCAAGCGAACGAGACTCAGCCGCAAGCCCGTCTGTGTAACCAAACCAGATGCTGCAACCTGATGCTTAAGACGAAGTACAACCTGTTTGTCCTTTAATTTCTCTTCCCTGTTGGAAGAGTGCGAGGCGTAGAAAGCGTTTTAAAGCGATTTGAAAGATAGCATTTTTACTTGAAATTAAGTTCAGGAACAACATTTCGCAAAGTATAAAAGTCAGTTCAGTTCATCGCGGTATTTGATAAGCTTCAAACTTTCAGGCAGGTCGATAGCGCGATACAATTTTCTTCGAGTTTTCTCGTCTGCAATATTCTTTTGCTTATTGCAGTACTATAGAACGAACTTATTTTAATTCTTAGCTATCGCTGCGCTTAAAGATAAATGTGAATTCCTTGATAACCTATTTAGAGTAAAGGCAAGTTCTCATAGAATCAATCAATCTTAGGTCTTACGCTGTGGAGGATGCAAACTTGCTGAGCTTCCCCTACTTCCTTCCCTGCTACTTCTCTTTGAATATAAAAAGAAAAGTGCCCACAAAAAGGTGAAAAGGCCTCATTCATATTTTACGGAATTTCAAAACCTGTCAGAATGCCCGAACGTTCCTCTCAACGGTGCGCTCGTTGTTGCCCTGGAACCTTTTAGTTTCATGCTCACACTAGAACCTAATTTGGGCGTGCTTCAGCGTCCTGTGCGCTAGAATTGCCCGCTTCGGGATAGCTCTTGAAGATGTATAGGTGTTTCCAGAAATTGGTCGCTTCCCCGAAAACAAGGCCTGGAAGATGAAGCATTTCGTCGCCTCCGAGAAAGGGAAGAAAAGCTTTCGAATCCTTTCATCCTTTGCTCGCCTTTTTCAATTTGCCACCGTTTAACCTAAGATAACCGAAATTACCAAGCGTGCACGATTAAGTAGTTGCATATTAAGGGCACGAGATGAGTCAATAATTAAAACAAAATCTTTTTGTTTTCTCAAAAAAATAATCAAATGGTTGTCTACAAAGTTAGATATACCATCCATTCTTTCTCTGCTTTGTCTTCCTGACATGCGACCAAACTGGTGAGCTGCATCTCAAGCGATTCTTTTTGAAAGACAGGGAATTGCGAGAGAGACTCTGCGTCCTGAGCTCACGTCACTTGTTGATCGAATCCTTTCCTCAAACCGCGTCTCGGTTAGGCTCGGTCTTCCCTTTGATCGTACGAGGGACTCCAGAAGGGTCCTTTAAACTTTGCTCGTGTGAGTTTCCCAGGGGAAAACCCCGCAAGCGGCTTGAATTAGAAATTGATGAGTTTCCTCCCAACAGTCAATCGATATGAGCGAAGTTCCGTGTCAAGGCTAGGAGGCCCGGTTTTGGACTTGCTTCAATCAACACCAACTAGAAGGATTGCCTTGCTTTTGAGTTTTCAGTTTTCTCTTCGGAAACGTTTCTTCCTTTACTTCGTTGCTTATGCATTACCCTCAAGTTTACCGAAAGCCTTTTCTTGTATTCATTGTGGTTTGATGTAGATCAGCAACCTTTAATAATTGGGGTTGCCACAATTGACTAGTATTTTCTCTTTTTTAGAGTAGCTGCAGAACAGTTATTGGTAGTTTGCTGTTTCTAGGTTGAGCGATTTGTGAGGTAGGTTTGCCTTTGCATCGTGTTTAGCTTTGTGCCTACTTTGAGTAAAGTGAGCAAAACGTTATTTCACTTTATTATCGTTAAGTTAAATTTTTCGGTTAATAATGAAAAGCGAAAGCTAAAAGTACCGACGTGAGGATTTTTTTTTTTTTTATCACAGGCCTACTGGCTATGAAGTATGCGACCCCTGTTTAAAAGCTTGCCTTCTGACTGACAACTCCTGTTCAAAACTGTTATCTACATCTTAAATAAATTTGAAATCTTCAGTAGATTGGAGAAAAACAGCGCTTCGAGAACGAGCCGATACTTCCCATAAAGGCTGCCTTTTGTGTCCTAGCCAGTGATAGCAAGTGATATTTCCTCTTATTCCTTCTGGTTGAGTCAAAAGCTTCCTGGTGTGCTGTGAAGAGGAACCACCTCCGGGAATTTCACTCTTTTTTGTTATTTGCTTCTTTCCCAGTTCTCTTTCTTATCTGAGAGGGAGGAAAAACTTGGAACCCGGAGTCTTCTGGAAATATTCCAGCGCTGGTACTGCATTCTTCTATTTCATGCGAAGTGTTCGATTCACGATCTCGTAAAAGAAAGTTTACGAGGGCTCGCTTACCGCTTGCGCACGCGAAAAAAAAAAAAAAAAAAAGCCTGTCCTCTTTTCCCGGAACTACTGCTTCTCGCTGAAGGCCGGTATTCGCCACCGAGGCTCTTTTTTTTAGCATACGACCTAGGTGCGACCATCACAAAAACGTCGGCAGCGCAGTCGAGAGGCGTTACGCCTCTTATCGCGACCAAACGGGGGGCGCTCTCTTGATAGCGGCGTCACGAGACCATCGTTGGCCAGTAAAGCACGAAAGCTTTTTTTTTTTTTTTGTCATTTGGCCGCGCGCGATATCCGCTTCCAGTCGGTCCTGGCGTTGTAATTTTATGAACTCCCTTGCGAACGCGCGAATGAGCAAACCTTAACGCAATAAACAGTGTGAAGTGTAGCGACATTTTCTTTCGTCATTTTTGCTGAAACTCTAAATAGGACAGCAGGACGAAAGAAGCTGAGCGCGCTTTCTCTATTGTCAGCGTCGATTTTAGTTTCTTCCTGCTCCGTGAGGCGTCATTGTTGTTTCAGGAACAGGAAACCACGCAACACAGACTCACACGCGCACAAACCAGCGGCCGAGCGTCGGCCACTGACTGCTACCGACCGAAACCGCTCACGCTCTACTTGTCACGCGCGAAGCGATACGATCTTTCAGTTTTTTTGTAAATGTATTACCGCTTGAGCAGCGCAGCGGCAGCGGTCTTCTCGACACTGAGTGTCGCCATCCCGCTGCGCATCTGCGATGTCACCATCCTAGTACCACTCCCGATGTGCCACCTGACTCCATTGTTCCCCTTTCTGAGCGTGCCTCTTCGTAGACTCTAGCACTGTTTTCCCTAGGTATCGCGGTTCGGTATTTAGCTTCAACCGCTATGCCCGCATAACGCTGCGACGTGAGTGAGATCAAGAGAAGTTTTCAAAAATACCAGGAAGGCCGAAAAACACATCCACAGACCGTTCTGGGCGTTAGTGGTGCAAACTCCGGAAGAGACGCCGAGTTCAGCGAAGGAGGCAACCCATTCTCGGAGAGGAACGAGCGAGCCCCTCTCTTTAAGCGCGCGTCTTCACGGCACTGGCAGCGAGGAGTCACGACGCTGGAATCTTTCACGGTCGAGCCGCGTGCGAGCGCTCCCGCCGTATTTATTCAAAAACACCTCGGCTATACGGTGACGAGGGAAGGGGCCAGCGAGAGCCCGGCGTCGCTGCTGGCGATAAGTGTGGCGCCAGGCCGATATATAAGTGATTGTGTTTGTTGTGACTGAGGGAAAGAGAAGAGGAGAGTGAGCGTCGCTAGCGAGCGCCCGAGTTTGCCGCTGGCGACTAGCACACAGCCGAAAGTGTGCTCGCTTGAAGAACAGCGGCGCGTGGTGCCGCTTGCCGGCTTGGCAGGCTTTTTGCTTTCGTAGCGCGAAATAAGCAGCCAAGCAGGCCACCCAGTGATGCGGTCTTCTGTTGTTTTTTCTGCATCGTCTATCTCTCGCCAGAGGATTGACGGCTCTGCCTTCGCGTTGATGCTGCCATAGTGGTGCACGCGCGGCTTGTGCCAACACTTTGTGCGGCTCAGACATCGTCTCCCCGTCCCGTGCCTTCCTCCGTATTGGTGGTGTTTGCTGCGTGTGCGCGCGTGTGTGTCGTTTGCACTTGTGTCACGTGTGAAGAGTTTCTCTCTCGTGAAAGTGGCGGAAAAGAGAGCGTTTCCGGCTTTTCCTCTGCGATGCCGAGTTGTGGGTGAGTCACGCAAGCAGGGTTCTTGTGTTTCGCCCGTCGCGACGTGTGCTGTGAAAACAAATGACCGTGTCCTGGCCGCGGTACCTGCAAACAACGCAGTGCGGCCGCGAAGGTCGCAGCGCTGTGTATCCGGTGTGGTGAAATATTTCCAGTTCGTGCACTCCTACGTACCGGACGAGAGTGCACTGTGAAAATGCTGACATCAAGCGCACTGACTTCAAGTATGCAGTGTTAAACAACCTATGCATTTCAGGAATAACTGCAAGTGCATCCTGACGCTGACGTTGTCAGAGAGAGACCTGGAATTGATAATACCCAAGTGTCGCCAAACATTCCTTACAGCGAGTTCTACCTCTTCCGATGCTGCTCGATACTGCTTGCGCATACTAAGGTACTAGCGCTGCCTTATCGAAGATCGGAGAGCCGGGATAACACACGTAGGGCTTGAGACAGAGAGTGACCGCTATCTTCCTTTAGATGGGCGTAGTGCTCATCACAATGACCAAACGAGCCAGTTCTGTACGGCATCTGCCTCAGAGCAACTAACTATATTTGGCAGTTGAACTGTTAGTGAGTGCAGAGCTAAGTGAATCTGAGTACCGTCGAATAGTGTGCATTCCAAAGATACCGCTTGGGAAAGGGGACTGCCTTCTTCCTATAAAATTTAAAAACAAAAGAAAAAATAACCTCTGTAAGGAGGCATGGTGAGGCCATCAGGCTGTTATCAGCATTTTTGGTGAAGCTGCGAAAGCACGGTGCCTGCTGCTCGACTGTTGACCTGTTCTTGCCGGCAGTCGGCGTACTGTGGTTTTCGCTGCGAACAACAGATGTTTTGCGCTAATTACTGGTCTGCGTGCAGATAAGGCAGGAAAGCGCTGTGAGCAGCCCACACGCTATCAGTCAGTTAAGACACTGTTCGTTTGCTCCTGGACAAGTTGGGCAAGCACCGACGCCGCTCACTTCGTGATTGGAAGCAGGGTACCTTGGATGTCTCATCAGTAAGACGTACTCTTCACGCTCTGGATGGTTTGCCAACGACAACTTCAGGAAATACCGACCCAGAAATATATCCGCTGATCGGCCGAACAGTAGGTCCGGTCAAAAGAACCGCATCGCCACGGACGCCGACAGTGTGGATCAAAAAGTGACGGACTTGGTCCGCGGCTTCTTGTGCCAGGACATGCTCTGTCCAGGAAGCTCGACGGCGGGGCCGTCCCATCAGGGACTTACGGGACGGTCCCGTGGTGGCCCTCGAAGACCCGGATGCTACAGGCATCGTCCGGCCGTGCGATACAAGATCCGGCCTGGACTAAACCCCGGCTACAGAGACATCAGCCCTCAGGTCAGCGTTCGATACTACAGGTATGTTCTGCAAATAGTGTATTTAGTCGGCAATTTTCTCTAAAGGGCCCATAAGGTCAGGGTCAAACGAGGAGTGTTATATTTTCGCACTGGTCGTTTTGAGGTGGCAGTAGGAGGAGGCCGAGTTCAATCGCGACTTTGGAAGATTACATTTTGCAGTTCTTTGATACCCATACAGGTTTCAGGTACGCCCACAGCGATTATCTCTTATCAATTTCAGCTTTTTCCGCCATCGTTTAATCGTTATACAACTGTAGGGTTTTGTAAAATATTCTTGGTCACATACGGGTCTGTGCTTCCGACGTATCGCAAAAATGGGCTTTTCTGTTTTCTAGAACTTGCAGACAGTGGATAAAATTGCTAGAGAGAGCTAATTGGCTACATTTTTGGAGGGAAAAAAATCTTTGACAGCTGCTGAAGATTCTCAAGTACATTCTCAGGGCATATTGTTGTTGCAGTGTAAACCTCCAACGCAGGGAAATTATCATCTTGCTTATCTTATCTCTACCTCAAAAATCTTATCTTGCGCTCACGACGAGCAGTTATAAGACCACCACTGAAAACCATTGGGGGCGTATTTTCGAAACCAAGTAGCAACACACTACAAAAATGTTATGGCGCAGTAAAGCCTTGCATGAAAAATTATGTTCAAGAACTTTGTCGAAAATTTGCTTATAATTTCTCGGTAATGAGGTTTCACATAATTACCTGCAATGGAAAAAAGAATATGAAATCAAATTGTATTTAATTTACTTTTTGTCAACGTGTCTTTCGATGTAATGCCTTAGTCATTCATAAAGCTGTATGCACCTTAGTACGGCGCTAATGAGGAACGGTGTCTCGTGAGAGAACATAAAATTGCTGTTGCACAATTTTACTGAAGATTCTGAATATGTTTATTTATTTATTTATTTTTTTAATTTTTTTTTTATTTTTTTTTTATTTATTTATTTCAGTACCCTCAGGGCCCGAGGACATTACAGAGGGGAGTGGGGTACAATAAAAGAAAAAAAGAAAGGAAAAGAACAGCAATCAGTATTAAAACAAATTTGAACAGTAGTATGGTTGAAACACATAAGCAAGTTACAGCAAAATAAGAATACAAATTATTAGTTATTGACATAGAGGTATGAGCGAATTGTATAAGCACACAAAATATACCACGTGAGCAAAACAAACAATTTTACTAGCAGGCAGGAAACAAAGTTGCTGAAATATACCATCATACACGTAATCAGCAGCACGATTCGGGGGAAAAAGAAAAAAAGTCTATAATAACAGCAGATGAACTAAAAACAATAAACAAATGGCAGTGTGGGAGAATTCAATGTTCTATGTTAACATCAGATTAGCTAAAGCAGATTTAAACGCAGAATGGTCACTCACTTCAACAACCGATGGGGGAAGGCGATTCCATTGTGCCGATGTGCTGGGGATGAATGAGTTGTAGAAGTGATTTGTTTGGCACGAAGGAATACCAAGGAATGTCTTCTTCGAAGCGTTTTAACTTAAGCATTTCCGGTCGCGTTTGTTTAATAAAGCTCCTGAAACAACCAAGGAAAGATTGCGAAAGAGTTTCCCTGAGTTCGAAGTAGGGTTGAATTTCCTTGTAGCAAACCTAGTTAAACATTAGTAACTGAACATCAGCAACACAACATATGCACTTAAGACTTCAGCAAGGTATGACAAAAAACAAAAACATATGAACACGGTTGAAGATTCAAGGCACGCGTCCTAACCGTGCCTTCCTTATAGTGGGCTCAAATTCAATCTTTCGGAGAATTTCTGACATACTTGCTGTCAGTGGCACTCCGGACGTATGGGCTGGAGCGGCCGCTGTCAGGCATCGGCTGCTGGCCATCACGTATAATATAGTCGACTGATCAAAGTTTTCACCATCACCACTATCGCTAGATGCCACAATTTCGTATACAACTTCTGTGCGCTTTGCACTTGAGAATTTCGAAATGTCGCCCTTTTTCTGGCCATCCAAAGGTGTTAATATTTTGTTTAATTTTTTTTATCACCTAGGCCGAAGTGCGCAAGTGGGTGATCAAATCCTGGGTAGCCACCGCTTGTCACCTTATGGGGAATGGCCTCATGGAATTCTATCGAACACCTGCGCCCGATAAAATGCAGTAGCAAAGGCGCTCAGTTCAACGGTCAGTTTACTTTCGAAGTAGAGCCGGCCGTCCATAACTTTTGCTAAATCTCGTATTAAGCTAAGTAGCCCGCGCGCGAACATGTCTTTGCGTGGAGTGAACACTGCGCACTATTCACCAAGTGCTCAGTAGAACTATTCAGTTAACCAGTAAAATAATTTTCCGGCCAAAAGTAAATCCTAAACGGTAAAAGTTCGGCGTCTTTTGAAGCATGGCAAATACTTCAGAGCACCCATGCAGTACTGTCAACGTGTCAAAATGTTTTTTTCCTTTCACGGTCCGTAAGCACAACACACAACTTATCGACCACCATTTGTGATATTTCGAGCAATCATCCTCAGAGCACCGCAACGTGTGTGAACTGCGGATTTAGGAAATTAAGTTAGCAGGGACACAGGACGGGTTTCTATTTCTCGGTTTATTAACTTTTTGTCTTGCTTCAGTCGCACGATACTGTTGCATTATTCAAGATGCGCCCACGACTTAAGTTTACAAGCGGGCCCTTCCTTCGACATAATGTGGCGGAGATCGCGCAAACTGTCGAGCTTGCTCAAAGCACTTCTGTCAAAGGTGCCCACGCAGCGGTGATTCTATCATTGCACGGCTTTGGGCGAGCTGCCAGTCCGCTGAGAGGCGCCACGAGGTGCGCACGCAGCGAGGGTGAAGGCAGATGCGGCGCTATTTTAAATTCCGCGTTAGTCAGAGGTCGCGGCGAAGTCAGGAGGGAGTACTTAAGATGATGCCACTCAGCTTTTCGAATATGTCTAGTTGACCAACTCTCCCTACCAATTCCCCATCCGCGACTCCCAAGATGAGTGTCGGTAGCATAAATGTCACAGGTTATTCCAAATGGCTGTAAAATGTCACACGCCTCGGTGGTGCCGTGGTTAGGGCACTCGACTTCTGTGCCCAAGTATGCGGGATCGAATCCCGGCCGTGGCGGCTGCTTTTGGATGGAGGCGAAAAACAATGCATGAAGAAAGACTAACCATCCAAGAAGACGCACACAGGAAAAAAAACAGAGACGTATAAATAAAGAGGCTGGTTTCTTTCTTTCTGCGTCTCAGTTTTTTTCTGTGTGCGTCTTTTTTCTTTGCTGGTTAGTGTTTCTTCATGAAATGCACGAACTAGCCCAAGAATTTGTTTTAGCGAAAAGCAAGGCATCCATATGCTGTGCAATGCCCGTGCACGCAAACCTCTGCTGGTCGAAATTTCCAGTCCTCCACTACGGCCATAGCCTTAAGCGCTTTGGGACGTTACCTCCACCCCCCCCCCACCCCCCCCCCCCCCCCGCATACACACGCACAAAAATGTGTGAAATTATTTACTGGGTCAGTGTAGTGATTCATTATAAGTTGTGTAAGGAGATACTCAGCAAATCAAGCCAAGTTTTATCTTCGCTGCTTTTAAAAATATAATTGCTTTGCCCAGTCATTCTGTTACCAGCGGCACTAAAACCTGGCTGCACATCCTAGGCCAGAGTTTTGTGTAAATGCTCCCTCCTTTGAGAGTGAAGTAGTTTTGACAGCGCAGTAAGGTATCAAAGGTGAGAACCGGGTGTTTTTCATGGGTCCTACCCGGCCTTTTTTAACATCCTCCTCATGTAATGATACTTGCGCTTTTAAGGGTGCAATACACGTAGATGGTAACGAAGAAAACATAGTTGGAATGCGGTCCCAGGGTTTCAAGTATTTCGGCAACGGGGCGGAAGGACGATAAAGAAATATGATTTGCTTGGCAAGCATAGACGGGGCTGTGTCCTGAGACGTGTTTTCATAAGTAGTGCAAATAAAGGAAATGCAAATGAGGGGTGTCAGTAACACATAGTGACATGAGGAAATACAGCTGGTTTTTGAGATATAAATATGTATTTTGTTTCAAATTTAGCGTGGAACATACTTTGAATTGTCTGCCGGCTCAATAGGTAGTTGGAAGTGGTATCTAACTGATATTGATGACTATTCTGAAACTTTGGCCCGCGAATGTGTGGATTCTACCACTAAGAGTTGATCTGAGCGTGCAATGCTTCTCCTCGTACGGCTGTCTCATTCGTGCGTCCAATGCTTCCCTTGTACGTGTCTTTCCAGCGAGTGACCCTGGGCCGTTGCTAATTTGTTTCTGTCCGAAGCATCAAGGCGAAGACCACGATAAACACGGAGAGGGGGTCTAATCCGGTTGAGATGGATGTAGTGCTGATCACGTGAATCTTGTGCTTTATTTCCTCGCCGCGTACTACATGGTTGAGCGGTAAGCGTTTGCGAAACGTTCTGGGTATCCAGCATCCACTAGGAAGCCGAAAGAAAGTGGAGGGTGTTGGTGCGCCAGAGAGACGCATGCACGGTGCGAGCGCAGTTCGTCTTTCGGGTCAATAATGAAAACGTATCACCGTCGGCGCGCTGGACCGACCTTTGGCGTCATCGCTTGTTCGCCGCCGCTATTTTCCCCCTGTGGCTCTGGGTCACATACGAGCAGCGAGCACGTATCGACCTGCACGAACCAAGCGGGTCCGAGGAATGCGGCTTGTTTTTCGTGTGTGCGTCGTCTTGCAAAATTTGTGTGGCCATCGTTTCTCCGAAATGCGCCATGGAAATTTCCTTGACGAAGGCGTTTTGCTGGCGTTCCCAAAAGGAAAAAAATATTCAGGATCACGAACGTACTGGCGCAAACTAAAACGTACAATTCGAAAAGGCAAATGAATGTTAATGTAATGTTAAAATTTTATGGACCTATCAAGGCTGTGGCTACGCGGTAAAACGCGGTGAGCGCACAGACAAACCGTACCTTTTTCGCTAGCAGGTGAAAGCACATTCAGCTTAGCAGAATTAGATGTCAGATGCACAAACAAAAGAGGTATGTGGCTAGAACAAATCATTTTAAAATACACTATAATTTCAGTCATTCGCAATTAATTCTGGATAACCGCTGTAGTTGCCCACGAGCAATGTCAATACTGCTCACCCTTGAAAAATATGAACCAAATTCAAGCAAGTTTAGTAATAGGATGGTTCATGTTAAATCACTGCAGCTGCTTTTGCTTCGCTGGGCGCCACTCGCACTCTTTGGAGATGGAAGGTGCCGTCTCGCTAGACCTCAACTGCTCCGTCTATAGAAAATGGGTAGAGCAGTAGCTACAGATCAGCTAGGTTACACAATATTTTCTGAGAAAGCATAAAACCCAATGATTCTAAAGTATATCAATACATAAAGTCAAAATTGTTTCAGGAAAAAGGCTCAGTAGGTCGGGTAACTGTTCCGGATAGTTCATACTACAAAAATTAACTGAGGCGCCCGTTCTTCTTTTTTTCGTACCAATATTCAGGATTCAAATTTGCCCGAGTCCATTTACACCGACGTCCCCTATACTTTACTAAATACTGCTTTTAATAAGTGTGCCCGATTGGAAGTACAACCTTTCTAATGAAGTGATCACTAATAGCTAGAGCGCTGCTGTGGACAATTAGAAGGGGCATACCGAACTCACATGTCCTGTACATAGCTAAAACGTCGCTCTAAAGCTCCTGTCAGAGCTTCTCTAAAGGTCTAATCTCGTTGAATAGGAAGCCACGCTAAGAATGCCCCAGCAAAGCAGATACCGCTTACGTCACTGCCTGCGTCAGCGCCTTCACCTCGCCGTTGTGCAGACCTCAGCAGAAGCATTAGCCCACGCTCTGGAGAGTGCCATTTTCGATGCCCCTCACTGAAATGTTCGCGCTGTTTGCGGAGTAGAGGAAAAGCGGGCTCTTCGGCCGGTGGGCGGTTGAAACAGAGGAGCAGGAACAGAGCTGTGACATGAGAGATGAACGAGGCGAGAACGTGACGTAAAGACAGTAGAGGGAGCAGCCGCTCTCTGAAGTACCTCCACTTTGACGAACCGTGAGCACCGCGTCGACATGTCAGGAACACGGTTTTGCTCTTTTATTATCAAACCATGTAACGCCAACATATATAGATTTGTGGTCATTAATCCACAAATCCTGAATTAGGCAATAATTAATAGTTTGGGCGATTATTCTGGACTCGGCAACTGTTATTACAGGCTAATGGAACACTATATTCCCTTTTCGAGCAGTGCGCACGAGAAACTTCATTGTCGACGGAAGGAGCATTTGCAACAACAACGACATAATTTGTTTACCTTGAGAATAATACGCTTGTGCTCCCTGAAACCTCATGCTAGGAAATAAACTGATTATTGGTTTCCCGAATTCAAATCAGTAACGAGCTTTAAGAAATACATTAACTAAGGTCCAAAATGCACACATAATGCCTTACGTTGGAGCGTTACATTTGATTTCATGTTGGGAATGTTGCCTATAAAGAGGTCAATAAGTCGAAATTCTAAAGGAATGGTCGTATTGGCTTTTCGCAAGTTGGTCATATCTTCATCGATGGTCTCTTGTTCTCATTCGTTCAAAAATAGAGAAACACTTCGGAAAAGTAGAGTTCAGCCTAGGGATTTTCTGGCGGCATCAGTAGCGTGCATACAGATTGGAGCACTATAAATCTATTCCGAACCTCGGTATACTGAAGTTTTGTATAATGCTTCCAGAAACTTTTTAAATGCTCTCAGCTGCTGTGGTGTGCAACATATGCTGAAAAATCCCAAGTGTTTCCCAATGTCCTAACATTCATGTAATGCAGTATTTGGAATCTAATTTATATAGACAGCACCTGCTCTACAGGGCTAAAATGCGTTAGTTCAAACATTGATCGATTGATCAGTCGTCCAATTGACTAACAGCCTGAATTTGATGTTCCTAACAGGCTGAAAGCTGCGCTGAAGTGTATGCATCCTCGCATTGCAGCCTTAGCCTTGCGCTTCAAAAATCCTCCGCACAAAAGACTTGGTTATGCGGATATCACTGAGCTCGTTTAATCAGCAAACCTTGCAAGATACACATTGCAAGAGCAGTGTTACCGGTCCACACCCTTTCAGTCATTCACATTTTCGCATTGAATGCAACACATTGGGATCCTCCGAGTTAAAGGTCATTTCCCTCTGGCGTATAGTTTTTAAAGCGGTGACAAGTGGAGTGTTCACTCAACGTGCTCGCCAGCCAGAAAAGCCGTGCCGTATCTTTTGCTATCGCATTACAAACAGCGATACCGTTTACTTGTGCAGCCGCATTCAGATAGTCGCCGTCGTTAGGACAACCATCGAGCGTGTGCGAGAAGAGTCCTGTGATCCAAAACTTGTCTCGACCGCATCTTGAACACCACTATCTTTCAAGCTGTTTGGCCAAGCAGCAAAAGTGCATTGGCGTATAAAATTTTAAAAAGGCTGCTTCGCATTGAAACTGTTTTACTTCATCGCTACTGGGTAAACTTATCGGACAGAATGTCGTAAAAATGTCCATGATCAAGCCCTGGGGACGTTATGCTTTTCACAATGGTGCACCACCACCTCGTTCACGGTTCTGTGTTCGGCTCCCAAAGAAAGAAACGAAACAAACTGAATAGGACACCGTGTGCTCTGTTTCTCCCGTGGGGACGTCACTACGGGGAAGTGGGTGGAAAGAAGGAGGCTTTTCAATTCTTGACGTTTCGTTTCGTTCAGACGTCGGCTCGTTGTTGATGCGATGGGTTCGGAAACTGTTCTGAGTTTTGTTTTTCTTGTGCTTTGGTGGCAAACGTTTCTTGCACGCCATAGATTTCTTGATCAGGTTGGGCGCATCGAACGTGACATTTAAACCGAGGTGAAGGGTGTCCTGCGGCGTGCGTTCGACTTTTCGGTCCGATTATTTTGCTGAAATTTTGTTCCCGGACAACAGCGTAACAATATCACGTGACAGTTTTGACACCCGACTAGGTCTAAATCGGGGCTCCGGTAACGTGATTAACTCGACAAATGATAAAAAAAAAATTGCGCTCGCCTTTGTGAGAAGATAAGGTGTAAGTTATTTCTTTGAAAAATTGTGTGGAGTACGGCAACAACACATTGGGACAAAAAATACTTAACACACTCACCTTGCTGACAAACCTATATTTTCTAGGTTTACTTCTTTGCTGCGATGCTGGTGAGCGAAAAGGGCTAGAGCTGAAATAGCTGCTGTTGATGTCGAGGCGGTCGCTAAGACATCTAGAGGGGACCGTCCACATCTGAAGTCTGGACGAAATAAACTTTTTACAATCCGAGTCTGCTGTCGCAATGGCGTTTTTTTTTCTGTTTTTTTTTTTTTTTTTTTTTTTTTGCGCTCATCGAGGTATTGTACTTAAATAGAGGCTTCTACCCCACTATATTCTTTATCTTAGAAAATAAAGGAGAAAAGCGTGCAGGGTAAGTGCAACGTCCAGAGAAGCTGGTCTGCTCTCGTTGCCATTCGTTTGACACCTTGTCGCGGCTAGAAAGTATTCCACTTTAGTTTGTTTCGCTATTTTATTACTATGTAATTAGTTTATTTACTGCGTGACGACAACCACCTGCCAAATGCCACCAGAAATGACCCGGCAGACGAACAGCAGAGAAGTTGGAAAAACCGGCCAATACGCGCTTTTGTGCTATACCACACGGAACAAGAAGTCCCTGGGGAAGAGCATTTGCATGAATGTTCTCCAGAGCACTGCGCAATATATGCGAACTTAAACTAACATCTAACCTAACTACGGCGGCGCTGCTGTATGGGCTGGCCTTCTTTTTAAATCTCCGCGGTTATAACTGCGGCAGTAAGCCCCGCCTCACTGGCTGCACCGTACTGTGTTGTGCCCTTTTTTCCCTGTGATCTTGAGTAGCAGTGCCGTTCTTTCCTTGGAATCTTTTCATCAAAGTGCTGTTTTTTTGTTTGTTTTTTGTCTACGTCATTTTTGTGCAGTTCTGATGCCTGATGTCTTATGTTTTTTCTTTGTTTCCGAAGTCCATTCGTGGCCTTTTATAGTGTGAGCAGATCACCAACACCTTAGCTCGTCACTTGTAAGTGTTCAGCCCATGACTCATTTATACCCCACACATCTATGTCTTGGACACCACTCGATGACGCCGCGGTCTTTCTACAGAACTGCTTTCCAGTCTGTATTGTTTAGGATAACGTTAGTCAAAATTTAAGCTCTATTTCACGCTGTGCTGCATGTACAAAGCGGGAAACATTCGCAAACCTGTCATCTGGAGGCGAAAAGCAAGGCGCCCGTTTGTTGTGCGATGTCAGTGCACATTAAAGAACCCCAGGTGGATGAAATTTCTGGAGTCCTCAACTACGGCGCCTCTCATATCCTGAGTCGCCTTGGGACGTTAAACCCCACAAACCAACCACAGACCTGTCATCGATGACGAGTACTCTAGAAGGGCGCAAAAGACGCGTAGTCGGCGAAGCCGGGTAAACCAACGATTGGTGCGGCGGTAAGCACTTCGAGGCGTCTGCTCGCGTTCTGTTAAGTCTGCGGGACCGAACGGCAAACGATGTGTACTTTTCGTCAAAGTGCCACGCCACGCTTTCAAGTATAGGCCTGGTCCTGCAGTGGCCACTTCACCCGCTTTCACCCTTCTTTTGGCCACCCTAAAAAAAACCCTATTTATACTGATCTTTTCTCTGTCAAGTCATCGTTAAGGGAAGACAAACATCCGGGGATTTGGCGTTTGTTATTACTACTGGCTTTCATAAATTAACACGAAAATCCTGTCACTCCATCTGGACAGACTCTACCGTGGGGTTCTGAGCATTCATGGACTACTTCTGCCTTCAGAACTGATTCATTTTCCACGTAAGCACCACTTTAAACTCTCGAGGATTTCGCATAGACTCCCCTCTCTTTCCCTCTATCTTTCATCTGCTCCACACCCTGGCGGTTTGCCTTTGACAGTCGGGGCTTTGGCGATCAATAGCGCAGCGCGCTGTTGAGTTTCGGCGGCTCGTTTAGGCAAGTCGACGATACGCCGCTCTGCAGCTCTAAGATGCCGACTCGCCGCATTCGCCCGCATCTCTCTTTGGAGCTAGCTACTACAACCCCGATCCTACGAGACGGGCTGTGAAGTTTTTTGGCGAACTCTACTCCTTAGTCGCATATAGTGAAAAGCGACTTTACGAATCCCTACGACGCATGCCCATAGCATTGCACATAACGTTTCCTCCGCTGCATTCGTTTCTGGGTGAATAGAAGGTATCCTTTACAAGCCCTCTGCGGACGCGCATTCGAGTAGTTTGGGCGCACTTGACTCACGTACCAAGCAGTTAGGCAAATATGGCTGGCGCTCGGCGAGAAAGTTTCTGCGGAGAAACCGTTAGGTCTCACGAGGAGCGTTACGTTAAAGGAGTTGATGCGAACGAAGTTGATGTAGATTGATGTGCAGAGGCGTCAAGAATAATGAGATAACCCGACCTGCATGAGGTGTTATTTTTTGTTCATGTTTTGTCTGGCTAAAGTATCGATAAAAATATACCACTTGATTCAGGGTTTAGAATGAGCAACCTCACAGCTTAACGCTTTTTCTGTTCTTGTTATTAGAATGTTCACTTGAAAAATAATTCCGATTCGAACCTAAATAACCCCATGTCGTCGAAATTTCCGGAGCCTTTCACTACTCCTTCCCTTATAATCTGAGTCGCTTTGGGACGTTAAACTCAATGCACCAAACGAAACCAAACTTTGCAAAATCCACTTCGCTTATTTTAGAAGCTGAGCTCTTACCCCGTTTGTAGCTTGCAGCTTGTAGCCATATTTACAGTTTTATCGACCACGTTCTTATAAGGGCATTTTTAGCTCCGGAGCCAAAATTGTGTCAGCAGAAACTTATACCTCTATTGTCTGTTATTTTTTTTATCTTTACAGAAAACTGTCTCTGCCTAAATTTGGAAATGTACTTTCTTTTAAGCACGTTCGGAAATTTTGTTCTTATAATGTTCTTCAACGACATCAGTATTTGGGCGAGGCCTGTGGAGACCGCATTCCATTTTGGCCTTCATATTGAATTTCCTGTAACTAACAACTTCGTGCCCCCAAATTTTTATTGTTTTACATCGTGCCTGCTATTTCTTCAAATAGTGGATGGAAAGAGTCTTCGCGCACAAAATAGCAGTGCTGCAAATGTAGAAGAAAAAAGCAAGACAAGAATTGGCACACTAATGACCAAACAGAGTAAAATAACCTTCGCATTCATCACTAGTAAACGAGGCCCCGCCGAGGTGGCGTAGTAGTTACGGCGTTCGACCACTTTGCACAAGGAAGCGGGATCGAATCCCGGCCCCGGCGGCTGCGTTTCGATGAAGGCGAAATGGAGTGGAGTCCATGTGCTGTGCGCTGTCAGTGCACGTTAAGGAACCCCAGGTAGTCGACATTTCCGGAGTCCTCCACTACGGCGTCTCTCATAGCCTGAGTCACTTTGGGACGCTAAACCCACAAACCAAACCAAACCAAACTAGTAAACGAGCATGCGCTATCAAAAATAGGCCTAGGAAGGAATAAACATAAGAGAACAAGCAAATATAAAAGAGAAAACTTCTGTCTTTCTGATTGTGGAAAACAGGCTGCCTGTACACGCGCATTGTAGCAGTAATATACGAGTTACACCTGATTGTTACCGAGTCATATCTGCTTGGAAAGAGCTAGAAAACAGCGTTTGCGTCCATGATCGGGGAGAGAACTACCATTTTCGTTCATGTCGTTTTTAAAATCCTCATAACCGTTGAATTAGTTTGCTGGTATAGCTGCGCGACGCGCACGTATACATCGTGGCTTCTTATCCATTTTGCTATCTTTTGGGGGTGCTTTTGCACGATCACTGATATCAAACTACCTTGACGTCTAGATTTTGGCTTAGCCCGAGGCCAAGACACGCTCATTTGACTGGAATTCCTGTGAGGGGTCAATCAAGCGAAAGAAACGGCTCGTGAAGCTGCATGGAGCTGCAGGCCGCGGGTCGTCGCGATTCTTGCACATCGGGCAATCACCAATTTGCGTTCCGAGATCCCGACTTTTGTTCCAAATCGATGCCATTCCGAGCGGCGCTTGGTTTCTTGGAACGACGCGATCGAGCGCCTTGCTGACGCACTAGGAATTTGTCGTAATACTGCCCGCTGATGTCGGAAGTGGCGTTTTCGTTTTCTCGCGACCATTCCCCGTGAATTTTTGCGCGTGATTTTATTTTGTTGTTTTCTGGTTTGTATTTTCGCACCCTGAATAAGCTCGCACTAATATGGCAATGTCGGTCTGTAAGTGATATTTTCCATCCACGTTTACCCGTTCTCATGTATTTTACCAGAGCGAGACGTATCCTGGAATTATCGCGGATTCTGAGGAATCGCGTGCATTTTGGTAGAAGCAAGCAGGTAGTGGAAGAAGCCACAATTCAACGAAGCTTGTTTTAATCATGCTTCTTGAAGCAAAGGGTCTTGCAATTTTATTTCAAGTTGTTCGTCAGTAATGTTCGGCTAACTTTAGACGGTCTTTTGCCTAGCAGCTGTGCACAATCGCAGGTTAGGAATGCCATCTGGTTATAATAAGACGTGAGCAGAACTTCTTTCAGTACAGTTCGTAATGTTTGTGTTTCTAGAGGTATTTTTCGTATATACGTGTCACACCTGGAGCGATGTGACTTTTATCACGACGGCATAAACGAGGAGGCATACTTTGTTTTCTTGCAGATGTCACTGCCGTATATATTTCACAATATGAAGCGAACTGTGTCCGTTTTTAAAAGTACATAGCGAAAATGTTTGAGGATAGGCGGAAATCGCAGCGAGAACAACCTTATACAGGTTTAACCACTGCATAACTGTAAAAACGTTGGTAGTGTCACATATTAACTGAATTTCAGCTACCACTTGGCCAGCGAAAATTAGTACTTATGCTGTTGTATGTTTCCCGCCGGGATGGCGCAGTGGTTACGGCGCTCGAAGACTGTTCCCAAGGAAGCAGGATCGAATTCTGGCCTCGGCGCTGACTTTTCGATGGAGGCGAGAAGCAAGGCGCCTGTGTGTTGTGCGATGTCAGTGCACGGTAAAGAACCCCAGGTGGTTGAATCAGTCGTTATGTGCGGGCGTGCAACGCGTAATTAGTGGCATCGTAAGTGTGTACATTACCCGCTCGCGGCTTATGAACATCGTGTTGAGAAGCCTCGCGCCCTGTTTGTAAATCGTCCGCGTGTTTGCGCCCGCGTAGCATGAGCTCTCATTCATATGCGCAGGGGCTTCATGCGAACACTGTGGACAGGCCTGCATTGTTAAGCTGCTTCGATGCCAAGTCAATCACGGGTGTATGTCACGTTCTTTTTACAAGTTATAATTATTTCTTTGCTTTGATCTCTTTGCCTATCGCTCGCCAATTACGTTTCCCCTCACTGCCCTCTCGCTATCTCTTTTGTGTAATCTGGCTATGCACAGCTCAGGTACGCCACAGTTTGATAGTAGGTGCCCCTGCCAGAGATTGAAACAAAAAGTGAAATCCTCAGAAAATGCTAATTGGCAAAAGAGAATGCTGAACAAACCGACCATGGAGTTTTATAGGGCGGCTAAGACCAAAATTCAAAAACACTATTTTTTTAATATTCCAAAAGTAGTAAGTTACTTCTTGAGGCTAGGGCAGGGTGCTTGAGGACGAAATACTAGCGGCAAGATTTGATAGCACAGATGACATTTGTTGCTGATGCATGCTAAGCAGGGAAACGATTGAACACATTATTATAGAATGTAAGGCATTTAAGCCACCAGTGCACGACGCCGACGCAGGGATTGGAGAAGCACTGGGGTTTCGGGACATCCATGGCAGGCTAAATTATGAAGCAGTGGAAGCAAGTAAGAGGCGACTTGAGGATTGGTGGAAAATCGCAAGGGAGTAGTGTTGAGCTGTGCAGAGGAAATAATCAATTAACATAAAAAAATATTCAGCCCTCGATGTATTACAAACTAGGTGACACTTTTCACCACCCCGCTAAAAAGGGGAAGCTAATTATTCAAATAATTAACCATTCTAGAAAAAATTATTCTAATAATTATTTTAGTTTAATATTTATTATGATAATTAATAATTCTAATAATTTTTATGCTACATAATCTATCTATCTGTCTAACTTCATGAGGTCAGGCTGAAACCTTATAAGGTTCCCCACCTCTGGGCCGCTACTGACGAACGTGTTTCGCTACCTATTCGTTCCTTATTTGCAATAAATTAATAAGAAGCAGAGGAAAATGCGTGGCGGTCATGTTCACCTTGCACATGTGTGTATTCGTACATCAGTGATCTGTTACTAAAAGAAAGAGGCGGATAGCAGTTGTGTCGACTGCCTAAAATAGCAAGCACAATGTATACCTAGTCCATTGCTTACTTATAACGCCTCGAGCTGTCATTTGGGTACGTGGAAAGACTAGCTGTTGGTCTGATGAGCTACTTTTTGACTCTGAAGCATGCGTAGAAAAACTGAAAGACCGACCAGAGGAGGAACGAGAGCAGCAAAGCTTCGAACTTACCGGTGGAAAATCAATGGTAATCTTCAGGTAGTACTCGCAGTGGCAAGGTTACAAACACCGCGGCTTCTGCGTGGAGGAAGAGCACGCATCTCTATCCCAAGCACGATCCAAGCGAACAAAGTTTCTTGAGCGAAATCGATTGGAGAGAGTATCTTTCTCGCTGTGTTTTTTTTTTTTTCTTGTGAATCCTTTGTGTATTTTCTATTGATATATATTGTCCACAAAGATAGATAACATGTGTTACATTTAGAACACTTATCCACCAGTAGATGCCCGCCTCACGCATCGTAGACGTGCAAGAGGGCGGGGAGGGGGGGGGGGGAGGAGGGGGTGTATCACACTTCAAAAGGGCGGCTCCTATGAGTGATCGATGCATCCGGTGTCCCTAAGAAAGACCCCTTGAAATCTGAGGTCAAAACATTGCTTACTTTTAAGCCGATAGAAGCCATGGCAAAATAGCACTAATACGCGAATTTCGCGCAGCACCTTCGACTACTGCTGACGAAACTTTTTAAGCTGTGCATTATTGCAAACACCGCTCAGCACATTCAGTACCCCTAGAATAATTGCGTCATCGCGTATGCTTAAGCATTCCAGGGCAGAATTATTCCTGCTAAATTTCATATTTATGCGGCAAGAAAAAATAGATTTTTTTTTAGTATTTGATCTCGAATTGCGGATAATTTCTTGACGAGATGAGCTAAATTTCTTATTTTTTCTTATAAGGTGCCGCAATTCGCGGAAACAATAGAGTCAAAATGCCCTTACGTATTAAGCAAAATTCGAAGGATTGTACTAATGAGCTCTAACTCGAAAGTTCATATTAAGCTTAAAATGGTCCCGAATTATGGACATTATGTCTAATAGTAAAATAAAGGAGCAAAAAATGTCGGTACATGGCATTTTCCGCGAAGTACAAACTACCGCATTCTCTGTATGGGTTTAAGAACCCAATATTTGTGACCTGAAGCCCTGTAACGGTTTGAATAGACCGTGAAAGTGTAGTTACAGCAGCACTGCCAATCCTTACAGACAATCGAGGTGAAACTTGCGGTCGGCTGATGCTGCCTTTATCAAAAACAGCCCTTGAACTTCTGGCATCACCACTACAAAAAGCCCAGCCACTTACCAATGTTAAATAATAGCATCCATCATTCCCAGTTCATTGTTTGCATTATACAACGTTTGGAAAAAAGTATTTCGCAGTTTTCACACCTCAAAGTGCAAAGCCTCAAAAGCAAGCGCTTCGATTTGGTATGAAAGTGCTATTAATGTTGTGCTCGCATATTTTTTTTCTGTACTCACACCAACCAAAAGTGTGTACAATTCATTTTTGGTATTCACTCTGTGGGCAAAAAACGGATAAGCCGAAGAGGACAGGCAGTAATCCAGGGTAAAAACTACTGTCCATACCTCGCCATGTGTCACTATTGTGTGGCGGGCTCTCGGAGAAAAAACCCTTATATACGTCCCCTCCTCCCCTGTTCATTTTATCTCTTTATCTTTTATCTTACCGCATGCAGAGTTCTGACAGAAGATAAATATAGCTCCACTTTTAGGGCTTTCATCGTTTACCCGGGCCCGCATTATCGGCACGCGTACGGAGTTTGCGCGCGGAAAACATCCATCTTAGAAATGCAAATACCGCAGCCTTTCTTAATCTGAAACTTTGTTTTGCATTTATTTTCCTGGTCTGCAAACATTTGCTCATCCAGTTTCAAAAAACAAAATAAGGTGTTCTGAGTGACAATAACGAAAAAATGAAGTTCCCCTGTGACCAGCGCCATGCAGAGTCTTTAATACTTTGCGAAGTTTGCGAAGTTTCTATCGTTATCGTCTCGTTTCTGGACGACGATATGACAGCGACGAGAGCACATATCACCACCAACTCCCTTCTTTTGCCTTTTCCTTAGTTGAGAAAAACAACTGTAATTCTTGCAAAACACTACTTCTAATCCTGATCCTGCGGCCCCGAAGGGAATTTCCAGATCTTAATTATTGACCATGAGAATAACGCATGATCTCCAAGACAGGGGGCGACACATCAGCATTCACTAAAACCTTTGTGTGCACGTTTTTAGCCTTCCGGGAGGCTATAAAAAAGAAGTGCGCTTGGAATAGTGAAATCAAGGAAAGAAAGATATAGCGGAACTTTCCAACATTAGCGGTGCAGTGCTGAGTTTGTTTTTCATTTTGCCTGGTAGGACGTTGACATGACGGCAGGATCAGACGAAAGCAGCGAGCGGCAAGTCGTAGAAATCACCATTAGCTGGCTCTGCCTTCAGCGGTAGCCACGCGCAACATGCTCCGGCTAACCATTGGTTGCGTCATGCAGCGATTGCTGAGGACCGTAACCAATGAGCCGGTTCTTCGGTCACTTACCACGGACTCTTGAAAGCTGTTGCTTTCTCATCCAACCAATGCCAGAGGGTCAAATGAATTGAAAATGTTGGCTTATTGGCTATAGCGTCGTGTCCCAGCTCTACTAAATATCATAAGAGAGCATCTGATTCAAATATGTGATGTATTTGCACGGTTACAACGTGGCCGCGCAGCATGTGGGTAGGTTCGTTATAGATAGGCTATCCACATCTTCATTCTAAAATAGATGCGCGCAGAACGGGTGGCGTAAACAAATAACAGCGCGCATCGCCCAGTCGGCATACATTCCATTCGGTAATTTACTACAAGATTCTACTGCGTTGGCCTGAACATTTTTCCTCATTCCACATGCATCAGACATCATCGAAGGTCACTATCATAGACATAGCAATATTCACTAAATTACTTATTTTGTCTGGTACTCTGATTTTTTAACTTGCAGCTGTCTCAAAACAGTGACCGCATGCCAAGTGTGCCAAGCATGTCGAAAGTGTGTGTGTGTGTGTGCGTGCGTGCGTGCGTGCGTGTGTGCGTGTGCGTGTATGTGTGTGTGTGTTTGCGTACGTGCGTGCGTGCGCGCGTGCGTTCGTGCGTGCGTGCGTGCGTGCGCGCTGAAGAGAATGACCAACGCGTTCACCGTAAAATAATAGGCATGTCCTTCATTCCTTTCTCTGTCCACTTCCAAACCTCTTCGTTTTCTCCACGCATACATTAATACTAAACTCCCGCAAGGCCACAAAGGCCATCGCAATTTGTTTTTTGCCCAGTCGGGGCCATTCTTATTTATTTTTCTTTAGAATACAAACATTTAATACAGACGCCTCAATGTGTACGTGTAGCTAGAAAAAAAAAATTAGAACAAATTGATGTGCGCAGGATATTAATCCTTTCTGTCTAGTCCAGTCAAATAAATAAAAAGAGGTTGCCCTTGACGGTAAGGCGAAAAACTTACACAGCAGACGAGACTGTACGAGCAACAGCTCCCAAAATGAATGCGGTAAGCCATTATCATTTATATTGCCTGACATCAGCGAGCGTTTTCGCTTTCATCCTTTGTTACACGTTCCCTTTAGAATTTGCTGCTTCGTTTTGCAATTTTTTTGTTTTTGTTTTCACTGGGACAAAACTCGAGTGAAGTTCTGACGCGAGGCCTTATTCGTGTCTGGATTTTATCTGGCGCCGTAGAATCCTGTACGAAGAACAATTTTCATTTTTTTCCTGCTTCACGCCTTACATAACTTGCAATGAGTGAAAGCGAAATGCCGATGATAAAAGATATTTGCCTGAAGTTTTTTCACAGCTCAGTGGAACGGAAACGGTATTGAATATAAGTTCATCCAAGCAAAAGGCGTCGTGTTGTTAGTACAATAGACCCCCATAAGATTTATTTCTTCGTTCTTATTGAATACCTAACTCCATAGAATACATAGCCAAATGTCAAAGGTTCAGGGCCCAGTATTTCGGAAAGAGATCTTGTCCTCGTCTGGATTTGTCTTCGTCATCCAGGGCCTCTTGCAGAATCGTTAGCGAACAAAATAAGGATCGCCTTTAAGATTTCTTCACATGGCATATTGTGCTTCAAGCATCCAATCTTCCCACACTTTTTCTATCACTAATCTAAAAAGATTGGAGTCATATTAGAGCGTATGAAACATCATAAATTAGAAACCCGACTGCTTTGCTAGTATTTACATTATGCTTTTTGCTTTTTATTCTTTATGCTAAAACATACGTCCTAGGTAATCCCTTACGCGGTATGTTTCGCATATTAAAAATAATTAGCAGCAATGGGGATCAGCGCTAGAAAAATGCTCCGCAATTTGAAAATGATCTCGTTCATGCGCTGGCGCCAATTCCAACTGCCAAGCTTTCTTCTCTGTTCATTCATAACGGGGAAGCGCAAGGAGCCACTGTATTTTCAATTGGGTTGGACTTATTACACATTTTCTATCAGCATATCAATTTGTACGAAACAATTCAGTACACATGACAAGGCGAATCGAAGGAAATAAGCGACGAATGGAAGGCTTTTTTAATAGACACAATTACGGCAAGTGGGCGTTTTTTCTTCTGCGGCAATGCAAGTGCTTTTGTGAAAGCGCTGTGTAGCGGACTAAGGCTCCCCCTCCGCCATCGCTCAATTTGGTTTCTAATTCACGAGTCTAACATTATGGCATAATCTCCAAAGTGAGACTCGATTTGCTTGTAAGGAAAAAAAAACTACTCTCTGCCAAATGGATGTCACTAATTTCTAGTAGTGGGAGATTTTCTTTTAACAGATAAAAACTACCTGCTGGAAAAATTAATAATGACTTCCCTGCATTGAAATTCAGGTAAATTGAATGAATTACAAAAGGAAGTCAAGCATGGATGGAGAGAGAAATATTGCGTTAATAGATACTGTGTGAATGCACAGATGGAGATGCGAAACTATGTTTTTCTAACCCAGGAAGCTACCTTTGAGCTCTTTTTGCATTTCGTAATATTCGCACAGTCAGGAGGGACGCACCGCCCTCTCTTCGTGACAGCGGCGGAAGTCTATGACGCTGGGCCTCCCCTGGGATCTGGTGAGGCGGCGGCTTCCGGTCACAGGAAGTGCCTCTACCACTCGAGCAACACAAGCAGCCAGGCTAATCTACTGTACTCGGCTCGAAGCGGAGATTCTTCGGCGGAATATAGGCTCATTTGTGTCGTCAGCAAAAAATAAGAAAGGAGACTGCGTAATAGTGAGGAACCGCGCTCATCAAGTACGTGTACTGTTATCTCGGCGCGAGAAGCATACTGTCCAGCTCCTTCCTGACGCAGCCGCCGACAGAATCGGCGTCCTCAATAGGCAAGCCTCGTTCGTACTATTCACATCTCACTAGACTTCATTGACGGTTGCAGAACTAACCGCTTTTCGTGCCTCCATTGATAGCATCTAAAACACAATGGTCTGTTTTCAATGACTCAAACCACACAATGGTCTGTTTTCAATGACTCAAACCAGCGTTTAGGGGTTGGGGTTTAGGAAATATTCTTCCGCGTGGCCCGAACGAGAAACTTGTCGCGGAAATCTGTCAACTACATTATTCTGCTATGAATAATATCCTTGTCACACGGTAATTTTCAAAGGCGATTGAGTCGATAGCCTTGGATATTTTCAAGAGCGATTGAACTCAAATGAGTTGGGCCGCTGCTATACCTCAAAACTCGAAGGCTGTTAAAATAGTTCTTGTGTTTGGCGCCAATCTTTTGTGACGCCACTATCGTTGCTTTTGGTTTTTCTTAAAGAACTAAAACTCTTACTGTAAATGCAAAATAAAATATAACAGTTACCTTTTTTTCAGTAACTGCAGGTTTTTAGCTAATAACGAACAACTTTGTTTTTATTTTAAAAACGCGTTGACGTTCATACGACTGTGCTTTTCGTTGTGTTTGCTTTTCTCGGCGGCGCAGGTTACAGTGTTCAGTTCAGTTCAGTTCAGTCGTTCAGTCGTGTCAGACCCTTCGTGACCCTATGGACCATGTCACGCCATGCTTTCCGGTCTCTCACTATCTTTCTAACATCACATAACTTCATCTGCAGTGCCTCGAGGATGCCATCTAACCATCGCGTTTGGTGCCTACCCGTTTTCCGGCGACCCTCAACCTTTCCCAACATCAAATCTTTCTAAAGCGACTCCTCTCTTCTCATCAGATGACCAAAGTAGTTGAGCTTTAACTTTAGAATTTGACCCTCCAATGAGCAGTCAGGGTTTATGGTCGACAATATCGACTGATTTGATCTTCTGGCAGTCCAAGGAACTCTAGGTTACAGTGTTAGGGAGTACAAAAATAATGCGTCCTAAAAAAGATTGATGCTATATATAAATTATTACGCACACGATTATTTTACCGTGTAAATTGAATATATGAAATAATAACGCTTGTTCACGTTTTTGTATCGTAAACACACTGTGCACTAGAGTACGCGTGGCGCTCCTCCGCTCAATGCTAGCAACCTTGCGCGACGTTGTAGGCCTTCGAGATCTCGATAGAGTTCTGAGCTGTACCGTTCACTCGATAGACTATCGACTTATTGACCATTAAAAACGCCCGTGTGGCAGCGTTCAAAGGCCTTCGAGTCGATAGACAATCGGTTCGAGGGCCTTCGAAATGCCCACGTGACAAAGGTATGACGTTATCTACCAATAGGTTCCTGGACACGTCGGCATCAGAGGCAGACACTGAAGACGCTGCGCTAACTGTCCTGCACGAAGCATCACTGTGTCCATCCCCTTTTCATGAGCCCGCCGTGGTGGTGCAGTGGCTAGGGCTCTCGGGTGCTGTGCCCAAGGATGCGGGATGGAATTCCAGCCGCAGCGACCGCTTTTCGTGCACTGATGCGATGTCAGTGCACGTTAAAGAACCCTAGACAGTTGAAATTTCCGGAGCCCTCCACTACGGTGTCTCTCATAGCCTGAGTCGCTTTGGGACGTTAAGCCCGGCAAAGCAAACCTTTCCTAACTAAATCTTCTCAAGAGCGGGCGTAGCGAGTGGGTTTCGAAACTTTTGGAATTCCGTTGATTTCTCAAACAGAGTTCTTTAGTTATTGTATTGGCCTTCCACACGACGCAATGGAATTCTGCTGAGTTACCTGTATGGCTTGGTGATGCCTTCGAAGGTCACTCATTCGTTATTGGCATGGTTGCTAACTCTGCATGAGACATATGGGGTGGTCAGGATACCATGTTATGTAATCTTGTGATTGTCCTAAATGTAGTGTCGAAAACCTGTCTACACCGTTAACCCATACACACCGACGGGCATAAAGATTCTTGGATAGTGACCGCGGCTATCATTTATGATGTAATAGTTAACTGTCGGTATTCTTCCGTTTTCTGAGAGTGACCAGCCTGCACGACAGGCCGTGACTTACAAGTGCCCGTTTTGCCTACTGTGAACGCTTGAAGCCTTGCTATTTTTTTCCTTCATCTATATAACCATTCTTCCACTTTCCCTCAGTTCAGAGTGATAAACCGAACAATTTTTCACGTTAACCTTCCACTTTCTTCCTTCCTTCCTTTTCCTTTCTCCTCCTCCTCCTCCTGTAAAGCATACTACCGCCGAAAATTTCCTCACGCCATTCTTTCCGAGAGAGGATGAAGTTAACGCATTTTTCCCATCCCACATTGTGCGAATATGAATACTGAAGACGTTAGCCAGGCCTGTGAGTTTGACTGAGCTAAGTGTGCTTCGTTGACATCACCGGCGATGACTCGTGACTCAAGTATGTAAAAATTACAATCTATGAAGTCGTTCCCAACTTTGTGTTTTCAATATCACCTGAATTTAGGAAGGCAGTGCAAGTGTACAGATATTTCAAATAGAATTCCAACTATAGGGACATTACGTACATAACATGAAACAAAAAAAAAAAATGTCGCTTCATAAAATCACACAATACAAATCATGAGTGTGAAAATTATTGCGATAGAAAGTAGTACCTACATTATGTCCAGTGCCACAATGCATAATTGTCAGAACTACCCCTGATATCTGTTAGTTGTGGTACATAGTTTTCAGTTATTCGAAAACCGACGGACAGGTGCTCGCTTTCAAGAGCGCCTCTTTGCTTTCAGTGTGACTCGCTATTTCCTACAGCATCATCTGTAATCCTTGGGCGATATCACGTATTCGCAACAAAGGACGTCTCCATCACGCCATCAAAGGCTTGCGCACAGACCATGTCGTTCGCGCGAAATGTCGCCGTCGCGTGACCAGCAGCGCACCAGCGGTAACGGCAGAGCCTGCAAACCTGTGTTTCGGACCAGTGCAGATATCGTAGTCGTCGTGCGCCTGCAATGGCGTTATCAAATATTGTGGTAATAAGACCCATTTGCATTCATTCTCCAGCAGGCCGCCTACAAGGGCAGCTGACATTCAGAGCAATGTCACATTGCACTAGCATCTCATCAATGTTTTTGTTGTGCTTGCGACGCGCGACCTCTGGCATGGAGCCAGTAGCAGACGCATGGCGTCCACATACTACCGTCTCCAAATAACTTGGTCATCTTTTGATCGCGGAAACCAGTAGCGTATTGCTTTTTAGCCTTTTTCTGTGCCGACCAAGCTAGGTGATGGCATCTAGCTACCGTGGCCTTATGACAACAAAGGATCGCGGTTCTTCATTTCCTGACTTGCTATTCGTGTTGATGTGAGGGTGTGAGAGAGGGGGTGAAAAAAAACAAAGCTGAAAGACACAAAAGGTCGCTTTGTCGCTTTATCGCCCTGCAGATGAATTTCCTATTGTTTCCGCGGTTGTGTAAACTTTTCTGCCGGAACTTGCTTTCCACTGTGCGCAGACTTTGAAACTGCACACAAAATTACGAAGTTTCTATGGGCTACTTCTTAGCTGCTTTATGTCATACTTTGGGGCTACGGACTTGCAGGAAGAATAGCGGGCGAAAGCGTATCAGAAAGGCGCTATATGCATGCAGCCTCATATTCATGCCCTGACCATGCACATTTTGCTAACTGAAACAAGCGGCATGGTTGATTTGAAAGGCTTAGGCGTTTTATTTCTTGCTCTAGCATAACTGGCTAGAAAAGAGTATCTTCGAAGAGCAGGCACGGACATAATTATGCCTTTGTTTTGATCCTTCCTAAGTGTTCAAGCAGAAATGGCTCAAGTTACCGACTCGACCATAAATATCCGCGAATACCGTATCAAATTCCGATTTGAGCCCGATGTCAGACTCCGGCGACATAATATTTGTGGCGTCGGTGCCCTCTGTGTGGCGGTGCTCTTCCTTTCGGGATGCCTTTTGTTGTCTTTTTATTTTTTACACGGCGCTAGATCCATTTCCAGCATCCATTGGTTTTTTGTACTGGCCTAAAACAATGAAGAGAGGAGACAATTCCTTAAGCCTGCAAGTATCTACGTGGATCGCACCTGTCTAGAACCTCCTCAAAAAACTAATATGAGCCGATTTCCCATGTCATGCTGTGTGCCGGGGATAGTTGATTCGCGTAGGCAACAGGAAAATGTTGGGTAAATCCTCCGCGGAATTCATGTTTCTGTGCTTTTTATTTGTAACCTTTTGCTTGACCCCTTTATCTTTGCTAAGACCACTTTGATAACGGGGCTAGACAAAGCCATAACTTGCCCAATACCAACAAAGACGTCCCAGGCGGGCGCCTCTAAAGGGGAGGAAACACAAGATTACAAAATACAGGCCGTGCACTAAATGTTGCCTATTTCAGCCTGAATTACCATCGTCGCATGGCTTTCCTGTATACCTGTATACCCAGAATACACATAGTCTAATAAGGGCCTGTTGTTTACAGCATGTCCGATCTCGGTTGTCTTTTCTTGAAATGCCCAATCGCGGAAGTCGACGTCACACTACCAAATTCTGTAGCCTTGCCCACACAGCTTTCATCCCTGTGTAGTTATACAATTGATTTCACAATGGAAGTCGAAGCACATCATGCGTGGAACCATCGTCGAATATTCTGAATGCGGTCGAGCATTTCATCTCGGTCATTTTGTTCCGGCGGGGTTCTTAGCAGCATAACAATGGCTCCTGGAATTTTTACACGCTAGGAAAAGACGCGCCTTAATGAAATGCGCACGGTTGAGGTGGAACAAAGAGGCTTCGAGTCGTGGCGTGTGGAGCCTACATTTCGCTATTCAAAGGGCAGCCGAGAGATCCTTTATAATCGTCGGTATTACCGAGCTTTTTTCGAGACCAATACTCTGTACTCTAGTACTGTTACGACCAAGCATCCGCATTTGCGCGCTCTATTGTTCGGCTCTGGGCCCTGGGTAAACGGCTCATCCAGTCGCTTCTCGCTATGAACTCTTAACGCTTGCCATTTTGCTGATGTACCCTTCTTTTTCGTGTAAATAATCTTGTAAATAAGTTTCTCAAAGTGCCATTAAACCTGCTTGTACATATTTCACCAACTTCGAAGATTCAATCCTACTTCAACCCCGAGTCTCTGCACGCTACCAAGTGAAGGCCGGGTCGACGTAGCCCCAGCGTCACGACAACTGGTGACCAGCGTTGGGATCTGAATCTACAAGCCACAACATCTGGTGATTGAAGGTGGATCTGAATCTACAAGCCACAACATCTGGTGATTGGAGGTGGATCTGAAGCTACAAGCCACAACATCTTGTGATCGGAGGTGGCATCTCAAGCAACAAGCAGGAGCAACAATCGGCCAACAAGAGGGCAGCTCGGAACATCGATCGCATATGTGGGTGAGTGCTTGGCTTTTCTTCTGATGTGGACCAGGTTCTAGAACAGGGTTAGATTTTAGAACTGGTAAAAAGTGTTGAAACGCCTTTAGGTTTGGTAGTTTGCACTGTTGTTTTGGAAGTAGCCGACACTCGGAGCGATCATGGACCTACAAAAGCTGCAGAAACCGGAACTGTTGCAATTGTGTGAGGAATTGGGAATTGATACAAGTGGTTTGGCACGAAAACCCTTGATTATAAAGGCAATCACTGATCTGGGAACCGATGATGAGGAGCTCAGTGAAGCATGGAACCTCATCGGTCAAAAAAAGGAGCAGCTCAGACAGCAGAGAGAGCGGGAAAAAGAGGAAAAGAGGCGTGAGCGCGAACGTGAGTGGGAAAAAGAGGAAAAGAAGCGTGAAAGAGAAGCAAAAAAGCTGGACCAAGAAATTGAGCTCCGGAAATTAGAACTAGAGTTGAGCAAGAGGTCGGGCAATTGTCCCCAGCTAGCGGTACCTCTTCTCAACAAGGAGGCAGATTTCAAGATGTCAAAGTACATGCAGCCATATGTGATATCAGGGGATATCGGTCTGTATCTGGCTAACTTTGAGCGAACCTGCGAAAAACTGTCCTTCCAGCGAGACACTTGGTCTCAGAGATTATTGACGGTTCTGCCCAGCGAGGCAGCGGAGGTTGTCGCGCGGCTAAGCAAGGAGGACGCGGACAACTACGAGAAGGTCAAAGCTTGCCTTCTGAGAAAGTATAGGCTTAGCGCCGAGGCGTTCAGACAACGTTTTCGGAACGCTACTAAGTCCAGGGACGAGAGTTACCCTGAATTCCTGTACAATTTAAGAGTCAATTTGGGCGAGTGGCTAAAGAGCACAGATTCCTACAGTGATAGGGACGCTGTAGTCGAGCGAATTCTTTTGGAGCAGTTTTATAACTGCCTCCCAGAAAAAGAAAGAAATTGGTTACAGGACCGAGGCGAAATTAAGTCGGCAACTGAAGCTGCCGAACTTATTGAGGAGTATGCTTCGCGCCGACAATTCAGCAACCCAGCAGTGGATAGGCCCCGCAATCCCAAGTTCAGTGTGAAAAACCGTCAGGAAAGGCACTTTGCTAGAGTTGGAAACGAAGAAATGAAGGTTTCTTCAGGCAAATTCCCTAGAAAGGACGGCAGTGAGAAAAGTGGGGAAGTGACCAACGTGCAGAACACAAAGAATAAGCTTGAGGCTAGGAAGCCGCTCACATGCTTTAGGTGTAATGAGCAGGGTCACATTGCCGTCAACTGCCGGAAAGAAAAGATTGCTTTCTCGTATGTCAGGGACTGCGATGAAAATATGCAGCTTTTAGAACCCTACCTGCATGACCTAGTAGTCAACGGGAAGCCTTGCAAGGTACTGCGCGATTCGGCCGCAACGATGGATGTTGTCCATCCGGCGTATGTATCGCCTTCCGACTATACAGGACAGTGTGCATGGATCCGACAGGTAGTTGAGGAACAGAGTGTGTGCTTGCCGATCGCGAACGTGGTCATCGAGGGCCCTTTCGGCGAATTAACAACCGAGGCTGCCGTTTCAGGAAAGCTTCCTAAGTGCTATCCGTATTTGTTCTCCAACAAATCGGACATGCTGCTGCGAAAGAGGGGCATCCTTTTCGGAGACAGAGTTGTGCAAGCCTTAACACGTTCAAAGGCGCGAGAACTAGCTACACTGCTCATTCCAGAAAAATCCACAGCGGAGGAAACGGCAGTTAAAACAGTGGTAAATGCGGAAGATAGCAGGTCAGAAAACTTTGAGAGCGAGGCATCTCAGATATGTCAACTTGAAAGTGAGCTTGATGAGACGCGGAATGAGGACGTTCTTGAGAGTAACCTCTTGCCGCCAGTGTCTAGTAATCTCACGAGACTTTTAGGTGGAACTCGAGAGGACTTAGCTATGGAGCAAGCCAATGATCCCAAGATACAGGAGATAAGAGAGCGCCACCGCGCCACTAAGACAGCAAAGAACATTTCTTTTGAGATGAGAAAGGGAGTGCTGTATCGCTTATTCAAGGATAAGCGCGGAGTAGAGCGGGACCAATTAGTCGTTCCCCAAAAGTACCGCGGAGACTTACTGCGACTTTCCCATGGCAGCTCGTGGGCATGTCACCTTGGAATAAGGAAAACAAAGCAGAGGCTGTTGCAAGAATACTATTGGCCTGGATGTTTTAAGGACACGGAAAATTTTGTACGATCATGCGACACGTGCCAGCGGGTTGGAAAGGCGCAAGATAAGTGGAAAGCTCCGATGGTGTTAGTACCAATCATTACCGAGCCGTTTCACCGGTTAGTAATAGATGTAGTTGGGCCACTTCCTGTGACAGAGTCAGGGTACCGTTATATCCTCACTATGTTATGCCCAGCCACAAAGTTTCCAGAGGCTGTTCCGCTGCGCGAGGTGACGTCCGAGAGTGTAGTGGATTCGCTGCTGTCAGTGTTTGCACGAGTTGGATTCCCTTCCGAGGTCCAAAGTGATCAGGGTAGCGTTTTCACGAGTGTCCTGACCACCTCATTTCTCGAGCGATGCGGCATTAAGGTAGTGCATAGCTCGATCCATCATCCGCAGAGCAACAGCGTAGAAAGATGGCACTCTGTTCTCAAACGAGTCCTGAGGGGACTGTGCTATGAAAACAAGCGCGAATGGGATACCTGCCTGCCTGCAGCGCTTTTCGCTTTGCGGTCAGTGCCGCACGAATCCACTGGATTTAGCCCAGCCGAGTTGGTGTACGGAAGGTCACTGCGCTCACCTTTGCGAATGGTGCGCGAAGCCTGGGAGGGGCGCGGAGAAGACCCAACAGTAGTAGAATTCATTCTGAACCTCTTGAATCGCTTACATAACACTAAGGAACTCGTTGAGGCCAGCATGAAGTCAGCCCAGGCTCGTTCCAAGGTGTACTATGATAAGACAGCCCGTCAAAGGACGTTTTGTATCGGGGACCAGGTGATGTTGCTGAGAAGTTCAAGGCAGAATAAGCTCGAAGTACAGTGGGAAGGACCGGCTGAAGTCGTTGCAAAGCTTTCTAACACTAACTACGCAGTGAAAATTCCCGGTAGGCGTAAAGAAGTGCGCATTTATCATTGCAATCTTATGAAGCCTTATGTGCAGAGGGAAGCCGTGGTAAATCTAACTTTAAACCTTCCCGAGGAGATGGGGGACAACTTGATTTGCCTCAGCGGAAAAGGAAGCAACGCCCAGGAGCTTCTCAAAAAGACGGAGCAGAGAGGAGAACTAAAGAAATCCCAGCTGTCCGATCTGGGCGAGATAATAACAGAGTTTGAGGCCTGCTTCGTGGACAGGCCAGGCAGAACTGATTTGACTGAGCACGATATTGAGCTGACTTCAGACGTGCCAGTGCGATCAAGGTGCTACCGATTTTCTCCAAGGCAAAGAGAAATTCTGGATAGGGAAGTAACTCGCATGCTGGAATTGGGAGTAATAAAACCCTCGGAAAGCGATTATGCTTCGCCTATGATCTTAGTAGAAGCTCCAGGTAAAGACCCTAGGCCTGTGGTAGACTACCGAAAGCTAAATTCTCTCACCAGGGATCAAGTGTATCCTATTCCGAATATTGAGGAGAGAGTAGAACAGGTCAGTAGAGCGGCATATGTGACTACGCTGGACCTTACTCGAGGATACTGGCAAGTACCGCTCACTGAACGCGCCAGCAGATACGCGGCTTTCGTCACTCCGACGGGCAGCTACCAGCCAACAATGATGAGTTTCGGGCTCAAAAATGCTCTATTTTGTTTTTCCCGACTCATGGATAGGGTTTTAAAGGGGTGTGAAACATTCGCGGTGCCTTATTTAGACGACATTGCGGTTTTTTCCGACTCATGGGCGGACCATATGGTACATCTAAGAGCTGTACTGAGCCTTTTGCGTCAAGCTGGACTAACCGTAAAGGCCGAGAAATGTTGCCTGGCAAGGGCGACCGTGGACTACTTGGGTCACAATGTAGGTCAAGGTTTCAGGAAACCCAGCGAGATTAAGATTTCTGCGGTAGCAGACTACCCGCGGCCGAGCACGAAGACGGAAATTCGAGCATTCCTGGGTCTGACTGGGTACTACAATCACTACATCCCTAACTATTCAGCTTTGGCTAGCCCTCTGACCGACGCTCTCCGCAAGACAGAACCGACAAATGTAGTCTGGGACGAACAAAAGGAAGCCTCCTTCGTAAACCTGAAGGCTGTGCTGATTAGCCGTCCGGTATTGCGAGCTCCAGACTATGGCCGAGAATTCACGGTCCAGTGTGATGCCAGTGATCGAGGGTTAGGTGCTGTTCTCTGCCAGAGAGATGACGACGGTAATGAGCACCCCGTGCTCTACTTGAGCAGAAAACTGAGTTCTAGAGAGAGGGCTTATTGCGCGTCAGAGAAAGAATGCGCTTGCATTGTATGGGCCATTCAAAAATTGCAGTGCTATCTTGGAGGGGCCAAATTCACCGTAGAGACGGACCATTGTCCCCTGGCTTGGCTGCAAACTGCGACATCGAAGAACAGTCGCCTTCTTAGGTGGAGCTTGATTTTACAGCAGTACAATTTTGAAATAAGATACAAAAAGGGGAAGTTAAATGGGAATGCGGACGCGCTTAGCCGCTCTTTCTAAGCGGTCCGAGATGTTCCTCACCATGTATCCAAATTGATAATCAGGTTTTTTTTTTTTCGTGCGCTTGTATATGTGTGGCTATGTAAAGCAGCACGTTTGGTTTTCTAGGAATACGTGGGTCCTGAACGTCTTGAGAGTGGGCTTTTCTCGAACAACAATGGCAGTTTTCTTTTAACCTGGTCTCTTCAGACGGGAGCCGAGTGCTTGCTTCGACATGTGGTTGAGTTTCAGACAGCTCGATTTGGCCTACAACAATCAAGACAACGCGACAAGCAACAGCGAGCTTCAAGCGTTCACGTGCAGGCCATTAAGTCGTCTCTTCATGCAGCAGCTGGGACTGCTGCCCTCCGAGTCTCTTCTGGCGGGGGAGGAGGCTGTTACGACCAAGCATCCGCATTTGCGCGCTCTATTGTTCGGCTCTGGGCCCTGGGTAAACGGCTCATCCAGTCGCTTCTCGCTATGAACTCTTAACGCTTGCCATTTTGCTGATGTACCCTTCTTTTTCGTGTAAATAATCTTGTAAATAAGTTTCTCAAAGTGCCATTAAACCTGCTTGTACATATTTCACCAACTTCGAAGATTCAATCCTACTTCAACCCCGAGTCTCTGCACGCTACCAAGTGAAGGCCGGGTCGACGTAGCCCCAGCGTCACGACAGTACCTTCTCATTAAGTAGTTAAAATTTCACACTGACTAAATTTTGACGTTCAAATGTCCTGCCACCGCCCAATCATTGTAAGGTTGTATGAAGAAAATCAAGCGGTGTCTGTAGCACTCAACAGCCCTCGGAAACTGAAAATTAAAGCGTCACTGATAATCGAAACCTAGAGCGTGCCGTATACGTATAAACAGCAGCACCGCAGCGCTTAGAACTGCACTTGTTCGCCAAGGAAGTTTTCAAAATGAACATACCGGCAAGATTTCGAACCTCTTTAATTGGTGACGCCGTTTGAAGAGGATGTCTAACCGTGAACAAGTGAGTGCTGCTTTAGTTTTCAATGTTTTCTTTTTTCGGGTATTTCATGACTGCCGCAGCAACACTAATATTATATTGACTGCACATATGCTTGAACGTTTTATTGCCGTGAAATATTGCGAAAAATCTGTACTCATGTACCGCCAGGAATGTCTTATCTTATAGCTTCACTGGAAAGCCACATCAAAGAACGTCGTAGTCCGGCTATTCTGAATGGGCAGCCAAAACTACACTCTCTAAACTACGCTTTTCCTTGCGTGTACCTTCTATGAGCGAAACCTTCCAACGTATGCCTGTTGTATGGTATAATGTTTATATCTTTTCCTTCTAAACCGACATCAGTTTTAAAGTATTTCCAGATTTTTCCTGATTAAAGAAACGTGTTTGTCGCAAATCTTGCTAACAAAACTCGTCCAGGGGTGAAAATGACACCATTATATGATGTTTGTTTTGAAACCCTGTAAGTCTTGACGCAAGGGCGCAACCCTAAATCGATATTGTGTCCTGGTAAAGCAACCAAGAAAGCCCCAGCCGTGTTTGTGCCAGCACTCAAGCGAAATAAGGAAACGGCAGTGAACTGATGGCACTTTTCAGTTTTTCACACTATAGTTAGTAAGTATAACCTTGGATGTTATGATCGCGAAGGCCTTGGGACAGTGCACAATGTTTTTTTTTTTTTTAATTTTTGTGCGCACTCCCCTCAAAATTAACCTTGAGCTTGAGCTAGAAGCTTTGAATCCTGGCTTGAGTCACTTTGTTCCCAAGGCCTTTAGATCAGCTTCAACATGCACAAACCGCGCATGTCGAGGCACATTGCTTCTTCATACAGCGCGGGTCTTGTAGGACTCTAATTGAATTATGTCGACGCTGATCACCCCCTTATCTCCTGTAAACAAAGAAATGTGCATCCACAGCTACAGTGACCCTGCGCGCCACATACACACTCAAGATTAGGCACACATCTCAGCAGAGATTAAGTGCAGAGAAATCAATATAGAGCGCGACCTTCAAAGAGGAAACTTGTACGGCGTCTGACCTTGTCTTCGCGCTACGCGTGCTTTATGGTGGGCAGCAGGAATTCAATTAGAGGTTGAATACGGTGCGGAGCCCAGTAAAAGAGAACCACAGCCTTGTATACGTTTGTACCGGGCAAAATGGCAGCACTTGCCTAATGCATTGTTAAAAAAATAATAATAATAACGGCGCTCAAAGGCGCATTAAGATTGCCAACGGTGGACAAATAAAAAAGCAACTCTCTAGTAATGTAAGCTCGTTAGCTCTCTTTTAATGCCTGCGCTGTTCCTATACAAAAAGGGTAAATGAGGAAACAATGCGCCCTAATTCTCCGCGCTAAGCCCCCACTTCTCTCTTCTTTCTTCCTCTCGTTCTTATCCTCGGTTATTTTCCTCCTTTATCGCCGCTGTAGGGTACGGCTGGTTGAGCGAGAACAACTGAAAACCAAATGTCGTGTGCGCTTGTCTTTCGCCCCATTGTTCCGCGTACTGATGAATCCAGGGCGAAATGTGGTGTAAGGCTAGAAGCAAAGCATAAAGAAGAAAACTGCGTTAGCGTCGTTTAAAAGGCTAAAGTACTAACTTCTTCCAAGCTGTAGTGCACACAAGGCGAGGGACTGAGAACGAGAGGACACACACAGCGCTGTGTGTGTCCTGTCGTTCTCAGTCCCTCGTCTTGTGTGCGCTACAGCTTGGAAGTATGAACCAACAAGCCCAAATTTCGACACTAACTTCTTCAACCGCGCAGGCTAAATTGCTTTTCATTTGCAGCGGGGGAAAAGAAGGTAATAAAATTTCCCCACAGGGACTGTCTGAATATAAATAAGAAGTCCGGCTCTTTTGTTTAGCAGCTGATGCCCTTGTTTTTTTATCTTCTGTCGCACTACATCGATTTATTTTGATATAACTGTGCGAACGTGATAGCCAGCATCAACAGAAAACATTGAACGTGAGCTTTCTCTAAGTTTTCGTGTTTTCTTCTGTTTAAGTTTATTGTTGCCTATGAATGTGGGGTCTGTCGAATATACCGTCCAATGCAAGTACTTTCGAAAAAATAAAAAAACCCAGGATTTAATATTTCGCATCGACACATCTAGCGTACTTCGTTACAGTTTCGTATTCTATTGAAGAAAAAAAAACTAGGACAATGTAATGACCCAGTACACCCAAAAGAGTATATTTTCGGCAGATATTGGCTGCAAAAAAAAAAAAAAAAGACGACCTATTTGTTTTAAATCTTAGTGGAATCTTAGATTATATCCATATCACCATGCTGTTATCCTAACCATTATTTACGACGAGGTGACGTCTGTTAATTTTTTTAAGCGCAGTTCCTATGGGTTCCAGCTTCTTTCCCGGTTACTGCGCGTTGTTCTGGTGATGTAGAAAGAATGGTGGAATACGAGTCACTGTGCGTCTGTTAAGTAGCCCCTATGTATAATAAAGACTTTGCGGTGGCTGTTAACAGAGATTTGGCATGCTTGAGGATCATATTTGTCTAGCCAGGATACTGACGGACGTGGCATGATACCACAGGTATGATGGATCAAAGCAAGAGCCGGATCGTTACCCAGCCTCATCGCCATGGTTCTTGTACTTTGGCGTTCAACGGGTGATCCCATTGTTGCGTGATCTAATCCCGACGTCGGTGACCGCATTTTAATGCCCCGTTTGTTATACGATGGCAGCCCACGTTCAAAAGCCCCAGGTGGTTCAGGTCACTCTGAAGCCCACCAATACGGTGGTGACCCGCATACACAATATTTGTGTCTGGGACGTTCAACCTTACTTTGTCATCAGTAAATGCATTAGGTACGCATACAGCAACCCTGAGTCTTCTGTAAGGTGACTACAGTGTAAAGCTAGAAACAAAATGAAAGGAAACACAGAAACGCGTGGCCTCCACGCTTTCAAATGCGCTGTCCCCGACAGGTGATAAAAATTTGCGGTAAAGACTCATCCAAACTAAGCTTGTCCGCTGCTCTTCCCGGACATACCCTTTGTTCCATCCATTCTAGTCTTGCGTTGGTGGCAGCGCTTTGCAAAGCGCGGAGAGCACGCGTTCCCGTGTTGTCTTTCATATTTCTTCTAGCCATACATAAGCATTTCTCAAGGAGAAGAGTTGAGGAATGTATGATGCATGACAAGCACGTTAGCTGTTTTTTTTTTGTCATTAATTAATGAAACAGCATGTGGGAGCTGCTAACATCATAACTAAGCAGTAGTCGGAACTTTATAACTCAAAAGGAATGTAGCTATTCTAATTGAAATATTGCATATTGTATTTAATCTTAGTTTAGGTATGAATCTTTCGGCCAGCTGCGAAACCTTTTTCTTAAAATGGGCTCAATGGCCTGCTGATGGTTAAGTAAAGTAGGCAAAATTTACCTCTGTAAAAAACAAATTATATGTTTTCGTTTGCACCTTGCGCCCTTATTTTTGACACATGAATGAAATATTGCAATAGATACCAATATATGCGCAAGAACTCCACCTACAGCACATTATAGTTTTTTTTTTCTAGTTCCCTGGACATTGTTCTTATGGCATGGAGTACAGCGAAAGTCGCAGAGAAAGACTTCTAAGTTAGTTTTTCTTGTCAATTCTATCCAGTCCTCCCGTAAAAGTTTCTGCAGTCGTTTCTATTTCGTCTTGTTCGTTCTTGTATTTTTCGGTGAGTTGTCTCCACGTACGCTCGAAGCAATTCATTTAGGTCATTTTTATTTACTTTTTTGTTCAATTCCTAATTAGCACGGAGGAAAATCACATGAGCGAAAGGCGAGTACCGAGTAAGACGAGACGGTTGTGAAATATATTCATTTATAAAATATCTATATGTCTCCTTTTCTTAGTTCCTCATCGCGCTCCGTTAAATTTTAATGTGAGCCAAGCGGCACTACAGCACGTCCTTTTCGGCTAAAAGAGTTCCCGCTGCATATTGATTCTTTTTTTTTTTCTGTCACGTCTCAGAAAGAAGCTCCTGACCAAGTAGAATGAAATTTTATGTCCTCGTATTTCTGGCTGCTTTTATTTTTATAAACCTTCTCCCAACAATACGACTGCATTTCTAGAAAGCTGTATTATAAAGGTCGTGAAGGAGCTGGTACAGATAATATTTGATTTGATGTTCTCAGCTCGTTTGCCCTTCCAAAAACTACGCAGATGGCGTGATCTTCCGTTCTAAGAGTTGAACAGCGCTTTAGCGTTATTCTTTCTCTATTTTCTCTTGTACCAGTGCATTATGCACATCAAGTTTCATTTTTCAAGTCCCTGTAAAATATTCGACGTTTTTTTCAGAAACATTGTGCATGGTAAGCGTAATATTGAAATATTTCATCTCGCGGGGTTAGCTGATTACATCTTTCAAACTGAATTAGCAGGACGCCTAATAGTCCTGCAGGTGAGCCGAAAGAAGATCTTTGATTGCATTAGGAGGCAAAATGTTTTGAGCGCGCGGGGTATCATAGCTAAAACAGAAGCTTGGGCATGTTGGTAATCCATTGTGTAGAACAGCGCGAAAAAAAAACGACAGGGACGAAGGAAGACGACAAGACGAGCGCTGACTTTCAACTGACAAGTTTATTGCATGCCTGCATCCATACATATGAACACGTTCACACAATAAAAGAAACAAGAACAACTAAACAAACACCGGAAAGTGTAAGAATGCAAGCGCACCATGTGTTATCCAGAAATTTCACAACGCATCATTTTATCGTGTTCATAAATCTTACTTCACGTTCCGATAAAGCTGTAGACGGGCTGCTGATACAAGTTTCCTTTATCCTGATGATTTCTTTTGCTTCTAAAATCTCCCGAACTGTCTGGTCATTATGCCGATTGATTATTTTTGCTTCCTCTAGAAATGGCTGGCAAGCGTCGCTTTTACAGTCCCTGCAGTGTATGCCCATAGTTTCTTTTACCGTACCAAAAACATTATTGTGATGCTCCATTAGTCTTTCGTTAATACAACGCCCCGTCTGTCCGATATAATGTTTTCCACAAGACAGCGGAACTGAGTATACAACCCCCTTCTGGCAAACCACATAAGGGTCTTCGTGTTTTATGCTACAGCCCTGACCTATGCTTCTCGTACCATTAACTTTTCTGCACATTTTCCCTAATTTATCGGGAGCCGAAAGGACAACTTTCACACCTGCCCGACAAGACAGCGCTCGTCTTGTCGTCTTCCTTCGTCCCTGTTCTACACAAGTATCATAGCTGTTCCTTTTTTCCTCTATAGGAGAGTCGCGCATACTCAGATTTTATTTGGAATCACGGTATTATGATGAAGCGTTAAGACATAGTACAGACATGTGGGTCTTTTAGAAAAGTTTTAACTGAAGGATGTAAATATCGCAACATTCAGAAAATCGTACTCGACGGCGCTATCCGAAGTCGGAGGGAAAATAATACAAAGCGATTTTCAGTGACACCTCTTCGCAAACTCCGTTTCCTTTATGTTTAACCCCATCTTTATAGAATTGTTGTGAACAGTAAACAAATGTAAAATGTAAATTGATTTAAAGCAAGGGAAAGGCAGATGATCTGTCACTCCGGAATAATTTCGAGCAGCTGGAGATCTTTAACGTACACTGACATCACATAACATGCGGACGCCTTTGTATTTGGCCTCCATTCAAGCGCGGGCACCGCGTTCGGGTTCACACCCAGAAACTCAAGATCAGCACGAACGTATTCACCACTGAGACAATGCGGTGGGTTATGAATGACAAATACTTCGTGTTCGGACGGCAAGCTGACCTGTCTTTCCCCCTCAGTATTCGGATGTTGAGGAGAGAATCATCGGCTCGTGACGTTAGTTAGTTGCCTTTCCACAATAATATTTTCTCAGTGGCAGTGACGGTGAATTCCTATAGCGTGTCTGTAACCTGTGTAAGACGTAGTTTCTACAGAGAAAAATTGTAAGCGTCCATTTAAAAGCTCTTACAGCGAGTATTTGTGACTCGATTCCGTCATACATGAAGCGCCCAACATCGGATTCAGCGTTGACCCTGCCTTCAGCACGAGATCCGGCCAAGCAGTCACACATTATGCATGTCTGCACAAAACTCGTTTCTTTTCATAAATGCAAACACGACATTGGCCGCGCAATCAGCGGTGCCGCCGACGAACGTACGCTGAATTGGGAAATACGAGACAGTTATATTTGCACTTCCATTTAGATGCCTGTAGCAGTTTGATGGGCATGAGGGGAGGAGAGGGGGAGGGGGTGAGTCTATCTGCCTCCCACCAACCGCCAAGGTATCAGCTGGCAGCTGGATAAGGTTTGGTCGGAGCTGCTTGCGCAGCGGTCACTAATTACGCCGCGACATTGAACAGAGCCCTCAAAGACCCACTTTCCGCATTCTCTCTTCGTACATTGGGCGAAGCCCCTGCATTTTTTCTTCCCTTTTCTAACCTCTTTCCCTTGTGTACTCCCCACTAAGGGAAGCAAACCGTATAGTGACATGTGGTGTTCGTATAGGACTACCGCATTATGCTTGCATGCGAGGAGCCCTGGTATTTGTCTCTCCGTATATTCGTTATTCCTTGTTTTGCCCCTAGACAGCGAGCCACCGCCAGAGTATGCAAGAGACCCCTCACATGAGCGATGATGCTTTGCGAAACGGTCAGTCTTCCCAATATGGTATACCTCTTCGTGTAAGCAACAGCTGCTTTTTTTCCGTGCCCTCTCGTTGCTTGTAACGAGAATTTCCGAACTTACGGTTTTGTGTAAGCATGTCATTAAATGTATGTAGCTTATGGAGCTGGAACTGACAACTGCCAATATGAAACACGTAACTCGCAAAGTTGCGACTGAGTTTTTCTTCACTGAACCACAAGGGTTTGTGACAAAAAAAGTAAACTTCTGTAAATGTGTGTAAGAAAAGTACCGACGAGAGTATGGTTTTTCAGTTATCGAAAGCCCTTCCATTAGGTCTCGCAGCTTGATTTTGTTGTCCACATGCTGTGTGCGGAATCAGTTGCAGGCTTGACCTTAATAAGAAAGAAAACCCTACGTCAATGGCATTTTGCATGCATGGTGCGCAAATGGCAGCGCGCGGGAATGATGGCGGTTTAGCTTCTCTACTATGGGGCAGTGTTCCATAACCTTCCATTTTTCATTGCACTTGGTCGGCTATCGGCATAACGGAAGCATCAGACGCAGGCAGCGAGCGGCCAGTCACAAAAAGCGCAAGATGGCCTGTCGATCCTTCCACGGTAGCCGTAGCGCCTCGCCTCGCTCATCCGAAAAGCATCTATGCTGTGGCACGATCACTAATAAGCCATGCGTCCCATCGCTTTCCACGGGCACGACTGCGTCACCTATTGCCAGAGGATCGAATGGATCTGAAATTGGAAATGGGACCTTAGGGACACTAGGCACTTAATAGGCGTTCTAGCTAACACTAATACATTCATCTCACTCACAATGATGGTTTCATGCACCTCAGCTCCTCGCAGTTATGAACCTTAATTATTATTCTTTTCCTACTCCACATTGCACTTTTCAGTAAAAAAAAAAAGGAATAAATAAATATACCAACCAGCACCTTTAAAGCGCCCACCTTACCACATCCCGCTTTTTTAAAAACGATGGCAGACTTTATAAGCACCCTCACAAACTTAACTGCGTTATATACCCACTAAAAACTGCATGTATTCTAGCACGGTATGTCCCCTTTTGCGCTTTCACCCTCGTTGGCCGGCAATCTTGGCGGTAGCGTATGATATGTGGTCAGCACATACAACGAAAAAGCGAAGACCTCGCGTGAGTTATCGCGTTTTAATTATCAGAATTGCGTATTATAGTCCATGCTCATGCTTCTGCATGCTACGTGGGCGCACAATGTATGGGAAGTAGAGGTCCTACGTAAAGTTGTAGGTACGCGTTATGAGATGCATCGTCCTCAACACCTTTCACCGACGTCCTCTCGTTCAAAAGCCTCTTCGGAGGCACTCCAAACAACTCTGCCCTGTGCCAGCTGTGTTCCCGCACAATTCTTAATCTAAACCACACTTCTTTCTTCTGCCTCCTCCACGCCTTCAACCTAATTCTGGAACTAAGTTCAATGAAATCTTATCAGATGCATTTATTTATTTATATTTATTTGTATGGAGTTATAAACTTATTCACATAAGGGACACACGCGAGCACTTATATGTGCTCTCCTATTTTTCTTTGGTTTCGTTGCGTTGTGCTTCTTAGGTGGGCGTTCACCAACCCGCCCAGCTTAACATTCCTGCGCTGATGCGCCTAATACAGGCAACGACACTGTAGTGCACGCCAGGTCATTGCTGTTGCCGCATGTGTGCGTGCCTGTGACGCAGTGAAAATTGGGCACAAGGGTTTCTCTATCGAGAGCCTTAATTTTTTGTTCTGCTTGTAAACGTATGCAAGGACCATAACTTTGAATGGACATGTATTCTTGCAGTATGTTAATTTTGGTTTAGTGTTTATAAGGCCACAAACGTTCTTGTTTCATCACTGCGAGATGATATTCTTTAATGCGAAAATTTATTTCAGTTTTTTTTATCAGATGTACGACGTGGCGCGCAGTTCTATTGCGCGTGTTTTCATCATAATTTGGTCTTTGTGAGTCTCCATTACTTTATGCGCCACGCAGTTTGACCCTTCGATGCATGTCTTTCATTCTGCCTTATCGCTTGTGTCGTTATCTTTTCTTTATTTTGTGTATTTTTATTGTACTTCCCGCCTTCGCTACAGTGTTATTTTTCATCCCCCCCCCCCTCCTGCATTCGAGCACTGCAGAACTCTGTAGCAAGTAAATAAATAAATTAAATAATAAATAAACACGGTTCCTTCGCAGTGCGAGGCGAGCCCACAGCCGCTCCACCACAGAACCGCATTGCTTCCCTTGGAATACAGATGGATCTAACATCCGCATTGCCTTATGACTGACAGCTAACGTTAGGCGCGTCGTTAGAAAGCAAATACGAAATTTATTTATTTGTTTACAATACCCTTAAAGACCTGCACAGGGATTTTACATATAGCCAAAAGCAAAGCTGAGAATTTGAACACGTTAGTCTTGCATTGTGGTAAATATACCTTGAAGGGATGGTTGGTGCGATGAGAGATGTGCGATGTAGGGCGAATGTGTTGAAGTCGAAACGTGGAAGTGCTGTGAGAGAGTTATAAGAAATACAGAAGTAAAGAAGTGCATAATACCCAGAAATGTGGCGCAACAAACACAAACACATGCGAAGAGACAAACACATGCGAAGAGACACAACACACGCGCATGTGTCTCTTCACATGTGTTTGTGTTTATTGCGCCACATTTCTGGGTATTATGCAGCACCAACAAGCCCCTCTGTTATTTTTAAAGAAGTGCGTCTGCGCTGCTGAAGTGTTTGCATATATTTTAAGGAGGTTCGGAGCTGTACAATACTGTCGTGTGTGTAGTTTCTTGTTATGAAACGAATCGCACGATTCTTCAATGATTCCGGAGACTGCGTTAAGTGAACCTGATGCTGACTCCAAGTAAGAGGCGTATTCGAACTGAAGCCTGAATAGAGTGTTATATACCAGAAGTTTTGTGTCAGGTGTAGCCATGTAGAGTGTTTTTCGAATCAATCCTAGTGTTTAACTCGGTCTGCTAGTGATGTATTGAACATGCTGATTGCAAGCTGGGTTAGTTGACAGGATGATACCGAGGTATTTAAACTGATTAACCCGTTCAACCAGAGCATTATTTATATTATAAGAAAAATGATAAGATAGAGCATTACTTAGGATTTGTTAACGTTAATCTGCATTAGCCACACGTCACGTAATGATGATAATACAGTGAAATCCTCCTGCAAAAGACGTACGACGTTAGGTGCACTGATCTGACGATAAATGACACAATCGTCCGCGTAAAGGCGAATATGCGACGAGATAATACTGAGTAGATCGTTCATGCGTAAAATAAATAAAGGTGGGCCTAGAACGGATCCCTGGGGACCTTCGAATTTAATATCTGTAGGTGATGAAATAATATCTGTGATCTATATTGTAAGAAATTTTGAATCCAGTTTAAAATTCTCTCATTAAGATTAAAACTTTGTCAGAAGCTTTCGCAGCGTCAATCTATGTTCCTAGTAATAGTTAAGCGAGTAGCAAAGAACACTTCCGCTTTGCTTACGTGAGATGCGGCGCTCACTGGAATATTCCTTAGATCGTACGGCACTGCAGCAACAGATGGTGCGAGCAGCCGCCCGATTCAAAACCTTATACATCCATCCATCATCTTCAAAGCATTGGGGTTTAAAGTTTAAATGCTATCGCGTTGAAATAAGGCGAAGCTTACGCACCCTTCAACATTTTTTGTTTATTAAGTGATGCAACTGCCATCGAGGGCGTTGACACTACGCCAGACAATTATTATGTTTCCTTCGTCATGAACACTAAAACACTATTTTCACTTGTTCGCCTTATTGTATTTTCCAGCCCATGCCTATTCCTACCTACCATCTATCGCCGAAATATCAACAAATATTATTTATTCTCCTATCCTCGCTGCAGTCATTGTGCCTCTAAGTGCAATCCCTGTTGAATGGGAGAAACATTTGAATATGCGCATAATGTCGACCTGAGCAGAAAGAGCATGCGTGAATGCAAAGCAAGTTTGAGGCAGAGTGACAACTAACAAAGAGGCGCACACATCCAGCGATGAACTGGGTTGGGAGTCTCACAAAAAATGTTGATGACGCTACTGTTTGTGCTAAACTTTATCAGCTGAGAAAGCATTCGGTAGGAAAATAGGCGTAAAACATTCGAGCGTAGTGTGTTTATGCAGGCCGGCCTACTGTTGACAGACTTCAAGCGTGGCATAGAGCACACATTCTTTCAGGCGGAATTGTCTGGACTCTCAGGATGAATTTGTCTTCAGTGCATGATTTTTGTGAAGCGTATTTGCACAGTTCGTTCATTTTGGATGTCTCCTTTAAGCTTAGATCGACAGACATTGCAGGCTTGTTTTTGCTTCCTACAGTTCTGATGTCAGATTTCCATTTCAGAGTCGTCCCGCCGACTGACAAAAGAGCTCATTTTATGATGCCCGACTTTACATATTGTTACGGACGAAGGAGGAAGAAGAGGGCAGTGGCGCGGGCAGGAGCGCGCGCGCTAGGCCCGCACACAGATTCATTAAACGTCATGTCACGAACATCGAGCATCTTCTCTTTGTCCCCTGTTCTCCTGTAGTCATCGCTCGTCGCCACGTAACAAGATTAAAATATTTTGTTCATAATTTACTTTAAAGGCCTCCATTGAAGCATTACACATGAGGAGCGGGGAGAGGGCAAAGTAAATACAATGGGAATTGGTATAATACAACGTTAATATAAAACCGAAAATGAAATAGAACACAGTGGAAAACGATACATTGTTCTTGTTCTTGAATTGTTTTTGTATTCTCCTTCTTGAAAGTACTCAATTGAGATGTTATAAGATTTCCACGAGTATTTCAAACGGTTAATACATAAGCGGCTAAAACTGGAAGTGTCGATAAAAAAAATGGCGGTTGAAGCCGTGCTACGCCTATATTATTATCCCACAGCAAGCATACATGCCTTGTTCCACATACACAGTTTTTCAGGAAACGTACTGTAAACCATGACGCGTTTGAATTGTGCTGCTGGCGAAGACTCTTGAGAGTTCCTTGGACTGCCAGAAGATCAAATCAGTCGATATTGTCGACCATAAACCCTGACTGCTCATTGGAGGGTCAAATTCTAAAGTTAAATCTCAGCTACCTTGGTCATCTGATGAGAAGAGAGGAGTCGCTGGAGAAAGATTTGATGTTGGGAAAGCTTGAGGGTCGCCGGAGAAGGGGTAGGCAACGAACGCGATGGTTAGATGGCATTCTCGAGGCATTGCAGATGAAGCTATGTGATGTTAAGAAGATAGTGAGAGACCGGAAAGCGTGGCGTGACATGGTCCATAGGGTCATGAAGAGTCGGACACGACTGAACGACTGAACTGAGCTGAACTGAACTGAACTGAACTGAACTGTAAACCATGCGTGTGCTCTGTGCTGTGGCACACGACAGCGAGTAATGGCATGTGGTAGCTGAGGACACATAATTTATGCTGGTTTCATCGACGTGTCATACAAAGATGTAATCAATGCGGTTCTTGCTTGTGACTTGAAGTGAGTGAACAACTTTGACCCCGACTAGTTCGCGCATGAACACTGGTAACAACTTTGGTTAGCGCCGACTTTAAAGTCACCGCAGATGAAGGAAGCATCCAGTACCCGCTCAATCCATCGGCAGCGTTTCGATGAAGGTGAAACGCATATGCATCCGTGTGCTGTACGATGTTGGTGCAGGTTAAAGATCCCCAAGGAGCGGAGCCCTCTACTACGGCACTTCTTTCTCTGTTCTTTCAATCCCACCTTGCCTTACAGCGCGGTGTAGGTGTCCACTGAGAATTGCGACAGATACTGCGCTTTTTTTACAACCGATTACATTTATGGTGCAGAGGCACGCGCTAAAAACTCTCCCAAACTATCGCCTGCCTTCGCAATGTTGTTATGGCACGTGGCAATTAAGAACCCCGCTTGCGTTTAGTACTCCTTCACTTCACGATATTTTTGAAGCGATGCTCAGAATAACACATGAAAGCTTTGGAAACACTTCTGAGCCTCAGTAGGGCGCCTATGGTTGACCTCTAGCCTTCTGTGGACGGTCACATAATGGACAATGGGAGTTGAAAATTTCGCCTTTATATGCATCCCAACTATTAAAGTACTCTTGTATTAGCACTTTAAAATACTAAAAGATACTTGAAGGTACCGGGACATAATGCTAGGCACTTTGTGTAATTGAAAACCAATTTGATAAGTTCTGGCCTTCACCTCTAGTGTGTGTATATATATATATATATATATATATATATATATATATATATATATATATATATATATATATATATATATATATATATATATATATATATATAAGGGAAAAATTGCTTCATACTGTTTCCAAGTTTATTTGGAGTCGACGTTTCGGCAGGAGCCCTCAGGAGACTCCAAATAAACTTGGAAACAGTATGAAGCAATTTTTCACTTGTATGTAACCTCTAGCAACCAAGTACGTCTATCTACTTATGCTATATATATATATAGGGAGGGTGTTGTGTTGACGCTCGAATGGGTCCGGTAGGGTAGAAACGTAAAGGGGATGACGCACGGTAGAAGAACAGTAAACTTTAGTCCGATGTTTCGACCGGGGTCCGGTCTTTTATCAAGGAATTCCTTGCCAAAAGCCGGACCCCGGCCGAAACGTCGGATTAAAGTTTACTATTTTTCTACCATGCGTCGTCCCCTTTACGTATATATATATATATATATATATATATATATATATATATATATATATATATATATATATATATATATATATATATATATATATATATATATATATATATATATGTGTGTGTGTGTGTATGTGTGTGCGTGTGTGCGTGTGTGCATGTGTGCGTGTGTGTGTGTGTGTGTGTGTGTGTGTGTGTGTGTGTGTGTGTGTGTGTGTGTGTGTGTGTGTGTGTGTGTGTGTGTGTGTGTGTGTGTGTGTGTGTGTGTGTGTGTGTGTGTGTGTGTGTGTGTGTGTGTGTGTGTGTGTGTGTGTGTGTGTGTGTGCGTGCGTGCGTGCGTGCGTGCGTGCGTGCGCAACTCGGGAGCGCTAAATGGTAGCAAGATGTCCTACAAAATATGAACGTAGCAGACAAACTATAGTGTAATCCGTGTATGCGTTTACAGAAAAAAATTGAGCTAGAAGACGTTTTCTTTCGCTGGTAACCACACGCATTACGCAGAGATACTTTTGCATACAAACATCTAATACTCTTAACATTCCCTCTTAACATCCCTTTACAGAGAATTAAATCGTCACATCACACGGTACGGCGCGACAAGCGCAATGAAGATTTCAGAGGCTTGGGTAGCCTGACTCTGTGGGGCCATGTTGGATGCAGACAAATGGATGCCGGCGGTGCAGGTTGGTGGTGAATATATATAAGAACATGGAGAGATAATGAGAAAGGTGAAGCAAGTGAATGATTTGTGATAAAAGGAAATAGTTGAACATTGAAGTAGAGAATAGGTTCGGCCATGTTGGTGATTCATTCTAAGCTGGAAATAATGACGCACAAAGGAAGACGGGACGAGCGAGTGGACACGGAGAAGCGCTAACTATCAACTAACATTTTCTTTCGTGATTAGGTGGAAATACGTACTTCCGTATACAATATACAGTTGGTATAGTTTGCGTTTGTCCGTGTCCACTTGCTCGTCCCGTCTTCCTTTGTGTGCTATTATTTCCAGCTTAGTTATGGGCAATGAAAGTTGTCAGTGATACAAGCGTTCAGTAATTAAGTGATTTGAACCACAAAAATAAAAGAAAGAAATGAACACGAGAAATGAAAGGAAACGTATAAGATGAAAAACATGAAAAGAAAGTCACCTGATATAATAAAGACAGACAGAGTTGTTAAATATGCGGCCATCACTGACATAATGGACGAGTTGAAAAGGCGAATGCTTTCGCTTTCCTGTGCATCAATGGAATTGGTTGTGCGTTACCTTTTCTGACAATGTATACATTATTTCAAAGGGTAAATGCGGGCGCCATGCGAACATCGTTCCCTCACCATCAATAACTGATGCATTGACGTCAAAGAGCCCAACCATGATCGTAAAATCTTCACTTCGTCGATCGCATCAATATTGCAGCAACATATATATATATATATATATATATATATATATATATATATATATATTCTTTTTTGCATTTATCTTTGCGAGAATCTTTTCTTTCTTGCATCTTTATTGCAAACCGTCCGCTAGCAGCTAACCTCCAATCACTGGTACATTTCCATAGTCAGATGATGGGAAGGAAGAACAATATAGCACTCCAAAGCCCTCGCAGAAAACTCGGTATATATTTAACGGCACTGTGCATAATATTATTCAACGAGTCTCCATTGTGGAACTATTTGTTTGCTTCTTTGGATGCCCATGAGCTCCTTAGGAATAAATGCGCTGGTTCGCTAAGTTTTCTCAGATTAATTTATCCTAATGGACCCTGGAAGAATAGCTTTTCGATTATCTGAATCCTGTTCAGGCTAGTAGATGCAGCCTTAATCAACGCAATCTAACTAGAAGTCAATTTGCATTTATGCACACACCAACGCAAGCGAGGTTTGCTTGATTTCAATAATACACTGGAGTTTATTGTACTATGTGGAGGCCTATGCGCTTTGCATATATTTTTAGATGAAACGAAGCTCTCATTTTATCTAATGTCAGGTCTTTCTAGCAATTTTATACACCATTGTACACCAAAGCAAGCAGGGGAGACGGAACATATTCTCTAACCGCATGCATTGCGTCGGTCAGCTGTTGTCTGACCCTAGTAGGCTGTGCTTCTGCGCGCTTTGTGTACTGCTGGGCTGCCTTATTCGTCAGGTTTTTTTTTTTTTTTTTTTTTTTTTTTTTGTTTTAGCGTTTGAAAGACAACCATCCCATTATTAATGCCAGTTTTGGTAGCGACAGTTCAGCGTGATCGTGGGCTGCACGATTAATAAAAAATAAAACTGGATTGCCGATAACCTATGAGGGAAGCAGTGAAGAACAAAGCCTGAGCTTGGTTGTGATAAGGTTTTGCTTCAACGCTCTTCCGTGCATTCTGAAATCAGTCGCCAATGAACGTCTTATGTAAAACGCTCATATACTTCGTACCAGCGCTGAACTGTGGAACATGTTCTGTCTATTTTGTGGGTGGGAAGCGTATAAAGTGAAATCCGCTGCAAACTTCGAAGTCGAGTTTGAGAGGTGCCGTAGCGAAGAGCTTCGGGTTAGGGTCCGATCACTTGCGTGACATCGGAAGTCTTTATGGTTCCGGATGAATCGAAACGCGGCAGGCACTGAACTCGGCATTTCAACGGCTCTATCATTGACCGCCGTAACCACGGGAGCCACCGAAGCGGCTTCGTGCGTGATGTGATTTGAAGTTAATTACGCACAATCAAGATGGCGTCTAGAAGTGCTGGTGCGAACTTTCCGGTTTTGCCCATACAGAGAGCTGCCATCAAATTAAGATGGCGGGTTCAAGGCATTGAAAGTCATGTATGTATGAGCTCCGCCTTTGTGAAACTGCAGACATGGTAGACGCTTTTTTATCGCGCATGGCCGTAGTTGTGGAGTCGGACCCATGAATCCCACAAAGTTGTGCTTTTGCGAAGCCTTCTGAACTCGTTTTCGCGATAAGTAGTCACCGTACCACATCTTGGAAGGAACCTTTCAAGGACAGGCCAAAAACGTGCTGGCGGAAATACTTGGGTGGAACCGGCGTACGACGGCAACCGCAACTCTGACCCGACCCGTCTCTCCCAACATAGATGGCGCCACCGCGTTCTAATAAAACTGCATCCGTTTCAATGGCGAGTCGAACAACGTTGCCACAACAATGATGGGCACCTTGTATGAAGTGTATATGATTTATGTAGTGTTGGTTGATTGATGGGGGTATATGATAGTGTGATTGGTCGACTGAAACCGACTGGTTGGTTGATTGATTGATGTGATTGGTGATTACTGAAAGAAACTAGCATGGTGAAAACTAATAGTCTCGTGTGGTGGGTAGGTGTGGGTGTGTCGCTAGGTTTTAACGTGTTTGATGGGACCTGTGGCTCTTATTGGTGCGACAACGTCGTTTTACACCGTGCTGGATACTTGTAATAGTGTGAGAGCTTTCTTTGACAGTGTGTCTTCTCGTAATGGTGGTACTCGATCACTAGGGAAAAGTCGTAAGACTAATGCCGAGAAGACGGAGAAAACGTTCGGAATGAGGTGACTAAATAGTTTTAGTGAAGGCAGGATGCCGGGATACAGACATTAGAAGTGATGAGGCAATGAGTGCGCACGCTGTCGCTTCTGCTGTTAAGCCGAAGTTAAGCTTCACCCTAATTGTAGTCTTTTTGTCGCTAAAAATTAGCCGTAAGATCAATAGTAAAGCATATCCGAGATTGTTGAATGGACGCGCATACATATTAGTTGGCCGCAGAAAATGAACAGTTCGAAATACCTCCGGAATTGCACAATGCGAATAATTATTTTATTCGAGAGCGAACAGCACATTTAGTATCTCTCAAAATCATCGATTGAAAGCTGGTTGAGTGCCTACACCTCGAAAACTCATTTGCGTTTTTTTTTTTTTTTATTCCACGCTTCATGATACACGTTTGCGCAAGAAGCTAAAGAACATGACGAATTCACTGACGGTTTACGCGACCTTCCAGTTCAGTTCAGTTCAGTCGTTCAGTCGTGTCCGACTCTTCGCGACCCTATGGACCATGTCACGCCACGCTTTCCGGTCTCTCACTATCTTCCTAACATCACATAACTTCATCT
>NC_139354.1:6076052-6166052 GCF_055883805.1 Amblyomma maculatum
TTCGTTTTTGTCAACAACCACGGTACTTGGGGGAACTGTGTCCAATGTTCACGCAGTTTCTTGCGATTTTTTTCCCCTCTGCCTTTCAGCGACGATGTGTTGACTGCGCGGATTTTTCTGCTGTCATCCGCGATTCTTCTCCAACTAAATATCTGTCCTTGACTCCAAGAAACGGTGATAACACAGCTTTGATGCTCTAAACATAGTGTGAGCAAAATGTCCAGCAGACACTGTATTCGGTTGTTGGCTGATTTATTCCACACTTCTTGCTCTGCTTTCAGCAGTTTTTCTGGAAATATTTTTGTTCGCAAGAAACCTGGCCATAATTCTTAGTTGCCTTCTTGCTTCAAGCAATTCTTCATGTATACAGTGCTTTTCCGGATTGGCTGTTCAACCGATATTTGTTGCAGAAACACAGTCTGCTGACGTTTGTCTATCTTTTGCTTTAAATGCATCTCGGCTCACTCATTCTCGACATCCACTGCCACTTCATATTTCTGGCTCGACGTGCTTGTTTTCCAAAGGCGGGAGTGTTTTCCAACGAGGCGCCGACTTCTCGTCTCGGCGCCGCAGTCCTTTAAAGTATTACTTCGGAGTTTACCCTCTTTATTTGATGGTCAGGGAAGATTTCGTCAAGTGTGTTGCTTTCTTGAGGTATCATGCCTGAAGTTTTTATTTGTGAAAGATCGCTACACGTGTCAGAGGAAAGAAGCCAAAAGGCAATACAACTTTTTCTCATGTTTCATTCACGAAGTTATTTTGTCGCAACTCTTTATATTTGATCCGATGAAGTGCCTTGTGGGCAGACATTTCAAAGGCAGCCTCCTACCAGTCTCTCGGAACCGAGCGAAAGCTGCTGCTTTCGGTCTGAGGAGTTGTTCTTTTGTCGGCGCAAAGCGTTTCTTGTTGCAGTAGGAGTATAATCTTCCACCTTAAAGCCTCCTAACACCCCAGCGTGGACCACTACAAATAGCTCGAAATCGTGGTTAAGAACTCCTTACAAGGGTTCTCGCTAAAAAGGGTATTTGTGTGCGCGTACAACCGCAGTTCCGAAGAGATCAATTGTACAATATAAACTAAGTTCGCTGTTTCAAGTTGTCTCTTCCGTTTTTCTCGACTCTGTGCCCAGCTAGACGTAATCGCAATACTTTAAACGTCCCACTATAAACTGTCTTCTTCCTGCGCGCTCTCTCTCTTCACGAACAAATATATAAATATAACTAAATATTAAGACGCTCAATGGGAAGCAGAGCAGGATTTTGGTCGATGCTGACCACCAATTTGGTCTCGCCTACCTGAGCTGTCATTCCTTAAACGCCCGCTGACTCTTCCTTCTCATCGGCACTTCAGATCAGTTTTAAGAAGAGGTCATCACTCCTCTTGTAAAGTTGCTCTGAAGGCGGACGTTCACCTCCGTAAACACCACGGCGACTGCTCCGATATGGAATAAAATCGATAGATAATATAGGAGGGGTTTCTATGAGCCTCATTAAAACTTTTACGACAGCGTGCCCTAATCACTGACTCTAATCACCAGTCGCACCGTGAGGCTAGCTTAGGGTCTCCCAACAAAAAATTTGAAATAGTTGTAAATGACCATGCCTCAAAAAAATTTCGTCAAAACGATTTGCCAAAAAGATTCGTCAAAAGAAAGGTGGTTATACCTCTGGAAGTTCTTAACCAAATTTGAAATGGCCTATACGGAAAAGCTTCTTAGATAACGTGAAGGAAACTTTCAGTAAAATGCAAGCCAACAAATAATGAATGTCACCACTCGAGAACCTAGCAAGAATAAAACAATCTACACACGAGCTACAATAATAAACTCTTCATTTTGTTTGTTTTTTTTTTTTTACTCTATAGTACCGCAGTTTTTGTTAAGGATCAGTCAAAATTGGATATTCCGAAAAAACGGCGCTCGTACTTCCATCCTTTTAATTAGCCAGGTGGGGCTTTCAGGCATAAGGTGTTATTCAGATTACAACTCGACTTTCTCATTCGCGAGACAGGTGAAATATGTAAACATGGCTTTTTCGGTCGTTTTTGTGTATTCTGAGGGTTACGCATATATATTCGAAAGACGATACTTTTCTATGAACACTTCAGCATTAGGCTGAAATGCTGATTACGCTAAAAAACTTTAGCATTCGTTGTTGCAAATGTATGTGGCGATGCCAACGCGTATGTTAAAGAAGCTCGCTCTCATAATTGTTCACTTTCAACGTGCCCGCTATAATGGAAAAAGGTCTCGTCGCTGTAGCGCTCGACTATAGAGTCGGGAGATGGTTCGGTCCCGGCAACGGCGCCGCGTTTTGGTAGAGACGAAACGCAAGACGCTCGTGTACTGTGCGATGTCATTTGACGTTACGAGACTATGTATCGAGAACAACACTTGGTGTCTCTCAAAGCTTGAGTCGTTGGCTCCCATAAATCAAACCATAAGGCATAGAGGGGTAATAGCTGTAGTGCAACGTACGTAAAGGCATGTTGATAGAATGGTACCATCGTGCATCAACGTTGCTAATGTAAAAGATATCAATATAGTGAGCACTTTGAGAGAAGTAGGCGTCAGTTCGCTGCGGATAATGATTTATTAACCACCTGGCGAGCCATATTTTCGTCGTCAACATTCTTCTTTCGAAAGTGGAAGTTCCTGTACTGGCAGCACTTGTCACATAATTTGCTGAGCGGGACGGCAAAGACCACTCAGCACGATCGACGTACACTCTTGTGGGCAAACATGGATGGCATTTTACCGTCATCGTATTTCATGTCCGCTCGAAATATACCCAAGACGCTGGTCCGGCATCACTTACTACCTACGATGATTTATTTCTGCTTCTGCTGAGCGTTGCTTCTCAGAGAAGTGGCGTCCGTTGTCTGTCTTTTACTGTTTTTTTGTTTATTTCATAAACCTTTTTATTCCTTTCGGTACCTAATAGTGGCCAACCACTGACCTGTTACGCCCGCCATTTGCTCAACAGGAAGTGATTTATGACGTTAGCTGCCAACAACGTATCGCTTTCATTGTTTTGCAACTAACTCCCCCCCGGTCCTACTTTGAAACACGCTTTTGCACTCCGATTTCGCCAATATTGCCCGCTGGATGATCGCTTTCTCTGCTCTTAGCAGAAAGAGGTTTGTTCCTTTTTTTTTACGAGAAAAGCCCACAGCACGGACCATGGTTGCGCTGTTGAAGTCGACTCGAGTAATGTAAGTCGAGATATTTCACACTTTTCTTTCTCTTCATTCGCCTGCTTTCTGACTTCCGAGCGCCGTTGAAAACTAGGTCAATATCAAACGTCCAAACACAAATAAACAGCGTTTTTGCGAATACAAGACACTAGCAAGGGACCACTGTTACCATCGGCACCGAAAACGATCCCGAAACGAACTTCGAAACCGTTCGAAGTATTATCGCCAAGAAAGCAAAGCGCTAAAAACCACAAAGGACGAGGAGGGGACAGGACAATAGCTCCGATGAACGATGAACCAACACGGCCAAACATTTTCCTTTCGAAGTACTACACTGCAATAATTTGAAGCGTCGCACAGAATAAAATCGGCGATAAAATATTTTGTTTGGGAGCAAGGTTTCTTCTCTCTGGTCACGTTTCTATTTTTAAAGTATTAGTACCCCTAATTTCTATATGCATATCATTTAGTCATGTGTAATTAGTCATGCGCAATTTGTTGCTGCACTGCTTTAACGGCTTGAATAATCTTAGAAGCTATTAAAGGTCGAATATAAAGGAAGAGAATGGCTTTCTAGACAAACGACGCAAGTGTAGAAACATGAAGGTGGCTACTGATTCCTAATTTCTGTTACGTCTGTCTCAAAGGGAGCTCACAGGGAAGAAAGCAACAGCAAACACACCCAAAACCGCCTGACGAGGCGCTGAGATGCAAGAAATAAGAAACACGATGGGTTTGCACCTATCCACCAAGACCTGCTTAGTAGACGACGGTCGAGTTTAATTTGCCCGCGTCCTTTTCCAGAAAGCTTAAGGGAGCTGGAAACTAAACCGCAATTTGCGTACGCGAACTCAACCCGCAAAAAGAAAAGATATACTGACCGACCACGCCTGGGAGCTTACACGAAAGGCCTTTAGCGTTGCGTGCTCAGAAGGGTGAAACATGGGAACCGCCTCTCTATATCTCGTTCCTACTTCTTTTTTTTTTTTCTACCCGAGATTTTCTGCATAACACGGAACCAGGGAACCACGTGAAAATGTTTCTTTTTAAATTGTGTCTCTTTGGTGTTTCTAGTGTTCTGTGGTCTCCCGGGTCCACGCTGAAAAGTTTTCTTCCGAGTTAGCGCCGATCCAAGGGGAGTTTAATGAGACGCAGGGGAACCGTATCTCAAACGTCAACTGTTTAGGCCGTGTTTGGTCGAGTCTGGGATGAGAGTGCGGGAAGGCTTCAAAGGAAGGGAAGGTAGAAGACGGGAACGAGGAGAAGAAAGGCATTGGGGGCGATCCCGGTCGCACTGTCTGAAATGAGTTTGCTGCCTTTGAAGTTCGCAGCTAAGCAAGAACGAAACACGTATAATCACGCCGCAAGGGTGTCGTTCTTATCCAAGTTGCACAGCGACAGTGCAAAGCACAGGCCCATCGATTGGAAAAGCTAAGAAGATGAGAGAAAAGGAGGATTACCATCTCTCGGTGTGCAAATTTGTTTCTGAATAGAAGAAGAGGGCAGGAAATTCCGAGGAAGAAGATAGTTGCCACAGAAACTGAGGTTAGTCACACATCGTAACATGGAACTTTTGTTTGCGGAGTTCAGGAGGCGGAGAGTAGACTTAAAGAAGGCAGCTTTCCTGCGCGAAAGTGCGCAACCATACTTCTCATCCATATTTGGGTCGAGTGGAAACAGATGCGCGCAGAGTACTCTGGAAAACCGAACTTCATTGGCATGCCAGAGTATCGCTTTCCAGAAAGCCTTCGTCAGCAATTTGCATGGAATCTCAATATGCAGAGCAGTAGATGGCCTTGAGCTTCGAAAACGTTAGCGTATTGACGCGGGCAGAACAGTAACACCACGAAACACTCCGGGGTGCATATGATACATATAAGGAGGCTCTCACCACACCTGTAGGGTGGAAGGTCCTGGGAAATCTGGATCTACGGGTTAAACTTACGGAAAGAAAAGCACAAGCAAAAACTGCCGGCCGAAGTGAGGAACGTACTCACTTTTAAACCGCTACCAAAACACATGCATCCTGCCTTCATGCAGGGAAAGGAGAGCTAGAGCATTGACCCTTGGAGCCAAGCTAGAAGACTCATAATACACTGTTCATGTAGACGCGGCAGAAAACGAAGGAGGCTACTATTTTGTTGTCGTGGCTATAAACGATTCGGGTAAAACATTAATGGCAGGTTCGATAAACAAAAAGAACTCAGTGAGAGCGGAGGAGGCGGCTATTGCCATGGAAATGATCAGCACCAAAGCTGTCACCATAATTATTGACTCCAAAGTTGCTAATAACTATTTCGCGAGAGGCATAATAACCAAGTAGTCAGAACGAGTCCTAACATGTCAAGACTGGAACCAAAGAGAGGTGGAATTAATATGTGTGTCGGCATACTCGGGGAACAAGGGAAAGAAAATGCGAATTTTTAGTGAAGGTATTTAAATTTTTTTTTTCAATGTACTGAGGCAATGAATTTGAAAGGTGCTTGTACGTATGTGTGTGGAATTACATTATATACTTCTTTTTTCACGAGCCAAAGAGAACCTCTGAAAATAGAAAGGAAAGCCACGCGGTCTGCCGCTCACTCATGACTCTTCTTTCTAATTGGAGAAATTCTGTTCGCTCAGTTAGACTGGAAACGCTACAAGGGTTGACGCGGCTAAACCACCAAACGGAAGCTTAAAAGCAGTGCTTTAAAAGGCGCGCCACAGCGGACCTACTACCAGTCATAGTGGATATACAGCACTAAAGACGAGGACGAAGAGTAAAGAAGCAAACGGAACAGCGCTCTTCCTTCTTTGCTCTTCGTCCTCGTCTTTAGCGCTGTTTATTCATTATGCCACCGTACTAACTAGACCAGATGTCTCTTGTACTACCAGTCCCTACTCTAGAACGGTGAGAGGTACAGTTCAGATTCACTGACTCAAGTCGAGGTCACTGAGTGGGATCACAAAAGGGCCGAGAGCCACCGGCTCGAAGTCATCTGTATGACGCCCACATAGGGCCACAAGAGATAGAAAAGGACCTCAAAACCTGTAATTGTAGAGTTTGTCTGACAACACATCATGATTAACAGAGTCAAATGCCTTGGACACATCCAAAAATAAGGCACAAGCAAATTCATTTTCTTCAATGAGCTGCTTAGTACATCACATAGATCATCTAGCGCGTTCTGCGTACCACGACTCTTAATAACCCAAACTGATTACCAGAGAACACGTCATGAGCTCCAAAAAAATGATCATCTCCATTGAAATGTTTTTCTAAAACAAGCGCAAACAAGCGCAATGTACTGATGGTCACGCAATAGCGGTAGCGGTGGACGGTGGCACTCAGCGATAGCGCTAAACGAAACGTCTGCTAATACGAAATTAAGAATGTACACCACGGATGCGTCATCGCGAACAAGAGGATAAAAGACTGCCTTGAAGCAGCATCGGCAATCCGCTTCAGATCGCTCAGTAGATCGGCGTTAATTACAGATTGCAGCTGAGCCTCATCGAGGAAATAGAGTTCAAAGTTGCTGCATGAACAGTAGGTTGACATATTGGACCAGCCAAAACACTGGTACACAGGAAAAAAGGCGTGCACGGGACAGCGCTGGCACTATCGATCATACCAACAAGTTTGTTCGTTGTTCCACTAGTGTCGTATATAAGGTTCCCCTCCCTCGTTGAAGGGTATATACGGATCAAACTGGCAAATTCGTGGATGATCGCGCACGTAAGCACAAAAATTCACTCAAACATTTATCGGCCTGAAATAAGCTCCCTCGTTACTGCAAGGAATGTGAAAACCGTGTTCCTGCTTTTGAAATAATTTCAGCAATAGGAAAAGCAAAGAGCAGGGAGGAAAACGAATATTTGGAAGCCTATCGCATTAAGATGCAAGTCAGTGACGGGTGCATCAGTGCTCCGTGTAAACACAGGACGGGCGCTGGCAGCACCTCTCCTGTGCGAGCGTGTATTCCTTCGCCCTCGTTTTTTCGCGCTGTTCCTTCGTTACTTACTCCTCCTTATGGTTGAAAATGCTTTTTTCGCCGAGAAGCATACCAATATGTCCTCTAACCAACATACTCGATCTACAGCACGCTTCTGCATTGCCGTTTTCTACGGCAGCCCTCAAATTGAGTGGTATTTATTGGTTACCATAACAGATACCGCTAGTGCGTACTGGTCATCGGTTCATAGCATTCGGTTCCTCAGCACGCGTAATACGTTGAATTGCTGTAGAGGCGCAATTCAATTACTGGAGCCAAAGAAGGAACGAAACCGACCTCTCACTCATATTTAGACGAGGGTGATGACAGCCACGCGTTATAAATGCCCCCCCCCCCCCCCCCCCCCAAAAAAAAAAAGCGAAACCTCGGCTGGATCGTGTCTGAGATTTTACAAGGTTACCGTCACTTACAAATCTTATAAATGACTACGATGCAAAAAATGGTGGTACTTTTATGCAGTTTCCGATGCAGGCTCGTTTTTTTTTTTACTCGAATAATTTCGTCAAGCATTATTTTTCCTGTTTTTGTTTATTTTTTGTTCCATTCTCCTTTTCCACCTTCTTAAATCAAGCATATACCAGGTGTTTCAGGGAATCCCACCTGTAATTTTTTTAATAGGCGTTCTGAGCAATCACAATGACATCAACGGCGCGAATGTACCTTTTGTAGCGGATGTCTTAAACAAGGAAATGCGTTAACTTGCAAGCATGGTTACTTTGAAAATTAACTTTTTTAACTATTACAATAAGGCGCCAACCTGAAATTAGAGGTTGGTAGCTCGCCAATAGTAATAGCCATGTGAGTGCTCAGAATTTAGAAAACGCGATTTACTTTGGCGCTGAGTCTCAGCAAATGTTGGTCATCTCGCGCCAAACGACTTACGCATACGAAAAGCCCGCACTCTAAACACCGCCACTCGCGGCCATTGGACCATTGATTGATGGCATCAATCAATGGTCCATGGCCACTTCATCCTTCTTTGTTCCGCCTGCCCGGTGGAGCTCGTTGTCGCTTCCTGCTTAAATCCACGCGCGATAGCGAAGGTGACGTGGCAGTTGCACTGTTGATTGACCACACCGGAGTGGTACTTGGAGCACTGGTTTTTCGAAAAGAGATATCGAAAATTTTTGAGCCACGACGTCTAGGGTAACCACGTTTGCAGAGTTTTAAATGTTTATATGGTCATCATTATCGACCAGTTGGTCCTTTCTAATTTTATTCGGAAGCGTGACTATTTTGTAGCGAAAGCTACACTACTGTAGGTTTTCAAGCCATCGGCGTAGCACCGTGGCACCGTGGCAGGAGCTGCCAATTTGGGTCTCTCGTTTCATATGGGACGGTCATGTCATAATCTGCCTGCCAGGACCCTGGTATTCACGTTACTCCTATAGGCCTCTAATGCACGTTCATACGGCTTAGTTAAAGCGGGGCTTTATGTGTAGGTAGCCTACGCTATCGCGTCATACCCTTAAAGGCGGAGTTTAAGTGTCCCCCATATTTAGATGCGATAAACGCCTTTACCACCACCACCTAAAACGCCGGTGAACTTTGATGCGTTCAACGGAATGCTGGTTGTCTTCGATGCAACGCTCGGTTGCCCGCAGCCAGTTTTCGCTCCACAGTCGGTTCAGAAGCGTTGAGCCCGTGTATTTTTTATTTAACCATAATGGTTATGGTAAAGTAACAGACCAAATTACTAATTAACACAATTATCATGTTTTCTGATAGACGCAAGCGCGCGTACTGTTGTTCCCCCGAAGCCTTTTTTATATTAAAAAAAAACAATTTTAAATAATCACGGTGAGCTTCCTAGAAACTGCTGACCTGCTGCAATTGATAAAAGTGTAATATAATATTTAGTGGCATTGTAACTGAAATAGAGCAGAGGAAGGGTCATACATGGGCGTTACATACCAAGTGGAGCGGTGAACGTATAACTGACGCACTGCACCGTTAGGCAACGACCTACATGTTGTGAATACAGGAATGCTGTGACAGTGGAAGACAGAGGGTCAAGTGGGACGATGCTATGGAGGAATATTTGATAATATATGGCCTTAATTTTCTCAGTATATCTTTAATTGAAGAATAAAAGAGCAAAAGTTTTGTTATGCCGCATGGGCGCGTAGCATCGAAGGTGAAGAATATAATGACAATAACCAGCAGAACGCGAGGGATTTCTTTACTTTTTTTACTCATACATTACCACCGTACGCACATTTCCGCGAGTATCTTAAACGTAAACCCCTCACCCTATCTGCGTCAATGACCAGGCAGTAGTAAAATAATTCACTGCTTACGCATTCGATAGCACATATCGCACCTTATGAAATCTAACGCGCGTAAGAAAAAAAAAAGACCTGGTTACCACTGTGCAAAGCGAGATTCGACGAAAAATGAGGAGGCATCTGCATTTCACGATTTACTCGTAAAAAATTTTCAAGAGCTGCGTACGTGTATGTAGAATTACAGAGCATAGTTCTATGTTTCTTCTATTACCACAACTACACAAGAACAGCTGTGACACGAAAGCCACATGACGGGCTTTGAGCAGATATATGCCTGTAAAATGAGACAGTCTTATACTGCAGCCCTTCGACTGCACAATCTTCTTCACTGCAAAGTAATCCGCCTCCTCCTCATATTCCAATGATAGTAATCCTCTGGGCAATTCCCGCATAACCACACTCTGGTTACGTACAACAACGAGGACACGGCTTCGAAGGAGCAGGCACTCAGAGCTACAGCTGTGAAAAATAGAGCCAATTTCAAAATGTTTCTTCTCTTCGGCGCAGCCAGTGCTTTTGTTCTGTTCTTAGCAGCTAACCACAGCATTGGTTTCCATAGTAGGACGTGGACCAACGCCAGCCCCTTTCAAAAAAGAACATGCTGCGATGGCGTCGACTTCGACTCTGCGCGGGAGGCAACGCCTTCCCGCGGCGTTGCCGAGAAAAACGAGGACCTTGGCCGACCATTGATAATGTAAGTTTTAAAGTCGTAGAGTAGACGGTAGTGGCGCCGCCCCCTTTTTTTCATCTCTTATTTATCTAACGATAACAATAAAACGTCCGCCCCTATACAGAGTATGGGAAAGGTGAAATATCTGAAGTAGTTCCTTCAGTAGTATTTCGTTAACGTGGTAGAACAGGATGACTAACAGGCACGACGTTGACTAAGTGAACTGACTTTCAAGATGTGCCGGGATTTCTTTAGGTTGCACCTCAGATGTTAATTAAGCGTAGTATTGCACAACCATATTACCTTCTACACGCATTATGAGGCGAGATTGTCTTGAACTGATAAATGGGGCCAGGGTTCAGCGTCCAGATCTAAGATTACTCACGGGGATATTTTAGAGACTTCAAACCCTCTCGTTTTATACAACAGTAGCATAACGTCAAATATCGTCCTAATTACGCTTCGGTGAGAATGCAGGTGATCGACAACAATTTTCTTTTATTGTCGTTACTTTTTTCAGTGCATTACGTGGGCATGAGCTCGCATTGTTGTCAGATTGGCCCAGCGGATACTGTAAAGCATTGTATTAGGGCTGTCCGAAATCAGTTTCGCGACCTTTGCACAGAGAATATCGAGAGCCACTCTTTGCTGTGTGCCTGAAAAAAACCAACTGTTGCGCGTGGCTGGCCGGATCGCTGAACGGCGTTTAGTCATCTTTACTTCGCTCCAAATATTTGTACCGGAAGTCCAAGACATTGGAAAGTGAGTGATGAGTTCGGGTATGCCCGACGGCTTATTTCAATTTCTAAATGATATTTATAAAAAGCACTTCCGTCAGTTTCTGTTGCTCTTTGCTTCTTTTTTTTTTTTTTTTTCAAGTTTACACTTATGTATAAAACTGCCACGTCACCATCAGGTTTCTTGGTGGTTGTGGTTATAAATTGAGGATATCTCACATTGGCGTAAGCCCTGTTCTATGCCCATAAATGTCATGCCGAAAAAATCATCAAGATATGTAGGGGCCATTCGCGGCTTTTGGCTAAGCTTAGCACACCACTGGCTGCTATTGCATTCTTGACAGCGGCGCATAATGAAAAATGACACGACTCTCCCGCAAGGCAATAAACTTGCACTCCAAGCAGTTCCTTCATGGGCGCGGGTTTTTTTCTTTTTTTTTTCTTTTTTTCCCCACTGGCGCAGGTAGAATTGACTTGCTTCGATGACAAGCAATATGTTGTGAATAGTGCGGATGCTTTCCTGTGAAAGGCACCAGGAAGGTTTGACCTTTTTTCAACTATAATTATATAAAACTATGTAGAACGAGAAGAAGATGGTTTGGACCACTAAACAAGGGTAAACGTGGTACGCCTCATTTCGAAGGTCGAGTAATGTTTCGACAAGTGGACTCGTCTTCGTCTGGGCCCTGAGCCCCCTTTACCCTTGTTCAATGCTCCTTCTTACTATATATAACTATAACTACAACTATAAATATATATATATATATATATATATATATATATATATATATATATATATATATATATGTGTGTGTGTGTGTGTGTGTGTGTGTGTGTGTGTGTGTGTGTGTGTGTGTGTGTGTGTGTGTGTGTGTGTGTGTGTGTGTGTGTGTGTGTGTGTGTGTGTGTGTGTGTGTGTGTGTGTGTGTGTGTGTGTGTGTGTGTGTGTGTGTGTGTGTGTGTGTGTGTGTGTGTGTGTGTGTGTGTGTGTGTGTGTGTGTGTGTTGTGCGTGTCCAGTTGGTTCACCTGTATGTGCCCATATTCTGTTTGTATCACCTCTTGCCAACGCTGTAAGAAGACGAACAAGAATCATGTACCCCCAGTCTTGAGAAAGGCAGGGCTGCTGCCGAAACGTCGACTACAAATAAACTTGGAAACAGTATGAAGCAATATATATTAATATATATATATATATATATATATATATATATATATATATATATATATATATATATATATATATATATATATATATATATATATATATATATTGTAGTGTGGTAATCTTCATCGATATAACCACTGACATGCGTCGCGTGCTGCCGCTCTCAAGGACGAAGAAGTTGTTCGCTGCCTTGCTCTTTCGCCACGCCTGACGCTTCGCTGCGAGTCTCCCCTGAGCGGCTGGAATCACCTGGGTTCACCGAATAAACACACCCCTACACTTGGTGCAGGTGCTGCTGGGTACGTTCCCATCCATCCTGGAACTTAGAAGCCGCACGTTGACCACTGCTTCCACCATGCCAGACGAGACCACCTCGACATCGGCGCCCCTACCAACCACGGTACTGTGTTCTGGCGTTCTACGGCAGCGTGATCCATGCCTCTTCAGTGGCACGGCTGACCAAGACGTCGACGACTGGTTGTCGGCGTATGAACGTGTCAGCAGTTATAACAGATGGGACGACACTATTAAGCTAGGTAACGTAATCTTTTACCTGACCGACGTGGCGAACCTCTGGTTTCGCAACCATGAGGCAGACCTGCCATCTTGGTCTGCATTTAAGAAGAATTTTTCGGAAGTGTTCGGCCGTCCTGCAGTTCGCAAACTCCGAGCAGAACAACGCTTGCGTGAGCGCACACAGCATGCCGAAGAGTCATTCACAAGTTATATAGAGGACATCGTTGACCTGTGCAAACGTGTCGACCCAGTAATGTCCGAAGCGGCTAAGATCGGACACATCTTGAAAGGTATCTCCGAGGACACGTGTCAGATGCTCTGGCTGAAAAATCCTGCCTCCGTCAGTGAAGTGATTAAACTCTGCCAGAGCTACGACGAGCTTCGAAAGCAGCGCGCTTCTACCCGGCGGTCCGGTTTTAGAGACGACACCATTTCTACACTAGCACTGGGTGGTTCTACTTCATCTGAGGACAGCCCTTTGATTCAACAGATAAAAGCCTTCATTCGCGAAGAGGTCGCCCGCCAGCTATCCCTGGTCCCTCAATTACAAGACACTGGTCGCCTTGTTCCTGACATGGCTCCGTCTTTGGCCCCTACCATACGGCGTGCCGTGCAAGACCATATCGCTGATGTGCTTTCGCCCAGTTCCGTGCTCTCGCCCAGCCCAGTGCTTCCGACCAGCCCCGTGCCACCGCAAGTAACGGCACCACTAACGTACGCCCAAGTTGCGGCCAGGCCGCTAATGCCAACCGCACCTGTTTCCTACCAGGCCGCCCCTTCCAACCATTCTTCACCATCGCCTGGGTCGGCGTTCCATGTCCGTATTCCAAGGGTACGCCAACGCCCTACGAACCCTTGGCGCACCGCAGACAACCGGCCAATTTGCTACTCTTGTGGGCTGCCGGGCCATGTAGCCCGTCTTTGCCGCCAACGCCTTCCACCTCCTTGCCCTGACCCCTGGAACTACACGTACGACGCCGACCAGCCCTCTCCGAGAACTCAACCCGGTTCCGAGTTCGTTCCTCGGGACAATCAAACGTATACCTCTCGCCGATCATCTTCCCCTCGTCGCCGTTCACCATCACCGCTTCCCCGACGTTCTAACGGCGCTGTTGAGGGAAACTAACAGTCGCAGTTCCCGGGGCAAGAACTGCGCTTGGTTCGAACTCTTCAAGTCCTCCGTCTTCTCCCGCAAACGTAATACAAGTGTTCATCGACGGTGTCGCAATACTCGCTCTTGTTGACACGGGCGCTGCCGTATCCGTCATCAGTGAATCTCTTTGCCGTCGTCTTCGCAAGGTGACCACCGCACTACCCGACTTTTCGCTTCGCACCGCTTCATCCCAGCGCATTCATCCCTCAGCAGCGTGCACGGCCCGTGTTCTCATCGAAGACGTCTTATACACCATCGAGTTTATTGTACTGGCTCACTGCTCACACGACATCATCCTGGGCTACGATTTCCTTTCCGCTCATCATGCCGTTATTGACTGCGCCCGCGCGGAAGTTTCCTTTTTACCTCTTTGTGATACCGTCTTGTGTGACGTCCCTACCCGGCCTGCAAAACTCCTCGTCGCCAGTGACACAGACATTCCTCCATTTTCTGCTGCCCTCGTTCCACTCTCCTGTGAAAGCGTTATTAGTTCGACTGTCTTCTTCACACCTTCCGACGCCGCTTCACGCCATCCCTGCCTCCTGCTTCCATTTGCTGTCCTCAAGTTCGAAGATGGCCTTAGTGCAATGTACGTCTCAAATCCATTTTCGTCCCCGTCCGTCCTGCTACGCGGCGAGTGTCTCGGTCGTATTGAAGAACTTGATCCCGAGCTTGTAAATACTCTTCCTGCAACGCCTACTTCATTAGACGTTAATGTGCTCAGCTCTTGCGATACAGCGACCGCTTCGACACCACCCGATGTTCTTCAACAAGCTATTGACGCAGATCTCCCACCCGCACAACGCGATCAACTCGCTGCTCTTCTACAGAACTTCACTTCTGCCTTCGACCTTCCTCACACTGCTCTGGGTCGCACGTCTGTCGTTACGCACGCAATCGACACTGGTACAAACGCACCTTTACGACAGCGTCCTTATCGCGTGTCGGCCTCTGAGCGCCAAGTCATTGCTGACAACGTGGACGACATGCTTCGCCGGGGCGTCATACAGCCATCTAACAGTCCATGGGCTTCTCCGGTTGTTTTGGTCACCAAGAAAGATGGTTCCATCCGGTTTTGCGTCGATTACCGTAGGCTTAACAAAATCACGCGCAAAGATGTCTATCCTTTGCCGCGAATCGACGACGCCTTGGACTGTTTACAGGGAGCCGAGTATTTCTCCTCTTTGGATTTGCGCTCCGGCTACTGGCAAGTACCGATGGCTGATAATGACCGCTCGAAAACTGCCTTTATAACACCGGATGGATTATACGAGTTCAACGTTATGCCCTTTGGCCTCTGCAATGCCCCGGCTACTTTCGAGCGCCTGATGGACACTGTTCTTCGTGGACTCAAGTGGCAGACCTGTCTTTGTTATCTGGACGACATCGTAGTTTTTTCTGCCGACTTTTCTTCTCACCTTCTCCGCCTAAAGGATGTCCTCACGTGTCTCGCCGGCGCTGGGCTTCAGCTGAATTTGAAGAAGTGCCACTTTGCCGCCCGAAAACTCACAATTTTAGGCCACGTAGTTTCTAAGGACGGCATTCTTCCCGACCCCACCAAACTTCGTGCAGTTGCAGAGTTCCCGAAGCCAACCTCCCTGAAGCAGCTTCGGAGCTTTATCGGCCTCTGCTCCTACTTTCGACGTTTCATCTTGAACTTCGCCTCTATCATCGCTCCTCTGACCCAGCTCCTTGCCGGCAGCTCCGACCTTTCCGCCTGGACTCCAGCCTGCGATAAAGCCTTCGACACTTTACGCCGCCTTTTGGTTTCGCCGCCCATTCTACGCCACTTTGATCCGGCTGCGCCTACGGAGATCCACACTGATGCCAGCGGTATTGGGCTTGGTGCCGTCCTTACCCAACGTAAGCCTGGTTACAGCGAGTATGTTGTGGCATACGCCAGCCGAACATTGACAAAGGCAGAATCTAATTATTCAGTCACAGAAAGGGAATGTTTGGCCATTATTTGGGCTATCGGAAAATTTCGTCCTTATGTGTATGGTCGACCGTTTTACGTTGTGACCGATCACCACGCTTTGTGCTGGCTTGCCTCTCTGAAAGACCCATCCGGTCGCCTTGCTCGCTGGGCTCTTCGTCTCCAGGAGTTTGACATTCATGTCATTTATCGATCAGGCCTAAAGCATACGGACGCGGATGCTCTTTCCCGCTCGCCATTGCCTAGAGATAATTCGTCTGACCACGTCTGTGCCTACGATTTGTCGACTCTTACAACTATCGACATGGCTACCGAGCAGCGGAATGACCCCTGGATCAATGCACTTTTGGATTTTCTCTCAAGTCCTACTCCCGGTCATTCATCCAAAGCGCTCGTCCGCCAAGCCCACCACTTCTCCATTCGTGACGGTCTTCTCTATCGCCGCAATTATTTGCTTGATGGACGGAAGTGGCTTCTAGTCATCCCGCGTCATCTCCGTGCCGACATTTGTGCTACGTACCATGGTGACCCACAATGTGCTCACGGTGGCGTATTGAAAACCTACACGCGCCTACGTCTGCGATTTTACTGGCGTGGAATGTACCGCTTCGTAAGACATTTCGTGCGCGCTTGCGAATCTTGTCAACGCCGAAAAACTCCTCAGAAGTCCTCTGTTTCGTTGCAGCCGTTACCCTGCCCTGCTCGTCCGTTTGACCGCGTTGGCATAGATCTCTATGGCCCTCTTCCGACTACTCCTGCTGGAAACCGGTGGATTATTGTGGCAGTAGACCATCTGACTCGCTACACTGAAACATCACCGTTACCCTCTGCCTCTGCAAGAGACGTTGCTTTGTTCATTCTCAACAACTTGATTCTTCGCCACGGGACTCCGAAGGAACTGCTCAGTGACCGCGGACGCGTTTTCTTGTGCGACGCTCTCGAGGCCCTACTGAAAGAATGTCGCATCATTCATCGCACCGCTACTTCTTACCACCCTCAGACGAATGGCCTGACAGAACGCTTCAACCGTACTCTGAGTGACATGCTGGCCATGTACGTCAACGACGCTCATTCCAACTGGGACCACGTTCTTCCCTTCGTAACCTACGCGTACAACACTGCGATACAGACCACCACCGGATTTTCTCCCTTTTTTCTTCTTTACGGGCGCGAGCCAACCTGCACAATGGACGCGCTTTTTCCCTACCGCCCTGATGTTTCTGAATCGACACCACTCTCGGACGCCGCCCAGTACGCAGAAGAATGCCGTCAGCTCGCTCGTTCGCTTACAAAGGAAAATCAGTGGCAACAAAAACACCATCGTGACACTGGTGAGGCGCCTTCATATGCGCCCAACTCCCTGGTGTGGCTCTGGGTTCCTGCCACAACCGCCGGCCTGTCAAAGAAGCTTCTTGCTCGGTATCACGGTCCATACCGAGTCCTTCAAAAAACATCTCCTGTGAACTACGTAGTTGAGCCGGTTACGCCATCTGCGGACTTGCGTCGCCGTGGACGCGAAATAGTTCATGTGGACCGAATCAAGCCCTACTACGATCCGTCTGTCCTTTCGGCACCATGAGTCGCCAGGATGGCTCCTTCTCTGCCCGGGGGGAAACTGTAGTGTGGTAATCTTCATCGATATAACCACTGACATGCGTCGCGTGCTGCCGCTCTCAAGGACGAAGAAGTTGTTCGCTGCCTTGCTCTTTCGCCACGCCTGACGCTTCGCTGCGAGTCTCCCCTGAGCGGCTGGAATCACCTGGGTTCACCGAATAAACACACCCCTACAATATATATATATATATATATATATATATATATATATATATATATATATATATATATATATATATATATATATATATATATATATATATATATATAACTAGTTATAACTATAATAACAAACGCTCCCGCCATTATCATCTGGAAGGCTTTCATCGAGCTAGTACGGACTGTTCTCTGACTGAAGCACAATTTGTCAACGTTACTTATCGTGACTATCCTCGCTTCATAAAAGGAAAGCGTTTCGGTCTAGAGGGTAACTACGCGTTTAACTCGTGAGACTTCGTTAAGTCAATAAAACGATCATTGCGAGGGACCGACATTTGACTTGTAAAACGCGAACTGTGGGTAATAGTAGTCGATCATCAGTCTCGGTGCCTTATTAAACCCATCGGTTGTCGCACATATTTCGGGATCGATAGCCACGTGCCCAACAAATATTGAATTCTATAGCTGTGTTCTTTTTCCAGACAAATATTAGACGCTATCTTTCTATTCAGTGTTTTTTTTTTTTTTTTTTTTTTTTATCGACCATGCATATAAATAAAGCACATTGAAGCGAACACAGGCAGAAGAGATAACTGAATTATGTTTGCCGCATCCTTGAGAAAACGCTTTTCTCGTCTTTGTCTCCTTCGCTTTGCATCCTTGCTAACAAAAGGAAAGCTGGTACAGAAACAAAACAAAAAAATGGAATTGGAAAACACGTTCTGGGGAAAAGGTCACAAAGGGAAGAGGACAGCGATAAGACCAACGGGAGGAGCATTGGCGGGCCGAATCGTTGCCGAGCAAGCATGCCCGGAGAATAGGGAGCCGCGAGAAAATGGGTTGCCTCGTGTGCAGCCCTGCTTTAGAGCAGAGAGGAAGGATGGAGGGCAGCCGGGAGGCCATTGGACAGGCTACCGGGCCGAACGACGTGCTCTAGCGGTCGAACGATACAGGAGGCTTCCTTCTTCCCTGGATTCCGAAGAAAGCGTCGAAAAAGTGTGGGCGCAGGAGAGAATAGGGAAAACTTGCACTTTCGCTGCACGCCTCAGTGAGGATACCCTCGCTAAGCGACTCTGACCAGAGGGCCACTTTGAAGTTGCAGTGCACGGCGTTGCAAGACAAAGCAACGGCTGCTGCAGGTTGGCGAGCGCTGTTGGTTAGTTTGTGGGAGCGCTGCGACGCATAAGTACCGCTGTCTGAACTTCGGGAACTTCTCTTCGTATTTCGCAATGTCTGCATCGTAGGTTTGCAAAGGGTGCACTTAACTGCAAAACACTAGTATCGCTGAATGTGGATCCGTCATATCTCTCAGCAGCGCTGGTTTCGTCTTGAGAATGACGAAAAAAAGTTTGTTGTTGCAGCCTCCTTGTTCGCTGGAGACGTTTCAGTCATTACAAAAAAATAATAAACACTCGGGCCACCTAAGCTGAAAAAGAAGAAACGCGTCGTTTGGGCGCCCAGTACGTAGTTTTTGTTCTGAGTGAAACGTAGTGACGACAGTCATGTTTCTTCCGTTTTTAGCTTAGCTAGTCGTCGTTAGCGTTCTTTTCTCTTGTGTATCGTTTCTTTAACAAAGTACATAGTCATAGTGTAGGTCTCGAAATTTACCAGAATTTTTTTTTTTTTTTTTTTGTTTTTGTTTTTTTTTGTGCGAAAGGAAATTCAGTTCGCACCGGAAGGATTTACTTCTCATTTTCAGGCAGGTGGTTCTGCAACATTATTACACTATTCGGTCATGTCCAAATAGCGCGTGTAAATTTCAGCTATGCCCTGTAAGTAAACAAAAAGGTCCAAGTGTGTTAAAATGCAGGGAAAATTATATTGTTTGTTTCCTCAAAGCTAAAAAAAAAAAAAGTTGCTTATAAAGATAACCCAGGCCATTAAACCCATACTATGGCGCGCAATGAAAGCAGCGCTGAATTGTAGCCATTGCCAGTTTAAAGCTTAACGAAGGTTGGAAAAGGAAATAAAAAATTTTCATCGTTATGATTAGGATTAAGCTTTTATTCAAGCATTTTTGTTTGGGGGGGAAATGCTGACATCACACTGTTTTTGACGTAAATACTTATGCTAGGTACAGTACTATAGTTTATGCTTGTGCTACCGTCATCATGGTGTCTAAACGTTGGCAACGCAAATTTGACAGCTGAAGTCCCAGAACTCTCTCCTCGTGTTTTATTAAGTAAGTATGAGGGGTCTGAAATGTCTCTCTCGACTCATGGATTATGAAAGACGCTGTACTTATAGGCTCAAAATACTTTTCCCCCGAATTTTCAATACTCGGAATTTACATCCGGTAGAGCACGTGAAGTTTTGCAAATTGCGTGTGCATGATTATGCAACCGTCATTGTGGCCGCAATCACAGTACGCGAACTTGGAACACGAAAGATGCTATCCGCCCACGTGACTGAGTGGTTAATACGTTGTACTACTGAGCCGGAGTATCCAGCTTCTAACCTGGCTGCCGTGACCGCCTTTTCGTGGAGGCGAAAGACAAAAACGCCCATTGTGTGCGATATGTCAGCGCGCGGTGAATAAATCTACACCTTCGAAATTATTTCAGAGCCTACCCACTACGGTACCTCTTTCTTTCTTCTTTCTTCTTTCTTTCCCACCTTATTGTCTTCCCTGTCGGCAGATCTATAATTGAGTGGCTTGCTAGGGCTTTCATTTCCTAAATCCATTTTTCAAATTTTGCAGCATACGAACACCAGAGCCAGTGAGATACCGCGGCTGGTCGACCGTAAATCGGCTCGATTGGAATAGACTTCGGAGATGACATCGAGGGTAATGGTTTTGAAAGTTGGGGCCCACGACTTTCAGGTTCATCATATATCAGAGAGAACTTGTAGTGCGTTATTAGCGGAGACACACATGGTATATTTATGGACCAGGATGTTACAAACATTGGTCTTGAACGCTTGCACTAAGCCTGCAGGAAAGAGCTACCCGAGTGAAACTTCGGACTTCATTTATTGCTAATGTGCCTGGATTGGAACTAGAAATTGCTTATAGCTTTAGGGGTGTAAACAGAGCGATAATGCCATAAAAAATCGATGTACACGTGGAGAACATACTTAATGAAAACATTGGTCTAGCGCAGTGAAAGAAATTTATTTATTTAGGAAAAACAAAAGACAGCGGCTACTCAATAGAAGGCAAGAATGAATAAAACGATACTTTTAAAACGGTTGAACTTTGGTACCTGATATTGCATAAGCAATGGAATCTCATTAAAAGACGAAAGGACAGTATTCATCATCGGGGTAAGAAAGGATATTTCTACAATACTCAAATATAGTTATCAGGGACTGGCGCAGAAAAGCTTTAGAGTAAGGGTAATATCTTTAGCATATACATATGTCTCATTTCTTCCCCGCATCTACTTTTCATCTGTTTTTTTTGTTTAATACTTTAAATTTGTGTGTGTGTGTGTGTGTGTGTGTGTGTGTGTGTGTGTGTGTGTGTGTGTGTGTGTGTGTGTGTGTGTGTGTGTGTGTGTGTGTGTGTGTGTGTGTGTGTGTGTGTGTGTGTGTGTGTGTGTGTGTGTGTGTGTGTGTGTGTGTGTGTGTGTGTGTGTGTGTGTGTGTGTGTGTGTGTGTGTGTGTGTGTGTGTGTGTGTGTGTGTGTGTGTGTGTGTGTGTGTGTGTGTGTGTGTGTGTGTGTGTGTGTGTGTGTGTGTGTGTGTGTGTGTGTGTGTGTGTGTGTGTGTGTGTGTGTGTGTGTGTGTGTGTGTGTGTGTGTGTGTGTGTGTGTGTGTGTGTGTGTGTGTGTGTGTGTTGCAAAACAGTGTAAACCACAGGGGACTAAACACAAAACGGGACGAGCGTGTCCTGTTTTTTCTTTCCGCTGTAGTCCACGCTGTTTCACAAAAATATCCTACAACCTAGCTCGACCTTCTATGTTTGACAGCTCTCGAATCTGTAAGATGAATTTGCAGCAGATTTTCGATCTGCAAAAAATATGGCCTCTTGCAGTGAGACCTCATTTTGATAACTAAAATCATCGTACGTGTTACTTTACACAACCAAACGTATGCATGCGAGACCTAAAACATCTTACTGAGCAATAAAAGAAATAATGTTCTTTACAGCCTTGGTGGAATTTTCTGCAAGTTGCGTTTATTGGTTGGTCATGCAGGCTGCTTTCGTGTATACATTATAAGAGTACAGCCATTACATTCGACCTTTCAGAACCTCATGGCTCGCTCCTGCGCGTAGTCTCTAATTGACGGCAGACGTTTTTATAGTGACGTACCGCTTGGTTAACCCGTACCTGTGACACACTCTTAAAAAGTTACTGCTTCTGTCGTAATCTAGAGCAGATGTAAGCATCCAGTGGCTACGGTCATAGAACCGTAGCGCCATCCTTGAGGGCGGCACGGAAACCGTTCCGCAGAGCGCCTTTCTCATCCTGGAGCAGCCTTCTCTTATTGGCCGCTGACAGATATCGGACTATAATGAAGTGAATTGTGCTATGTATCTGCCTTTTGAACATAGTTATTCGATATGAGAAACTAAAATTCGGCGAAGTTTAAATGCACAGCTTGAGTGATACCTCGACTAACACTGGGAACAAATTGGAACAATGATGCCTGTGTCTCTTTTGAGGGCACGCATCTTTTTTATGGCAGTCCGTACGAGGGCGGCAGACTCGTCTCGTTAAATCTCGTTCTCGGGGGGTCCCCATTTTGGTGCCCGGACGACTGCTCTCGGATTTGACTCGACGTCACTCCAAGGTCACCGGTAATGAGAGCTAAAGGTATTTCATGCTTGAAAATTGCAACATTGTCCTCAAGCGCCCGTGCCGAAAGTAGAAACGCCGCAAGAGCCAGGGATGTTCTTCTTGGCTCCGGCACCGAAGCTATTTCTTTGTCCGAGGACTAGCCAAGACAAATCTTCTCGCCCAGCTGAAAGTGGCCATTCCCGTCCCACTTGCAATAATGGTGGCAATCACAGGAAGCGACGACTGATATGGAAAGAACCGGAGACCAAACTGCGACAAAATTGTTCGTACACTTTGGTTTCATTTTTCTTTTCACTCTACGGACGACCGTGCTCTCTTCATGGGGCAGAGCATGAACCGCGGCAGGCAAGAATTTCAAGGCTAGGTCGTAGGAACAGGAGCAGTTGTGTTGTTGGCTGCGTTGGCTCGTCGGTTCAGTGTCGCCTTGAAATCGAACACAAAGCGGACACAGGAGAGGTAAAGAGCAGGTAATAACAATAAAGACGTATACAGGCGCGGAAGTCTTGACGATAGGAGACCAGGAAAAATGTTCGCTGCAGTGATTCTTAGAAGGCACTGGTCTTAAGCGAAGAGGAAATCTTGAGAGAGCGAGGGAGATGGAAAGGGAGAGGTAGACTCAAGCAACCGCGCGCAGTCAGAAAATCAACCTCTCAGACCGTTCCATTATACTGCAGAGCAAAGAGGAAGAAATAAAACGCCGACACAAGCCTGGTGGCACGATTCGGATGGATCTCGAACAAGGCAGACCACACCCTCCCCCTCTCTTCCCGCTAGTCGCACCCGCTCTTTCTCGCTTTGCTTTGAGGGTCGGTGAAGCGATGATCAAATTTGCCGCACCGGTTGTAGAATGACCGTCATGGTCTTTCACTCGGTGAAAGCAGGTTGACGTCTATATTGAATAGAAAGCGATTCTTCACCACCCCTCGCTCACCTCATTCCTCCTTTCTGTGGCGCATGGAACCGTCATACCCCGTCTCGTTTCGAGGTTCGACTTCTTTTCTCTTATTTCTTCCTTCTTTGTAACCCCTTCATTTCCAACGCCCTATTTCCTTAGCGCCGATCCCTGGCTTCAGATCACTGACGTTCATCTCCTTGTTTTCTTTTTTATTTTGTTATTCGGGGCTTCGATTTCAGACGCTGAGCCCACCACATATACGGTATTTGCACGCTCCATTCCGCATTGTCTGCTGCTCTGAATTCAGGGATCATGGTGTGTTGGTGATGAGTGTTGTTGCAAAGACAGGGACCACAAACGTACACAAGAGCCCCCATTGTAATGAATCGGTCTGGCCCAGAATTTTGCGAGGACTTGTTATAAGCGTTGACTGCCATTACACAATAACACCGTGGTTGTATACGCAGCATTAAAGTCTTTCTGTTGTCTCAAACAAAGTGGAAAGGCGACGCGGGAATTTCTGCGTGGTCTGGATGCCGTGCTTCCTTTTAGCTGTACCCGGTATTATTACTGCTCTATTTGACACCTTTAGAAAATGTCTACAGTACCAAGCAGATTCTGTGAAGTCAAGCTATTGCTACTTCCCTAGCGCCCTGCGTGCGTGCGTGCGTGCGTGCGTGTGTGTGTGTGTGTGTGTGTGTGTGTGTGTGTGTGTGTGTGTGTGTGTGTGTGTGTGTGTGTGTGTGTGTGTGTGTGTGTGTGTGTGTGTGTGTGTGTGTGTGTGTGTGTGTGTGTGTGTGTGTGTGTGTGTGTGTGTGTGTGTGTGTGTGTGTGTGTGTGCGTGTGTGTGTGTGTGTGTGTGTGTGTGCGTGTGTGTGCGCGTGTGTGCGTGTGTGTGCGTATATTACACCGGTCTAACTGCAGTTTCAAAGAGCAAGTTTTCAATTCTTCATTGAAATCCAAGGGCGCATCTTAGTATACATAGCAAAAAAATATGGAGTGAGTTCATTTCTTCAACGCCACTTCTCCCTTGCTCATTATTTTCTTCAGTTTCTCAATAGTAAAATATTACTCTTGCGACCCAGCCGTGTCATTTTAAAGCACCCATGAGATTGCCCTTTCACTTCACAAAGATAACTACGGCTCTCAGTGATCGCTTAAACTTCTGAAATTGACTGCGGAACCACGTTTTTTATTACATTTAGTTTTTTAGGCCTCTCTGCATGCTCTCTTCACAAAAGTCAAACACAACATCTACTGGGTGCCAGGACACACCGACATAGCGGGGAACGAACGCGTCGATCAGGTAGCTCGAGGGTTCACGAGCCGAGCTTCCTCCCAATCGGACGATCTACCCGAGCGAGTCGGCCCTACGTACTCAGATATTCTGAATTACTATAAGGGGGTACGGATTCGCTATCCGCCGCCTCATCGGGATCTAAAACAACAAGAGGCAGTGTACTGGCGAAGACTGCAGGCAGGAACATTCCCTAACCTGCATATCCTAAGCAAAATTTACCCGTCACAATATCGGGACACCTACCCATGGTGTGGTAGTACACCTTCGTTATACCACATCACGTGGCAATGCAGAAATAACGACAGCTTTCGTAAAGACCCGAGTGCGGAACAGTGGGAGAGCCGGCTCTCCAGCGGTGATTTGGATTGCCAACTAGGTCTAATCCAGCACGCCCAGCGAGCAGCGAAGCTCAGCGGAGCCCTGGAATAGGGGCACCGACCCTGTGAGAAGGCGGAAGATGGAACTCTTCTGCTACTAGCACAAGACCCTTCCAGAGAAACTAACGTATTTCCTATCCTATCCTATCCTATCCTATCCTATCCTATCCTATCCTATCCTATCCTTGCAACGCCTTCGGCTGTCATTCCTATCTTTCTTTAGTGTCATAAGTGCCGCTCGCTCCTGACGTTAAGAATAAGACGATCATTAAAGCCTTTAGAAGCCGTCAACTCCAGCGACCTAAAGCTGCTGTCAAGTTGGACGGACAGTCAATGCTCCCTATAGTCTCGTATAAGGTTTCATCAATGCCGCTGAAGAAGGGGGAAAGGCTACGAAGATGGTGCAACTGAACTCGAAAAAAAAATATAATGCTTCATTTCTAAGCAGTTTTATTTGGACGGCCCCGAGGTTCAGAAAATTGCAGTCCGTACCATATTTTCTTCCGGTCGGGATAAGAATTACTGCATCGCTCGCGTATAGAATTGAATGTGCCTCAGAACATGCCTGGAATTTTTTAAAAGCGAAAGCCTTTCTGGACTCATGGAACGAGATACTGTGCGCGAGGTTTGTGCGCTAGATCTATCATATTCCGCGAGATGTGTTCTTGTGTATCGTTTCTGCCACCTGCAATCCCATATTTGAGCGCGCCAGGGAACGCCACGCGGATAGTGTACCGTCCAAACTCAGACTTGGTGGAGAAAATGTGACACTGCGCATTTTCTTTTCTGTAAAATAACTATAATTATATGTAGCTCTATAACGAACGCCGACAAGACACAATCGATCGGAGGCAAATTATAGAAGAGGAAGGGAGACTCTTTTGTTTTTTTCTTGAGTAGAATACGGAACACGAGGAACATATATAATTTTGTATGCAGTCCAATCTCCACACATAACTGATGTCATTTAAGGACAGTAATATGAAGTATCGCATGCGGTTGGCGTCAAGGAGGATTGCAGACTGCATGGGACAAGACACGATATTCAATGTTGACGATTTCTTAGTTATTCAATCTGCATCATGCGCTTTTTCTTACCAGCGTGGCATAATAGCAAAAGTTTAGTTGTAATCAATACTCAGTGAAGCTGAAAATGTGTGTCTCACAAAAAGTTTCCCTATCGAGCGAAAACGCAGAATAATAAGCGCGAATAAAGTGACAGAATTAGTAAACAGTCTTTTAATCTCATCATTTCAGATTCCGCCTAATCATATTCATGCTATATTTTAGATTCCAGGCTATTTTCTACCAAAGGCAACAATTTAGTACTAGTATCTATTTATCTAATGAATTCCTGCACTCGCTGTATAGGTCAGATTTTTTTTTTTTCTTTTTTGCCTAGTAGGGGTTTGAATCTGTTCACGAAAGGGCAGCGTGTACGGTTTCCATGTTAAAGTGTCCAAGCGGCGAGATTTGTTTGTCAATTGTTTAATAAAACATTTTAGCACGTGTTTAAGCGCCAAACACTTGTGAGGTATACGAAACACTTCTGGCCTTTCCTTTCGACAGATTGTGTCCTTTTGTGGTGTCGTGCATCCTCCACTATAACACTGAGGATCCAGTCTCGCTACTTTATTACCGAGTAATTGAAACAAGACCTGCTTTAATATTTCTTTTACGTGCAGCAAAGATAGTGTTCGTCAGTAATGTTAACTTCACAGCCAAGCATGCAGCGCTTTCTCAACAGCTAATGAATTTCGGTTTGGTTTGGTTTATGGTATTTAACATCCTAATTCAGCGCCGCAGTGGAGGGCTCCGGAAATTAGGACAACCTAGGGTTTTATAGCGTGCAATGACATCGCGCAGCACATGGCGTCTTTTTCACCTCCATCGAAAAGCGGCCGAGTGGCCGGGATTCGATCCCGCGTTCTTGAATACAGCAGAGTGCCCTAACTACTGTGCCATCGCGACGGGCTCGTCCACCTCAACGTATTTATGTAGCGGATACTTCTGCAACGGTGTTAACCTAACAGATGCTACTTATAGCTTCATGGAATGAAATCTAATTATTTTTTGTCAATTCACTTATTTCTTGGTTGTCAGTATCCAATAGGCTTTTAGTTGGGCTGTTAGAACTACTCGTTATGATGCCATTAAATGATTGCAGTACAGCCCAGTACCGTTAACTTTGACTGGAATGCGTCTTGTTTCAGCTCGGATATTTTCAACGAAAAGTTCATCGCAGTGTAATTGCAGATGTACCCGCCGCTACTGATTAGGTAAATGAAGCAGAGAAATATGAAAGGGTTCGTTAGAGCAGGCTTTCTCAACCTACGCTTTGTTTCCGCGAATCCACATTTTTTTTTTCATTCGTTCGTGCTTTTAGAACCGGGGCTGTACATGCTAACTGAATAATTTATAAAATGGCTAGCAAAAAACAACGCAGCATTCATGGGTTTATTTCTCAACTGCCTGTAAAGTTCACAGATTTTTGTTAGCCCAGGGAAAACATGAATTCACTACCTTCGCATATTGCTCTTTCACGAGATATCTTGCTTGCAAAGTGTTCAGCTTCTCTTCCCAAACCACGTGCAAGGATTTGAATTTAATGCACTGTCGCAGTCGTGGGCGCGACAACAGCCTGATAGCGAGAAATTATGCGCGGTGCTGACTGAAGACGGTGGCTCTTTTATTGCCGCCTGATGCGGCTACTGGCGCCGTGGAATTACGAACGCCCTGAGCAATCGATGCAAACTCCAGTGCGCCTGCCATGATTACGGCGAAGTGAAGATTAGTGCCAGGGAGCGCTCTGCAAGGCCCATTTGCATAATACCGGCGTGAAGACTAGAGCGAACGCAGCATCGAGTTAGGCTGCGAAAACGCATTGGACATGGCGCCGCGTTCTCTTTCGGTTGACATTTTATGTAAATCTCTTCGTTCTTCTGATTTCTTTTTCTTTTGTATCCTTCAGATTTCTCTTTAGAACGATAGCTTCACGCCACCCCGAGAAACTCTCCGCTTATAGCACTGGAAACATTCAGAGTTGAGCACTACGTAGAGAAACGATTTCAGTGGATTTATACGTCCAAAGTGTATGTGTCTGTGTGCACTTTTGTTAAACGAATTAAGTTCTTTAGCATTTTCTGTACTTTACTATGGCTTTCATGTTGCTGCATAAAATATTCTATTGCCTTTGTTTACCATTACCACTTAATGTCAAGCATCGAGTACATTTGCTGTTTAGTTGGTTTGTTGGTGCATTTCTTCCAATGAGGGCTGGTGCGACTGTAGGCAAAAACAGGAAACGAACGTAGAACATAACTCTGCACTCCAAAACAACAGACCTGTAGGACTTTTGGAATGCGCGTTGTCGGGCTAATTGGTTCTCCACAATAAAGATGAAAATTTTGTAATGAATATCCCACCCATCTGATCGTCAAACTACTCTCAATAATACAACAGCGCACAAAACGAGGACAAAACAAAGAAAAGATGGCATGTGTTTTGATAAGTTATCTTTTGATCTTTGTATTGACAGGAGGAGCTTAATTTTATTGTAATTATTTGTATTTTAATTTTAATGCAAATAAAATTTAGACGAAAGTCAGCGCTCATCTCGTCTTTTCTTGTTTCGTCCTCGTTTTTTCCGCTGCTGTATTATGGATCGTAACCAACTTGTGCAGTTTTCTGTCCTCCTAACCAACTCTCTCCAGTAAGAACGCTTACGTTCCGCGGAAATCCCTGCGAAGTCCCGACAGGACATTTGTCGCTGGCAGGTTTCAAAATTATCTGGTCACATCCCATGCACATACTTTGCTCTGGGTTTCTGTCACCAACGGAGATTGGTAGCATGTCATTGAGGATTTAATGGGGGACTGGGCAGGGATGTCGCGGCTATAGCCCATTTTGCTCTTTAAAAGGTCTTTTATGTGCTAAAGCAGCGCAGGACACAGTAAAAATGGAGAATATTTTGACTCACCTAAAGATTTGGTGGATATCTGTAAAATCATACCTGCAGCTACAGCAGCTGCCAGCAGAGCGATCAGCATGGTTAAAAAATTATAGGGTACATTTAAGCTCCATCTGTAAGGGTATGCAGTGATAGCGTAAGCTACCACCCCAAATATAAAACCACGCATCAACCAAGACGTATAGACTTGCCTGCTTGGCCTAGGGTTAACGTGTCTTACTCAGAATTGAAGGTTCCGGGAAGGATGATTTTGATATCGCCCTCCCATTTGAATGGAAATGCCGAAGTTGGCAGCTTCTGCCAATGTAACGTCTGGCAACCCTGTCATGTCAGATGCCAGCTACCAGTAGCTGCTAGCGCGCTGCTCGTAAGTTCTGTGACATTTTGCCCGATTTTCTGCAGAACAGGACCTTTAATTCTATTGCTTTAAAATATTCAAGTTTATGGAGTAACCTTGTATACATCTAGACAAAAAATTATCACACAATAGGAGAGAAATTTGGGCTAGTTGGTGCGGTGACTTAATGAGTAAGCAGTGCTAAAGACGAGGACAAAGAGTAAAGAAGCAAACGCGAAAGCGCTCGTTATGTTTGCTTTTTTGCTCTTTTTCGTCGTCCTTAGTGCTGTTCATTCATTATGATTGCACAACATTTTTTCCATCATCGCGCATGTCTGAGCGCAAACGATGAAGGCTAAGACGACAATACTTGTCACTCTTTTTTAGTGCTCAATTGCTGATCGATGCACTTTCCATGCGCTGACGAAGAACGGTCGAAAAGTGCTCGCCGAGCTCACGAATCTATGGACACGCGCCTCTACAGCGCGCATCAATGGCTACGAAGCATGCGAAAAGAAATTACTAGGCTCCTAATTACTACTTCGTCTAGAAAAGTCAAATCAGTGGTTGCTGCACGAGAGTTCATGCACGACAGCCATGACGTGGACGCTTAACGGGACGACATCGGCGGCCTTGCTTATGCTACACCGAAATGAATACCATGAAATACAAAGAAATGATGAACTTGTCGTGGTATCGTGACCTGCGTATCAAGTGCCACGGCGGTGAAATTTACCGGTGTATCTGAATAAATTTTTCATCACCTTCTCTTCAGAAGACCATCTTCGCCGGGCCTGTGTGTTCCTTGTGCCCCTGGCACCTTCCTCGTGTTTCATCGCCTAGCGCTAACTTCATCACAGCATCGTATGTGCGCCTCGAGAAATGTCACAATATGGGCTGTTTTAAATTAGGGTAGCGCACAGAAGCTTCGTTCATTGAACTGGCCAAGAAAACCAGGCTGTGGAAGCTGGGAGCTCCGAACGCTAATGCAAGCTCTAAATGAGGCACATAACAAAAAAAAAAAGCCAAACGAAAGACAGTATCACAAAGCTTGACAGCCGACAAAACATGATAGTCATAGCATCCTTGAGAAGTTTAGTCCCGAACGGATAAATTTATTTCACGACTGCAACATTGAAGGGCTAACCAGGTTACCATGAAAGCTTGCTGCGTGGAAGTGGTAATCAGTTTTCGGTGGCGCATATTTTGCACACCCATTATATTAACAGCTTCGAAGCAGACTAAGCAGAGGGCAGCAGCTGCAGCAGCAAGAAACGAGCCGAAGCTGTTGGTCAGAGTCCACATTACAGCGTGGCTATATTTTCCAATGCGTGTCCATTAGCAACATCTGTTTTTCATTTTTTTTTTACCCCTTCACTAGCACACTCCATTAGCGGGCGCAAATGAGCGCAAAGAGCACATTGCTAGTTGGAACCGCGCTGCACATTTTTCTGAAGTATCTTATCGCAATCTTGATTTCATTACTACCTAACGCTACTGCATGGAACAAGGAAGTAGCGTTCGGCTTGTTCTCCGGAAATAGCTATTCTCATTTGTGAGGTCTTCGTACTTATTAGCGATAAGAAAAATGACCTCAAATAATGACGTGTGGAAGTCATCACGCCTAAAGCGAGCATGTAGTTAATGCTCAGTCATGAGCTGGGCAGCAGCTTAAACGTGATGCCTAGAACAGTAATCAGTTCTTAGCAAGGGACGTTGTGAGTCATTGTGGCAATTTATTCTCCTCAAATGGCAGGCACAGTAAGAGTCATATTCTTGGTAGTATGCCACTTACATGCTGACTCTCTTTTAGTCACAAAACCACAACACATTGATACTGCATGTGTAATGTATGATGTAATATGTAATGTATCGTCAACTCCCTGAGCTAAACTTTTCCCCACTCCTGCAGAATCCCCATTTAGGACATCGTTCAGACCCGCGGCTACTATCACCTTATTACGCTCTGCGAAATTTTTTGACGGCCTATTTTTGGCCTCTCTCAGCACTGCATTCATTGTCATCCCTGGGAATGGTTCCAACTAGTACAAGCTTATCACCCTTTACATGTTCCATGGTATCTCGACCGCACCTGCTCATGTTGGAATACCCAGCGATAAGCACCCGGGCATACTCTATCTCCCTCCCAAATGTTGGCTCCTGTTTTGGGTTATCTTTGTCCTTCTCTCTGGGAGTTTCATTCTTCCTTACTTCTTCCTTCTTTCACGGCTTCTTAGTAGCTACTTCTGAATAACTCCGTCGGTTCGGCTCCGCCTGACCTACTTTTGCCGTCCATGCCAGTGCTGGTCCCAGCCACGTGGCCCGCACTTGAATGTCCGTCCTCGTTGCTTCGAAGGACAGTGTCGGCCATTTGTTCTTGCATTTGAGGAAGCTGTCCCAGCAGTTTTTCATTTTCTGCCCTTAATAAACGTAATTTCTTTTCTAAGGCTTCCGCGCGCGACGCTAGACCGACCTTTTCTAGTTCAGACCTGTCTAAGGGCGCACTCAACAGTAACGCAACACCAGCACAAAAAGTCAGTGCCTTCCGCTTCCTCTACCGAGTCGAAACGCGTTTCCTTGAGATTAACCTACGCCTCACACTGAGTACACTTAACCTTCTTTTGGTTACACAACCTAAGGTCAACTGAACTATTTCAACTACGAGTTTTCAGAATACACAGACTGCGAAGGAAAGACACAAAAACGACTAGCAAACACACGCTCAATAAATTCTGCGAATGGCAATAACCTAGAAAAAATAACAATATAAAAGCTAACAAGCTAACAAAATACTTAAAGAAGAATGCCGAAAAACCTAGGTGCCGGCACGAAAACCAGGGCGCTAGGACAGAGAGCTAAAATAATTTTTTTTGGCAGCGCCTAATCAGACTATCTGAAAAATAATAAAGTTAATAAAAGAAAGAACTGATCTATATGACGCTTTCGGAAGCTCCCGCTGTCGCCAGTCCGTCCGTTTCCGGTAGCGACGTACAATCGGACGAGCGATAAAACACGCGTCCGCACCACACGGCTGTCGAGTGTGAATTAGTACTTTCCTCTACGTCGCGCAGCATAGTGGATTCACGCGACACCGCGCTCGCGTACTGCGCCCGCACTCGATCACAAGTGTACGTATATACCGCATTTACCTTTAGGGTTAAATGTATACGAGCAGCGCAGATGGAATTTCATGAATACAACGATGTTCGTGCTCAGCGTGGGAGTGTATTGCAGTTTTACGCAAGGCGCGATCGGCTACAGCAGTATCACTTCAGAGCATTGGCTCTACTGTTCACGATCGTCAAGATCCATTGTTCCGGAGCGTGTAAACAATTGTGAAAACATTTTTTGAGATAATGCCGCATCTGGGTTTCTAACCTGCGCCAGAACAAACAGATTGACTTCCTTGGCCCAGACGCGGGGGCATTATATGCTATCGGCTTTTTAAGGCGAACGCCTTTAATGACTCATACTGTCGGCGATCGGTCACACTACAGCTGTCAATCAAATGCCGTCATGAGGACGTCATTAGAAAACTAAAAATCCTGTCTTCACCAGGAATCGAACCTCCATCACTTGGATCCCCAGCCGAGGGCTTTAACCAACTGCGCCACGCCCGGGATCGTGAGACACACGTCATAATTCTTCTTGACTGCCGTGAGGACGACAGCTAAAAAGTAAATCTTGTCTCCACCGGAAATCGAATTACCATCCCTTGGATTCCCAGCCGACCGCTTTAGTCAACTGCGCCACGTGCGGGATTTTTTTTTCTTTATTGCATGGAAGTACTTCAAGCCCAATTGAACTAGGTTGCATCCCGCAATCTATCATACACAGTCGCGCCAGCATCGAACTCTAAGGTTCCATGTGATCTTTTTGTGCTCATGGGACTTGTTTAGCCTGTGCAAGAGCCGGATGGCAGATCGCTACGCAGAGCCATCACGTTCATCAGTCTCTGTTCAGAGAACAGTGCCCCACGGCGCGGGGGTATTTGCTGCGTATGATCGACCTCCTTCTTATCTGGTTACCTTTACTCGATACATGTATATTTCTCTCGGATTTTTAATGTGTGGGCAAAATTAGAGCCACGCCCAGGATCGCTAAACTCACACCATAATTATTCTTGTCTAATGTGATTATGATGTAGCGGTTACAATGACGCTGCAATTAGGGATAATGACAATGACGACATTAGCAGTGATAAGGATGGTGCATTTAGTTGATAATGATAATGACAGGAAACGTGATGCACCGTCTGCTTCAGCAACGCGTAGACTTTCATATTTCTGCTGTGTTGATTCCACAGTGCTCTCAGAATTTTTTTTACCTTTATTGCCTTTATTTCATAAAAAACTGCAGGCTAGGGATGATGTTTTCAAAAGTAACGCTGTTTAAATGCAATACATATAATTATAAAACGATCAAATTGATCACTTTTTTTTCAATACAGTGACTAACTCAGATACACATGGCTGCGTTTTCAAAACATCGATTATTGGGCGGATAGAATCTCCAAAAAGCTTTCGGACAGGTCTCATATGAAGACCGGCATGGCGAAGAGCCATTAGGCGTTCCCAACCGCTATGCAAGCCTAATAGCATAATCTTATCATACGGAACATCGTTATCACAAAGATTTCTTCCCTACACGCAGTTTAAAAAAGAGCTTTTACACAGCAAGCTGTACAGACATTTCTTTCACACGTTTTTAAGGCATTTTGCCCCGGCCGAGAAACGTTAATGACCGGTGCATACAGTAAGAGCGAGAATATTTCAATAAGATATTTGTAGAGACTTTTCTGGGGACATTCGTTAAATATTCCATTGAAAATCGCGTACATAAGAACCGTCACTTGTCTGCGAATTTCACGAAAATAGCCGTCCCTTAGTAAATAATCTGCAAACACTAAGGCATTGTGCTATCGCCGCAGCCGATCCTGCCTCGTGTAAATTGAAACACACACTCGCTCTGTGCAGCAAACATCGACGTCTTCATGAAGATCCTTCTGCGCCGCTCCTTCATTTAAACTAGTTAAATACGTCATAATATGCGCCATTCGGATCTACTGGGGGCAAAACATCGAGCGTAGTGTAGGGTGAATCCACCAAGTGGCATGGCAGAAAAAGGCAGCTTGCCGTAGAGGAAGCAACTCTCACTAAAGGCCTCAGCCGTGCGAGACAGACTGCCGAGACCATCGAAAAACGAGTAGCCAAACTAGCCCGTTGCCGAGAAGCTAATCAATCTCGCAATCGAGTCAAGATTGAAGCGGCTAAAAGAGCACAGTCGCTTCTAAAAAAAAAATAGAAAACGTAACGATACATCTCGTTAATTATTGCACTAATTAGAGTGCTTGCACGTTGCCCGCCGTAGTCCGCAATGCAGCCCCTGGGCTAAAACAAAACTCAAGCAATTAAGTTGCATTTTCTCTAATTTGGGACATTTTAATACAATATTTGGTACCCTTGTAGTTTATAGTGTCTTTGTCTGAAATGTATATTAAATAGAGAGCGCGTACGTGTTGGTACTTATCTGGGGAAATGCTTTTTTCAGACCGATTTAAATCGAAATAATAATTCTGGCAAAAACCACATGGTCCCAATCCCAGTCTTTCTTGTAGCAGCACAGTACTCGTGCGCTTACATTTTTAATCCAGTTAGGCCACCGATTCGTGTTTTTTTCTGTATTGATCTGGTCGGCGGGCACTCGGCCCATTTGATTTCCGTTATGCCATTCACTCTTTCCGAAGCTGTCATCCTTCATCCCTTATCGACGCAACAGAACGCATTACGCGCAAATGGGAGCAGAGAATGTTTCAGCGGCACAATGGGGTTGCATTGTGCCGAACTGTCTGCATGTCATTATTTCCGTAATTAGGTTTTCCTGGTGTGAGCTTGTCCTCTCTGTGACTGTGCACCATGTGCTCTACTAACGGCGGGACCTACGGCGTTTAAGTCACTAGCACATCTCCGGCAAATCTTCACTCGGCGCGCTGGCTTATTCACTCACATTTGTCCCTCACGCTCAATGTAACTAATGTTATCTGGCAAAAGGTGGCAGTAAAAGTGTTCAGCTAACTTCTGCTGGTCGATAGATTGTGCAAATGACTTGTTGAAATGTTCTGTTCTAATTCCGCCGTTGTTTTGTATATATGTCTTCTAGTGAGGGTTGGACGCATTTTTACGCACACTCGTACGTGACTTCAAGATAACGTATTTGCCAAAGGCAACCAGGCTGTATGTTTTGCTTCTCGCTTCTATTCTAAAGCCAGCATGGTTTCCCAGAGGATCAAGCCTGTTTAAGAATTGAGGACAGGAGATCGCCTTTACTCTCCACAGATGTGCAGCTTCAGAAGTGGTAACAATTTTCTACTACCTGACTGAGCAGCGGAACACGCCGCCTGGTTACTTTTGGCAAGCACACACACACACACACTAACACACATTCACACACACTCACACACACACTCACACACACTCTCACACACACTCACACACACTCTCACACACTCTCTCACACACACACGCACACACACACACACACACACACACACACACACACACACACACACACACACACACACACACACACACACACACACACACACACACACACACACACACACACACACACACACACACACACACACACACACACACACACACACACACACACACACACACACACACACACACACACACACACACACACACACACACACACACACACACACACACACACACACACACACACACACACACACACACACACACACACACACACACACACACACACACACACACACACACACACACACACACACACACACACACACACACACACACACACACACACACACACACACACACACACACACACACACACACACACACACACACACACACACACACACACACACACACACACACACACACACACACACACACACACACACACACACACACACACACACACACACACACACACACACACACACACACTCTACCCAACTGAAAAGCGGAGCACGCAGCCTGGTTACTTTTGACACACACACACGCACACGCACACGCACACACACAATGTCTTTATATTTTAACAGTGCGACCCCAGTTAAGCTAAGAGTGAATGGGCAGAAAGCAAGCTTATAGTACAAGTGCCAGTCGAAGGTCCGAACTGATCCAGAATGTTTTTTGTGTGTGCAGCACAGCAGAGATGACCCTCTGATTTATGCATTGCGCTTCGCTCTAGTGGTGTTGCTACCGGGAGGGGCTTTACCGGCCGCAGCATTGTAGCGCCATCCCTCGAAACTCGCCGTATTTACTGGGTAAACGGCTTGCGAAAGGTCCGCTGCTGGCGCTCCGAGCTCTTTGCAATGAAATGCGCTATCGATCGAAAACGTTTCTGGGTGCCTGATCTAGGTGGCGTTAGCCTTCTTCAACAAGTGTTAATATTTTCGCCTGCTGTTTAGTTCTATACTAAGAGCCTTGAGTGCGTTTTGGAAAATTCCACACCATATAGGCGCGTTCACCTCTACCGCAGTCCCATTGTTCTCCGATATTAAATAAGTAAGGAAAGAATGCGAAACCCTTAAAGTTTTCAGATTTTCTAACAACAAAATCATATCTACACTTCTGAAGCCATGACAGCTAAAGAATTTTAAAAAAATATTCTTTTTTTTGTGGCAAGGCAATGTTAAGACACATTTGCACAGGCAGATAAATTTTTCTGCTAAGAAATGGTGTTAGTATAAATACCTTAAGTAAATAATGACGCAACAAGCTAGTCTCAAGGCATTACAATAAACTAAACTTAGTCAAGAACGGCGTATCTTCTAGTGTGGCTTTGTCCCATGGCAAGACTTTCCTTAACTTTTTTCGCCTATCTGAATTGTTGCATCAAAGGCCCAGGAATTACGGTGTTGTTGATGACGGCTGTAGAGCGAAACAGCACCTGTGAACTATGCCCCAGATTGGAGCGTGTAACTGAACATGACAGGGCTCACGGCTACAGTCTTGATACCCTAGTTCGATCAAGAACATGGTGGCCCTGTTTCGATCAAGGCGAAATGCATTGCAAAGCGCCCGCCTAGTGCGACGTCAGTGCATGTTGAAGAACTTCCAAGTGGATGAAATTGTCCTAAGCCTTCCCATACGGCTTCCTCATATTCTACGTCGCACTAAACTCTGTGAACCAAACGGAACCCAACTGTCACCCATTAATAATTAAACATTGTTGATGATGCGCCACCATTGGTGCACACACTCCAAGACACCCTTAGAGTGTGTGGGAGTAGCTGTCCAGGTCTCAAAGAAGATGCCCTCGACTTGTGTGGCAAGCTCAGCCGGAAGTCAACTACCTCTAGTAACAGAAGAGGGTGGCCGCTTAGTGCCCAGCTTTAGCCAGTTTAAACCAGAGTAAGGGTCAAAGTCCGAATTAACAAACAACACAAATTTTATACACAGCAATAGATGTTACAGAGGAATTCACACTAGCAATTAAAACGCCATGGTGGCCATGGTGCACGACCGGTTAAGCCTGGTCCTGCTTATACCACCCTCACCCTTATCACCATTTTAAACCATTATCAGAAGAACGGTTGACACTCGTCACCACAAGGTCTGGGAAGTAATTTTGGTAACGTCTTCTGCTTTGGGCGGTTCCCCGATACTACCACACGCCGATTCGCTTGTTCCTTTCTCAGTGGGCAGTATTACCAAGCTGATTAGACTGGTCTTATGATTGCTTAACGAGCTGCGCAACTCGGAATCACGCAACGTATAAAGAGCCAGATGGCTATTTCACCAGGCTTTTACGCAGTTCTTGTAAAAATCTCGGACGCCCAGAGGACGCATGTTCCAATGTTGATTACATTTAACTCGAAGCCTAGAAAGAATGGCATAAACTGTGGATCTTTTCTTTTCAGGTGAGTTCCGGAATAAGCATTCTTGAGGTCAGTTTTTGCTTGGGGACGGTTTTTCCTATATTTGCGCTTTTTCAGGAGCCGTTTCTTGTTTAACACTAGTCTTGCATTCAACAAATGGGTCTCTATGTTTCACAGGCTTCCACTCTCTTATGGAGCCTGTTATATAGGACAAACAGGAAGCTGTATTAACAAGAGACTACTGGAACACCGGAACAACTTGGAAAGCGGCAAGGACAAAACATTTCTGGTCTCACATTGCCATTCATGTGAAACAATGAAGAAGAAGAAGAAGATGAAGATGAAGTGCACTGCTATGTTTGACCAAGTTAGGATTTTGTATCGTCACAAAGAAAAGATGACGATAGAGATAGTTGAATCATATTTTATTTCAACGGACAATAAGCGTGTTAGCAAAACTTCTTTTGCTCTTTGAAGCAAAGAGATGTCTTTTTTGAGTGACGTTTTGTGCAGCAGGTGAACCCAGGGGTTGTTTCACGTGAATGTTTCGTTTTCGTCATGTTTGGAGTAACGGCTTAGGCATAGTTGTGAGTCGATCAGCGCTTGTACTGTGGCTTCCTTTTATCTTGTCCTTTGTCTTCTTGTTCGCGCTGTTTAAATTAATAGTGAATGTGTACCAACTCGCCCAAGAAAGTATCTTGGTAAGCTCTCGCATCACACCCTTAGAAGCGGAGCTAATAGCGTCCACAATTTATTTTTGCCGTTTCTCTGGGGCTGCAAGCAATCGCTGATTATGCGCTGGAAGACGACTGCAGTGCTCTCGGCCGATCTTCTTCTCACCATCATCATCATCAATAGTAAACAAAAAAACTTCTGTTTCGAAAATAAGAAGGCATTTTCTTAAAACTGCAGTCTCAGGGAAAAAAGGCAACTTCTAAACAATTTGTTCATGTAGTAAACAGAAAAAGCCATCTAAGGGTAAGAACGATGTGAAAAGTAACAGTTATACGGCAGCAATCGAGAGAAAAGTAGTGCGGAGCAGTCAGCTTCTGAATATTGCATGAATGCTTTCAAGTTCCATGGTTATGACTCACGAGCGGCGCAGCGGCAGACGAATGTGAATCTTAGGCTTTCGTTGGGAGCCCGCAGATTTACTCTGTCAACCTAGAATGAGTATAATATTGTCACGTAGCCGTTTAGGCCCGTACCCAGAACGTTGAGTTTTAATGGGGGGTTGACCTAGCAGGCGCAGAAGAGCAGGTTCAGAGCACCGAGAGACGGCAGCTAACTTCAGCTTCTTCTCGAACGGCACGGGGCACCTCTTCTAGTCCGCGGACGAGACTCTCGATGAGCAGCCGCCAAGCGGCTGCTGTTGCACACGCTACAATATCAACCAGTTTTTCCTCCGTAATGAAAAGGTCGCCACATTGGGACTTCCTCGCCTCTTTCTTCCTTGAAAATGTTTTGCCATCATAAACCTAATAAGTGGGGCAGTGGGCTTGCCCGGTAAATAACACCAGTATTGGCCACTTATTTCCGCTGCTATTATAAATTGTTTTTAATGCAACATTGTACTCCACTCATGAAGCAGTTGCTTCGTGCTATCGCCCGTGCAATTGTCTAGGACACGTTCGAGTCTCGGGAATGCCTCGAGTGTGTCACCTGACGAGCGTGAATTGTTACTGACTTCCATTTTCGGTAAGCTCAGGCTAATATTTTCCGAATTTCATTAGGAAAATCAAGCCGAACTTATCTGAAGCGTTCTTAACTTTTGCGTCGTGAATGATCGAAAGATAAAATCATATTTTTAGCCCGAAATGAGATAGAAGCAGTGCCACAGCAAATAAACAAAGGTAGGGAATAATTTATCTGCAGTTTGTAGTCCTCTTGCTCGAGCGTATCCAGGAGGAGGAACATGGTTTGGTGTTAGGCAGTCCTCGAAAGTTTTATTAAAGCAGAAAAGTGGATAAGATATTCTTTGAGCTCTCGCTCATATTTTTTTTTCATATTTATGTTGCCCACCGGCTTGTAACAGCCGTCGAAAAATATTTCTGGCTACGCCACTGCGATCTTGCGCAGTGCTTTGCAGTACTGCGGCCGTTTGCAAGGTTTCGCACAGCACGCCCCGGGTGTGCTGCACAGAGGCCTGCAAAATTCGGTCTTGGGCTCAGGTAAGGAGTCAGTTACCGAAAACAAGCAGGAGAAACGGCTGGAAAACTGCGCTGAACGTAAATTTATGGTATTCGCGGATGTGAAGTATTTCCATAGAGTACGCATGTGAAAGATGGGAAGTTGCCGCATGCAGACGAAGACAACCGGGGGCCTGTGAAGTGGTAGATTAAACGTGGGCTTACAAGGCAATGGGCTGCGCTCTCCAGACTGCGCGGGCTTTATCGCAGGTCATATCCTGCGCAGATGGACGTGGAACTATTATGTCGTCATCACGGCTTTCTTTAGCATGCGTTTTTCGCGCTGGCTTCGTGCCATGCAAGTCAGGTTACAAGAAGGGGTGAAGGGGGGGGGGGGGGGGGATATGGTGGTCTCTGCACAGAATGTACACTGTATTGCTTAGAGACGCATCACTGACCTGGAATAGACTGAATAAATATTTGCAGATGTTGGTTCCGGTGTATACATTGGCGAGTGAAGGGAGTTGGATCGCTCCTATGTTGGCTGTTACTTGGCCTTTGAATAAGAGGGAACTCCAATATATAGACTCACGCTGAGCCGATATTTCTGACTGAGCGCAATAATTTTAAGCTTAGCTCTGTGGCTGTCGTTTTCGCGATGAAATGCAGATATCAAGTTAATGAGTTTTGAAATTGCGCTAGGACTACGTCGTGACGCTTCCCTGGTGATCACAAAAGCACATGCAAGCTAGGTGTCGTGTCCACTATATTATTGAGCATGTATTCCAAAAAATAGGGGGAGTGGGGCGGGGGGTTAGTCGTATAGATGGTGTATGTGCTGCGGTCGCTGTCTTCGTATCAAAGTGTGAAGCAAATGTTCTGCGCATGTCGATCCGTCGGGGATCATTCCTCTGCGGTGGTAACAACTTGCAAGTCCTGTGACTTCTGCAATATGGCTGGGTGCCAATCAGAGGGCACGTGGTTCAAAGCACTTGAAATTTTTTATTTGTTTGTTACAAGAGTTTGCATGGGTGGTGTTGAGGTGAATGTGTAGGCACTGGTAAAGAATTCCGGCGTAGTAGCAGTTTTAGAGGTTTATTCAGCGAAAACATACAGGCCGAGCATGTCGACTTCATGGGTGACTATTCGACGCTTTTGTTCTTCGGTTTCAGCGCATAGCCTGTCGAGCCAGGTGAAACCCGATTGCTGAGCAGCCGGGCAGTGCAAGAGGCAATATGATAGGTTTGCATAAGTGAAGCGGCAATAGCGACAGCAGTGGTCAGATCTATAGCGATAGAGGAAGAAGCGGGATGGACAAATGAGTGTATTTATTTGGATGTGCCGGAGAAGGCGAGCCTCTGACACAGGGAGTGATGGATGAGGGGGCGGGTATAGGCACTTATCGAGAAGAAGCTCGAGGTAGATCTCATTAATTAAGCTTACCAACTCCTCCAATGTCTGTTTCAGTCGCTACTTCCCAAGTGCCTTAAATTTACAGCTTATCCTTAGCAGCATGCAGCATGGGCAATGCTCGTTACACTATTTTCCTGACCAAGGAATTAGGGCAGCCTTTTCCTTTTAAGTAAAAACTTCAGTTGAATTCAGTTGAATTCAACTGAATTTATTTTATAGGCACCCTGGCTGATGTCATGGGCTAAAAGCTGCTCAAGCAGCTATATTGAGGCCCAGGAGACGACTTCATGACAGTGGCTGTCTGCAGCGGGATACATCAATTGCTGGCATCAATAAACAGAACAAGTAGATGGGACTTCGCAAAACATCCAAACTAGCACAAAACGTATGAGTGAAATTATATTTCAAGACAATAACATGGAAAAAACAAAGTAGATGTCTTGTACAGGTTCAAAAGTAAAAACATTGACAATCTAACAAAAAACAAAAACAGGTATCCAATCTGTCTATATTATTCAAATTGATTGTATGTATGTATTTGTTTAGTAATGATGGAAGATATTGTGGTTCAAAGCTTAGTGTATCCGTATATATGCCCTCCCAGACTCAATAAGCCAGCATATTTGGCATCATGCTCTGCTCTATCGTGTCGTATCGAGCGTCACACAACCCGCCGTCCAATCAGTGCCTCCATCATCTTGTCGCCTGTCGGCTACCACCCGCCAGAGACAGGCTCTTGGGTGTTCGCTCTAGAGAGCCTACATGTTTCGCCCTGCCGCCGGCCTCCCTAGTTCGCTCACGACGACATCCGATTTTATGCAGAACGTACGCTCTAGAATGATCCCCTTAAAACGAAAATTTAATGAGCCCTCTGTATGCATGGAAACATAAAAACTTCTAAAAGAGGAAACTGGGGATGCTGCTGAATTAACCGAAAGCTTGCATGACGGGCCTGCATGTATATTTGAAATATTGCAGAGACTAGAGCACTGCACGGGCTTGATTTTCCGGTCCAGCTCGGGCCCTCTGCTTCAAGCCTCAACCCGGCCCGGGCCCACACTGACATGAAGCAGACCCGAACCGGGCCCGCGCTTCCACGACTAGGCCCGTCTCAAGTCAGGCAAAGTCAGTCTGCGTGAACACCTTAAAGATTTACAGTTACGGCAAAATGAATAAAACTTTAACTCGTTTCTATTCCATAATAAATATTCTAGTCCTCATTTACAAGTAACAATATATAAAAGGATTCACAGCCCAATAATGCGCAACAAGAATTCTAAGTCCATAGAAGAAATAAGTTTTCAAAAGAATTCATGAAGCATTACTTTTTTACCTAAACCGTGCGAGATTGTAATAAACTGACGAATGCTATCGCATGTGAAAAGAGCCGCGAGTGGTTTTCGTCTCTGTTATCTGAATTACTGAATCGGCGCTTGTAGGTGTTCTGTTCACGAAAGTTTTTTTCCTTTGGTCATGACTGTAATTCACGTGTACTTTTTTGTTTTCTGCTACGTGTGTATTTTGGTGCAACCAACCCTCTCCTATCTTAGTACTGAATATAATTAATGGTAATTTTAAATTTATAAATGATATTACTTATATGGTAAATACGAACAAATCGAGATGAGAGAAAATCCTTGCAAAATACTGTTCTCGGCAAAGATGGGCACTGTTAAATCATAGGCAGAAGCAAAGGCTTGGTCAAGAAATATTTGGCATGACATTTTATTTAAACATGTCGTGAACAATGCGCGTTTTAGAGCTATGAGTAACAAGTATTTTAAATATGGCTTCTTATGATTTTGCCTAATCACATAATAAGAGACTGCTTTTCCAACCATGCCACCGACACCTGCGTGAGCGAGGGCAGGAAAAGCAAATTCAACATGTTGTTGTGCAAAAATATTCTTGTGAAGAATTCACGTCTGTATTGTCGCATCTCTATGGATACAAATAGCAAAAGTCATCTTTGTTTTATGTATTTGAATACCTGAGGTTTTCAAAAGCAGTGCACTTTTATCCAGTGGCGTTTCTCGGACTTTTTTATATAATAGGGGAATCAAGACGAAGGCAGACAAAAAGAATCTTTGAACAGATGGCTGAGTGCCGAGCAGTCGATTGAAGGCCCTTCTCCAGGCTCTCTTATCAGATTTGGAATGTCAATTCGTTACAGGTAACACAAAACCGAGATGATGCAGAGCCCCTTCTGCTAAGTCCGACAGAGTGTGCTTACAGATAGCTGTAAAACCGCAAGCTAGTGGTGTTATGCACTTTAGTGCTCGCGCAAACGAGACGTGTGTCATATATATATATACGTTGCAGCGCTCCATATGAATTGCATTGTAGTTTGCTGGGTTTGGTGCTTTTTTATTTTTTACTTTTTCTCTCGTGTCGTTGGACGCCACGTCAGCCGTACGCGTCCAGAATTACTTGTACAAACCACTGAATGGCGTTGATTAAACTAGGTCTAAACATAATCTCTCTCATGCAGCGTAAAGTGCTAGTAGCAGTTTACTCTCAAACCACTGAAACGATTTTAGAACCGGGATTCCTTCATTTCCGAAAGATGCTGTACACAGCTAGCGCCAGCCTGGCCTGGGCCCGCCACTTGAAAGCCGGGCCCAGTCCCGGCCCGCAACTTCAAGCCCAAGCCCTGAGCAGGCCGGGCAAACCAGGAATTTTAAGGTCTGGCTCAGTTATTGGGCAGGGCCGTGTCCGGGCTTTTGGGCCAGCCCGAGCCTGTGCAGTGCTCTGGCAGAGACTTTATCGTTGACCCCTGGAACATTAAACCTAATGGCGATAGTGAAATATATGTTAAATGTAAATAAAACCAGTGTTCGCTTGGTCGCAACTATTGCGTGTATATACAATAAGGAAGCGCCAACAACGTAGACAAAGAAGTGACACGGGCAAACGCTTACTAACAACTGATAAACATTCTACTACAACTACTGCATTTTTGCAGCCTTCTCGGTGCATCTTGCTAATCATTATTAAGTGCTTCAGATCTGAAAATCATGGGATTCATGCGCCTATGGCAGAACTTTATGCAAGTGTTTCTGAAGGTGCAGCGCGCTGTATACGAGGTATGCTTAGGGTCGACCCCTTGATATGCTTGCCTGTTTGCCCGAGAACTTCAGTAAGGCGCACCTTTTTATATAAAAACACAGTAATGCAATCAGTGAGCCTATAGCCTGCACTTCTACGCACGACTGTAAAACGTTTAGATAAGTGCGTGCTTCTCGAATCCGGAGACGGTTGATGGACCCCACTCTACAAGAACGTGTGCATGAGGTGTTGAAAATCACTAGAGTCACGCCTAACCCTTATCAATGCAATTGCATTTAAAGAAAAAAAAAATCTGCTTTTGAGCGGCTCCTCGTACTGCTTTCCTCTATCCTGGCAGTTTGAATAACTTGTCTCAGTTAGAGACCAGAGGTCCGACCGAGAGAGAGGTTCCGATATCCCCACAACGAGACGCTATCGCGCTTTAAGGCAGGAAGCCCTCCAACTCATACCGACAAAAAAAAAAAAAAAAAAAAAAAAAAAAACAGCAATGCAAACCACGCCAACATTGGCCCTGACAGCGAACAAATTGCTTCACGCTAGCTTGATGAGCATCTCCTTTGGCTGCTAGAACGCCTTTGTTCCTTTTTTTTCTTCCTTGCATCATAGGGGCGTTAATGGTCGCGTTTCTTTCCTCCTGATTGGAAATTAACGATAGCTCCAGGGGAAGCTAGTTGCCATAAAGAACAGTTGCGTTGTTCGCAGGCTATTTCGTTGTTCTTTCTCGCTTATTCTCTCCTAATCAACGCTAACAGAACTGTGTCGCTAGCGGGGAACATGAAAGAATAAACAAAGAATGAAAGGGAAATAACGAGGGGCTCTTTGCCTCCAGCAGGCTTTCCCTGGGGAACTCATTTAGATCGCTTTGGACCGAGGCAGGCGCGAATTGAGTTTTTGGCAGCTGACATGGGAGGGGCAGAACGCGCTCGTGCTGCAACTCCACAACGTAAGAACAAGTGTCAACAAAAAGGGCAGTTGAGTTATAAGGTCTGTTGACATGTTTTTGTAGTCTTAATTTGTCTTCTTCGTAGCCCCCAGGGTTAAAGAAGGGAGGGGGGGTTCGGGTGCAGACGGTCTAACGGGCTTCCGTTTCTCTGTCGAGTCAACATTCGACGCAAACAACAGGAAATTTCGAACGCTTTGTCCAATGAACTTCGATGTTTAACGACATGCGCTTTTGAGTTTGTAGTGCCAGAACTCGAGCGCGATTGATCAGATTCACAAAACTCCCTTTGCACGGAGAAGGAAAAATGAGGACTCTCTTCGGGCTTGGCGTTTCATTACGCACTCGCATGACTGATTAAACCGCCTTTACGTTGACTTAACGTTGGTTTGGAAGTTCAGAGTGAACTGATTTCGGAATGTCCAGAAACCAGGCGTCGAGTTCATTATTGACACAGTGTGTCCCCCGTTCACTTACTCTGCGCTGTCGATAAGAAGCCCGGCTACGTAGCACAGACACTGATTTGACAATTTTATCGCGAGGATAGGTTTGCTTATTGCAACTAAGTTTTTATAATGACCTTTTGTGTTCCGTTTTGTTGCTCGCTGTACTGCCTAGGTGTCCTTCCTAACATTCCCTGTTCGAAGCTTACGCATTACGCTTTCAATTGTGCTGTGTGTTAACAGTATTGCGGGCCGTGTTGAGTATTACACGTGCCGTACTCACCTCTATGAAAATCAGCGCTTCTTACCATGTCAGTCCCCAACCTTTCTTTCGCGGTAACTTAAGTAAACAAAACTATTAGCAGATTTGCCTAGAAAGAACTATATGGGCCCCTTTGCTATCTTTTTCCGTGCTGCCTAGCCCGTCCCTAATGCCTCTAACAACACTGCTCTTTTGAAAGGTCTGATAGTGACAGGTGCCGTCTCGCTGCAGCTTTGAATACTTTAGCGTCTAAAACACGCTCGGCTTCTTTAACTGCAAAAGTGCCCTGTTAGTCGCTGAATAAACACGTGAGAATGAGGCGAGCTGCTTAAAATAGCGTCGAAATTTTCTGCTTATTTATTACTGTGTGCCAGCCGCCGACGCATCCGTTCGGATAAGCAGATCAGGCGCAGGTGTTCTCGATGGTGGGGTATTTTCGATAGGATAGTTTGCCCCGTGGAGAACGCCGAACATAATTTACGAAATCCATCGTGTAAACACAGCTCCAGGGGAATCGACCAGTCTGGTGGCGCGCGGCGGTCAGTGCGACTGCGAGTTTTAGTCAATGAGACTGCAACTTCTCGGAAATAGGGTGAAGTTTCGAGCGGTTCGGTAAGTGTTTTTTAAAATGTAGCTATGATAACTTCGACATGAAGAAATTTTGTGCACCGGATTCCTAGCACCGGATATTTCATCAGTGTATTTTTTGAATTATATATTTTTTAATTGCGCTCGTTACAGGAACCTCGTAGCTAAATTTGACTTCTTTTTTTTTTTAGCCTCTCCTGATTTGTTAACCTCTGCGAATTTCGAATCATGATTTTCGAGAGATGTTGGGGGCAGACGCCACGGAATTTCCGGCAGCAGGAGCTCCTGAAAATGTTGTATCATTACGCACCGCACTGCCATCCGTTCATACCTGAAAACGCGAACAGAATCTGTGTTGATTATTGAATATAGCTCTTTCCTTCGTTGTACCCCAATTTTCCAAGACACTATCCTTGAAGCCCTCCTTGTTTCGGGCTGTATAGATGAACTTGTTATTACAACTGACACAAAAAGTGTTAAAATGGTATGTTTGATGATGGCTGTACGCCGCCATCATCGGGATCGTATGTGTATGTGGATCGGGAGCTTCCGGACGTGCAAGCTGGGTTTCGCAAGGGCAGAGGAACTAGAGACCAAGTTGCCAACCTTCGCTGGATCATGGAAAAAGCAAGAGAGTTCCAGAAACCCATCTACTTCTGCTTTATTGATTATGCGAAAGCGTTTGACTGCGTAGATCACAGCAGATTGTGGCAAGCTCTCCAAGAGATGGGAGTTCCAATTCACCTCATCTGTCTCCTCAGGAACCTGTATGAAGGGAAAGAGGCCACAGTCAGAACTGGGCATGGCCTTACTGATTGGTTTCCGATTGAGAAAGGAGTGAGGCAAGGCTGCATACTGTCGCCCTGCCTATTTAACCTATATGCAGAGTGCATCACGAGGAAGGCCGGTCTGGACGAGTCTTCAGCTGGAGTGAAGATTGCTGGAAAACGTATCAACAACCTTAGATATGCGGATGATACCACTTTAATTGCAGAAAGTGAAGCGGAACTCAAGAGACTTCTGATGCGCGTACAAGGAGAGAGTGAGAAGTTTGGGCTTAAACTGAACATAAAAAGACAAAGATCATGGCGTCTTGCCCTATCAAGTCCTGGAGCATCAAGGGACAAGAAGTGGAAGCTGTGACAGATTTTCTCTTCTTGGGCTCCAAGATTACCTCGGAAGGAGACTGCAGCCATGAAATTAGGAGACGCCTGCTTCTGGGAAAGAGAGCAATGGTTAGCCTTGACCGCCTAGTAAAGAGCAGAGACATTAGTCTGCCAACCAAGATCCGTATAACTCGTGCTATGGTCTTTCCAGTTGTGATGTATGGATGCGAGAGTTGGACTGTGAAAAAGGCTGACCGCCGAAGAATTGACGCGTTTGAATTGTGGTGCTGGCGAAGACTCTTGAGAGTTCCTTGGACTGCCAGAAGATCAAATCAGTCAATATTGTCGACCATAAACCCTGGCTGCTCATTGGAGGGTCAAATTCTAAAGTTAAAGCTCAGCTACTTTGGTCATCTGATGAGAAGAGAGGAGTCGCTGGAGAAAGATTTGATGTTGGGAAAGGTTGAGGGTTGCCGGAGAAGGGGTAGGCAGCGAACGCGATGGTTAGATGGCATCCTCGAGGCACTGCAGATGAAGTTATGTGATGTTAGGAAGATATTGAGAGACCGGAAAGCGTGGCGTGACATGGTCAATAGGGTCACGAAGAGTCGGACACGACTGAACGACTGAACTGAACTGTACGCCGCCGTAAAAGTATGCATCTTCAGTTGCTCACCACACTGCACTTAATATTTCCTAAAAAGAATTGTGACGGCGGTGTAATAAATAGAAAATAAAAATAAATGCGGACAAAACAGTTATCGGACGTATAATGGTAAAGGAAGGGCGTGTTTACTTATCGCATAAATCACAGTCCTGTAATGATATCTCGAAATACAGCTATCCTCTTTGCGATATCATAAACTTACATTTATCTTGAACTGATCGTAAACAGCACATAACATCGTCATAATATTGAAAACTTGGCCCTCTCTGTCATAAACCTTGAAGAACTGCAGTAAGATAAAGTTATTAACCCGTAATTCTCTAATACGTCCTAAGTTAGAACGCTCATTAATTATGTCAGACGTAGACACTACAAGCACAAAGCTGAAATCGCTAAATTCCAGCGATTTCCGCTTTGTGTAAAATCAGTATTGCGGCATTGATTCACTGACGGACCGATCCCTGCTACTGGTGTTACAGATTTGCTTTATTTCTCAAAATACATATAATAAGAGCCAAAGGAATAGCCGTATATAATACACCTGCTTTATTATATAAGACATAAAGTTCCGCTCTTGTCATTTGTGCACTCATTTGTTTGCAAGATATTCGAAATTTCATATACTGACTATCTCAAACCACTGCGAACTCGTAAGGCTCGGCATCATCAAAACTACATTTTCTCTATACTTTGCGCATACAATTACAATCGAAATTTCCTATGTTCGCCGAACCGCATCAGTTTGGAACAACTTGCCCAAATATGTTTTAAGAAATGAGAACTTTGAGAAGGAATGACTCGAATACCTGAAGTGGCTTTCTGATACCTGTATTCGGTCATTGCGTTTACCTGCTAGAAGTATTCTTGCGTTCAAGATTATTCGTATAACTTGACCTCGACATATGGAGCATACTCTGCATTTTTCGGGAAAAGGAATTTTCCATTACTGTTCTAGCTACTCTAAATTCTTCACCTATTTAAACCGAGAATTTAGAGTTCACTATTTATAAAGTAGTAGCAGACACTTATTGTTAATGTTACTTCCATAACAAACGAATAGCGTCTTCTCGCGAAATATATATACTTAGTACTATCCGCCTCTTCATGCATACAAAATTTAGGGCTACTCATATTAAGTGCTAGAATGGATAGGACGTCTACTAAGAATCAATAGAGAAACGGAAAAGGTTTGATTATATTGATTTGTAAAGCATTCTAGCTAACTTGCCTCCTAGCAAATGTTCTTCATATTCGCACTATAATTTTAACATCACGGAAAATTTACAAGGTTACCTGCACCATGAAAATATTACTCTATTCGCAAAACTGAAACCTGCATGACCGCCCCAAGATATTATTAGCGAGAACGACAAGAATTACGGGTCCATGCGGTTCCTTTATGTTGGCCTAGCTACTCACCGCTGCCTCTCTAAATTACGTACTTAAAGAATTCCTAACCCGCACTTGCCAGCTCCCTAACTCTGTATTACTCCAGCAGGAAAGTAATTCCCAACTGCAGAAATCGTCAGGAGAGGAACGCCAACATTTATGCTCATGGAGGTAGGAATGGGAGGGAGGGGGTATATGGCTAGGGAGGAACTCTAACTCCAGTTAGTTAGGTAGCGTAACTGCGCTTCCAAGGCACTAACCGGGATTGCGCCAAACACTGCATTCCCCAAGAGCAGGGCAACATTGTATCGGCTATAAGGTGCGCGATGCGAACACAGAAGATGCTGCGTGATGCTAGAAAGACTACAATCACTGATACCTCATAAGGTGTATGGGAAATGTGCTTGACTAAGTTCTAAACCAGGGAGTTAGATTTCTTTTGGGGAGGGTGAGTGCGATAAAAAGTATACATCGAGAGAAGTTTCCAATTATGGAATTGCATGTGCTATCATCTCGTCTTGTTTATTTATTGTGCTTATTTATTGATTTGCAGTGCACCCTGCAGAGCCAAGGTATTATAGAAGAGGAGTGGGGTTCACTGGCATCATGAGGTTATACAGGTTGTAGCATCAGATGCCGCTGCAGTAGTGACTGAAAGGGAATTACCCTGTTTGCTTATGCAAGCCCCTCTGCACTGGTGGGATTATCAGGAACCAAACTGGGTTAGAGATCACTATTCCGAAGCCGAAAGGACCGGCCGAATCAGGCAACGCCTCTAGATAGCTGCCAGTCGATAGCGAAGGGGTGCACCAGACTGCACCAATGAAGCAGTAAACGGTCACATGACCACTGCTTTGATTTGCACACCAAAGCACCCGCCCTGTTCATAACAGTTTATGAGTGACTGCGATCTTAGTTGATTCTGCATAATGCTGGTTTTTACAAACTTCGGTGTCTGGTTAGAGTCAGTAACCAGAGTTTTTTTTTTTTTCGGTTGTGTTATCTTCGCTGTGGCGTTTTATTTCCTTTGTTTGCACAACTTTCCCAGTGCCAAACGCTGTCTGCAAGAGCGGACTGCTCGCAGTCGCCTGACCCAAAAGCTGCCACGCCACAGTGCGGTATTATTCCTTTACATCAGCATAATGCGGAATGCTCGGTGGGATTGCTGGCTCGATGACGCTGTGCTCTGCATCTGAGCCACGATGAATAAAATAAACTTAAATGAAAGCGTCCGCCGCTCTCTAAATACCCCTCGCCATGTGAACTAGTTCTCGCAGTCGGGGTGATAACAAAGCAGTCTGTTTACGCAACCTTCTGAGGTCACGTAAGTCACCTGTGCTTGCATTAACTTGCGTAAGGGCTAAGGGCTATGGTTATTTGTAAATCCGAGAGAAGTCTAACGAAGCAGAAGTCGGCAGAGGGTCAGGTGGACATATGAATTAAGAACGTTTGTGCGGATAGCGTTACTGCGGCTAGCTTAGGACAAGAGAGAGAGAGAGAAAGAGAGAGAAGGCAGAGAGGTTAACCAGGAAAGCTTCCGGTTTGCTACCCTGCACTGAGGAAGGGGAATGAGGAGTTTAAAGGAGAAAGATAGAAAAGAATGATAGGAAAGCTAAGGCGGCGAGGAGCACAGTCACAGTTTCTCAATCAAGGAGCCAGCAAGGACTGCGCGCGAGTGCTGGAGACGTGCGGGGAAGTTACTTGTGCAAGCATATGCCGTCCTCGTTTTTGGCCAAGAACGTGTGATATCAGGTTGCTCCACGAGAGTCAAATCTTTTGTTGTGCATAAAGAATGGAATTTATCATCGACGTGAGAACAAGGATAGATCATTTGAAGAGATCGCTACAAATTTGGAAGCAGATTTCACAGGTGAGAAAGATTTATTCAACCGGTTGTCTTAAGGATTGAGATAAAACAGAAGTAGCTTTGCGATTGTTCCTGTGAAACTTATTCGCACTCATCGAGAAGCTAATCCCTGCATGGAACGAAACATGAGTGTTGCGGTCGCGACTGCGCCGGCAATCGCCCGTGATGCTACTTGATGTACGCGCGAATGGCGCAATTAGCGGTATGCATGCACGGCAGCAGATAGACACTCAAGGCGCGCTCTGTTTTGGCACAATGAGTTGATTTTAAGGTTGTTCGAAGGCGGCTGAGGGCAGAGAGGTAGTCGCGCAGAAAAAAAAATACGGCTGGTAAAAAATTAGCCTCTATATGGAACTGTCTGTAACACTGTTCAGTGTCTTATTACGAATTTTGTATTTTGAACTGAAATAAACATGTTGATACGCAACAAAGAAAAACCTAATGTTTTATTTGGGACAAGAAAAATATGGGCGGTTCTACATGCGCGAAAAAAAAGTTGCTTGCCACTGCAGAACACATTATAGAATTTTTCTTGTAACCTCGCTACCTGACCCCGCTATTACCTCATACCTTGGGTTGTCACGAAAATTACGTCAGAAGGTTGTGTTACGTTAGAACATTTTGTTGTTGCGACAGAACGTTGTGATGGTACGTCAAAACATTGTGTTGTCTGCGGCGACATCACAAAGTTTTGTTGTCGCAACAGACAGAACGTTGTGTCGTTACGTCAAAACTTTCCGTTGTCTGTTGCGACAACACAAAGTTTTGACGTAACAACGCAACGTTCTGTCGCAACAACAAGACGCTCTGACGTAACAACACAACGTTCTGTTGTTACAACACAATGTTTTGTTGTAACGACACAAAGTTCTGACGTAACAACAAAAGTTCTGTTGTCGCGACAGAAATATCTGTAGTAACATCAAACATTTCTGTAGCGCGATAGAAATTTCTGTAGTACTACAGAAATTTCTGTCGTCTTTTTCGACTGGGTTGTGTCTCTCATAAAACACATAAGTGCCTTGAAGGCTTTGCCGTTAGACGCCTTCTGTAGCCATGGGCCGAGGATTTTCTCCTCTGTGAAAGGACGACTGCCAAGATGGTCCAGAGCCGAACGCAGCGCATATCTTTTGTTTGAAAAAACAGGGCACTCGCAAAGGAGATGCTGTGTGGTCTCTTCGCAGCCGCATCTTTCACAGTTAGGGCTATCCGCCATTCTCATCACATAAGCGTATTTTTTGGTGAATGCAACACCGAGCCACATACGGCACATTAGTGTTGTTTCGCGCCGCCCTTTGTTAGGGGGAACACGAAGGCGCAGTCCAGGGTCTAGTCCCCTGAGGCGTCGATTGGAAAATTCTCCTTTGTTCCAGGCTGAAAGCGTTAGCTCCGCCGCTAAAGAACGAAGTCGACAAGCTGCGTCAACTCTAGATATAGGAATGTTCACTATAGTTCCGTCGTTGTGTGCAGAACGGGCAACTTGGTCTGCCTGGTGGTTTCCCTCAATACCGCAATGTCCAGGTAGCCACTGGAAAATTATATCATGACTTTTTGATGTAGCGTCGTGGTATAGCACTCGGATCTCTGCAGTTAGTTGTGCATGTGATCCACGACGTAGCGCAGCTTGAACGCCTTGAAGTGCTGCTTTCGAGTCCGTAAAAATGAACCAGACACCTGGAAGTTCCTGGCCGATGTATTCAATAGCTGCACGTAAGGCAGCCAGTTCCGCACCAGTTGAAGAGGTGGGGTACGTCGTCTTGATCCTCAGCACGATGGACCTCGACGGTATCACTACGGACCCCGCGGAGCTTGTTGAAGCAACTGAGCCATCGGTGTAGACGTGTTCACGATTAATGTGCATAGAATACAGGTGACCCAACGTCATTTGCTTCAAGGCAGGCAATGGTACACCCGTTTCCTTTTTTACTCCCGGAATAGCTAGGTAAATTTTCGGTTCATGTAGGCTCCATGTGGGTAAACTCGGTCTTGAAGTTGGAGTGAACTGTGAAGGAAGGTAGGTGCGATGAGCTGCTATGGTTTTGGCAAATGCAGTATGTGGTCTAATTGTTGGTATAGTTGCCAGGTGGTGACCGGAAACCCGGGTGAGGTGTCGTATATGTGTCCTCATGGTTTCAACAGCAATATATGTAGCTATGGGATGCTCGCTGGAGAGAAGAACCGTTGCTGCCGTTGAGGTGCATTTTGGCAGTCCAAGGCAGATGCGGAGAGCTTGAGCTTGCACGCTTTGAAGGATCTCGATGTTCATCTTCCTAATATCATTGAATATTGGAAAGCTGTACCGCATGTAACCCAAAAAAAGTGAACGGTATAGTTGCAGCATAGAGTGCACTGACGCGCCCCAGGACTTGCATCCTAGAAAGGAGAGAACATGGGCAATCGCCGTCAGTCTTTTCTTCATACCACTGATATGTGGACTCCACGAGAGGTTCCTATCAATGACGATTCCAAGGAAGCGATGACTCTTTTCATAAGGAATAGCCTTGCCATTTATGTATACTGCGTATTGTGACATTAATTTTCGTGTGAAGGCCACCACAGAACACTTCTCTGTTGAGATAGTAAGATCCTGTACACGAAGATATGACGTCACAATCGATGCCGCTTTTTGTAGTCTTGCACGAACTTGGGGTCGAGTCACGCTTGAGGCCCAAATGCAAATATCATCCGCATATATGGAGATCTGAGCTGACTGAGGCAGCAGCTCGACTAGGCCGATGAGCACAAGATTGAATAGAGTGGGGCTCAGTAACCCACCCTGCGGAACTCCGCGAGAGGATGTGAGGATGTTCGTCCGTCCTCTGTCTGGATAAACAGTGACCTGTCTGACAAATAACTGCGTATCCAGCTATAAGTTCGTCCTCCGATATCAGCAGTTTCCAGTGCATCTAGGATGGCTTCATGCGTTACATTGTCGTAGGCACCTTTAATGTCTAAAAACAATGCCGCAGTCAATCTTTTCAGATTCTTTTGGACATTGACTGACGTAACCAGGTCTACGACATTACCTATAGATTAGCGGCCGCGTCGAAACCCAGATATGAAATCTGGATATTTTTTGTGTCGTTCCAAGTACCACTCAATGCGTGTTAATAGCATCCTTTCCATTACTTTGCCGACGCAGCTGGAGAGCGCAATGGGGCGGTATGAATTAATATCGAGCGGTGATTTTCCGGGTTTTAGAAGTGGAATGATACGACTTGTCTTCCATTCACTAGGAACTTTGCCGTCGCTCCATGACCTGTTCTATGTCTGCAAGAGAGCCTGTCGAGCCTCTTGGCCTAGATTGGCAAGCGCAGAGTACGTCACACCATCTGGCCCTGGCGAAGATGACCTTTTACAACAAGCGACAGCAGCGTCAAATTCTTCGAGTGTGAACAGTAGATCCATCCGCGAATCCCTCGATGGCGGAACATCACTACACTGCTGTGGCGCGAATGTGTTTGAAGGTCCTGTTATTCTTGCGCAGAATTCTTCGGCTACGTCGACCTCACTGCACCTCTGGTGAAGCGCGATTGATTTGAAAGGGTGTCGTTGTTGAGGTGATGTACGAAGGCCGCGAATGACAGTCCAGATACGTGGCAATGACTTCCGTGGGTCGAGAGTTTCACAAAATGTCCTCCAGTGGTTCGACTCCAGCGGTTCGACTCACCTACAAAAAGTGAACGAAAAGCCGCAATTGGTACATTTAAAGCAACCATTCGGTGTGATGTCCATCACTTATTTGCTCGGACAGCCTGAAGATGTATGGCCATATATGTGATGCATATGTAATGCCTGCATTTATACAGTTATTGTCATCATCACCACTCGTGCTACGTCCGATGAAAGAAACAGATTGCTTCAATTGAATATTAATTAATTTAAATAAATGAATAGCAACCGTGCCTATTTTATCCCAGCAAAATGTTTTCTTCCATATCCTAACTCAATCATAGCCGTCCTCTGCTATAGTTCCGTTTCCTTGCAATCAATGCGAAAACATTAAACAACCATTGTTTCACTGTTCGGAATGCAGGCTCGTTTACCACTTCATATGCGCGCCGTCGAGTAGAGTCAGAGAACATTTGTCTGATATATTATCAGACCTCATTAATATTGCCACCGATTTCTTTCGAACAGTTCCTACCGAGCAGGCAATATTTTCCAGCCATAACACTTTCCAGCCATAACACATTACCGCCTGCCCCGCACTGCGAGCCGGCATGGAAGAACATTTGGAAGGACGTTGAAAGAAAGTTGAAGCTGGCGTCCTCGCGGGAAGCTGCTCCCGTTTCCTTACGACTCGAGCCGCTCGCGCACAGACAATCAGCGCATAACGGAGCTTCCTCAAGGCTCATCAAGCAAGCCACGTAGCGACGGTTTTCGCGCTGCTTGATGAGGAAAAGCGTCGCTAGCGCGCATTAGGGTTTCGAGTACGACGAACGCCACATTTAGGTAGAGGAAGAGCGGTAGAGGGGGGGGGGGGGGGGAGGTAGCAACACGAATGTCTAGACAAGACAGAGTGCACCTGCCAAGTTGCGGCGCAGGAGCAGCGAGTGAGTGCACCACGGAGGATTAATCTTTTGAAATGGTGAAGCGCGCTCTCGCATAAAATTACTGAACTTGTCAGACGCTTTGCTAAACATAGCACGAAGGTGAGGCACTTAACGCTCCGGACTTGAATGGAATTTAAACTCCCAAAAGAAACTGGGGAAAAGGTTTCCAGTTTTGCGGGTCCCGCAGTAAGCTTTGTGAGTGCAAAGGAAGGAAGAGAAGAATACTGGCGTGAGTAGGTTTGCTGCAGTCACTATGACGGGACGTAACGCAGCGCAAAAACAGGTTTTCTTAAAATTTCCTATATTGCACTACATTAGAGTGTACAGAGTACTGCGCAGTATTGTAAATTTAAAGTTTGATACTGTACCGTACCCAGTTGCAGAGTTCTATATCATGCTGAGTAATATATACAATTTCGCAAGCTTTACTTGTCAGAAGGAAAGCTCAGCCTATCTATTTGGTAAATACACTACAGCTGATACAGGTTAGCAACTATTCTCTGCATGAAAAATAGAAAATAAAGATTTAAAGACAGCGGAGGTCAGTTAACCAAAACAGATGGCCTCGCTTAGTCTAAAAACAACAAGTGGAGACACTGAACCGAAACTTCACCTATCAGAAGTCCGACCTTCTCGCAGACCCGTTTTGGCGTCTCAATGGACGAACACAAGTGAGCATTCTATCCCATCTGGTAATCAAAAGCGGCCAAATGTGGCGCCAGGCTCCATGCCACCGGCTACGCACTCCGGGTACAAGCGCCGGCTGTCAGCTAAGCTTTACCGTCGGGAGACGCTTTGCAACCATGCGCGTACCGCCCCTCCCTCCATCAAAACCGCTTAACGTAAACCCCTTGCTTATGGACGCGCTCATTTCAAGAAGGCGGGCGGAAGCATAGAACTTGACCATATACCTTTAATATCAGTTTCTATTAACTCTGTTGGAAATTTCAAGTTGCATAGAGTTCCAGAAGCGAAAAATACCTCCTTCAAATGGACCAAGTATATTAAACGATGTATCCTGCAGGGGGCCTATCTGTATTGTATGTCCACATGTAGTTTGATTTTACGATCTTTATCTCAGTTTGCATTAGCTGTCGAGGAACTCCCTAGTGACTCTCGGTAACACTGCTCATGTTACGGACAGTTGGCTTCGTTCCATAACATGGTTGCTTAACAGAAATGCACGCTCTACAGAGCGCGAGGGTGCAATGGTATGTGCATGTCTTCCTACTTCGATTTCAATAAACCTATTTCGCACTGACTGTGGCATGTCGCGGCGGATAAGTAATTATATCGCCAGAGCACTGTTCATGCTCTCGGAATTAAGGTACGAGCTGTGACGGCGGTATTTGTAAAGAGGCTTAAGTTAGAAATGTCTGCTGTGCTGAAATCTTGACGCGCCTCCAAAACGACCACACGTTGTCGAAAGTCACGTGATCCGACACGAGATTCCATAATAATCCGTAGCGTGTTTTTGCTTTGTTTTTTTTTTTTTTTTTTTTGCGCATGAAATTGCCTTGAAATTCATTCCGAACCTCTTATCTCATTCTATTTATTTATTTATTTATTATTATTATTATTTCTTTGCAAATGATCTGCAATGTCAGCACAGCCACATTTATGCTTAGTTTTAGGAGTCAGTCTCGCCTACCTTTTTCTTTTTTGCGTTCTCCAGAAAATACGGTTCCGGCGTTGCCGTCGTTGTTGTAATCAACGTAATGAGCGAAAAAATAATCAGTAGAGGAAATTTTGAGCGGCTATGCGCATCAACCAGCGTGAGCTGAGTGCCGTTTGCTGCCGGAAGGTGTGGGATATAAAGTTTCGCATTTAGGCCATGAAGCAGGTGGCAGGCTTTTCTCTATATATACCTACTCTTTTGCCCATAGCAAATGCGTGGAGCAGTCTAAAAAGTTGTTAGCCTCTGCCACTTGGCACGAATTTCTAAGCGGATAAGGCGATGTGCTCGACTGATGGAAGCTCCCACTGCGAATAACTGGCCCCCTTTCTTCTGATTTACAAGGAAAGTGAACAAAAGAGTAATCACTCATAAGCGGCCGACAGGGCGAATCCGTACGCTTACAAAGAAAACTTGTGCAGTTTTATCTGAAATTAGGTAATTTATTAAAAATGCCGCGCAGCTTTCCCATCGGGTAGATAGCAATGAATGAACTTATTATTATAGGGAGTGAAACTTTACTATATATCTTCTCCACCTGTGGTGTGCCTCCCACCCCCTCCCCCTTTTTTAGACAGTGGACACTAGGCACTTTGTAAAGCGGCCGCGCGTTAAACATTTTGCCTAGCGCGTTCAAGTGCTTGTGTGGGCTTCCTCTAGTACTGACCTGCGCACAAATGGACATTGATGAAGATGGCAATACACAACGTAAGAAAATGGGTTTTTAACACGTACTACGTCCTGGTGTGGTGATGTGCAGAGGGCTTCCTACTTCTCTAATGCGATCTAATGCGGACTATAGGTTTTTTGCAATAGTCTTGACGAATTGGTTGCATTTAGCTATGTCGACTCTCATTCGACTTCATAGGCGTGTGGTTTGAGAGCCTGTTTCTTTAAGATAACGCTACATATTGCCCGAACATTTCTACAGTTTTTCAAGAACTCTTAGGAACATTAGGCAATGCATCAAATTTGTTCGCTTACGGCATGATAATTTTCTCTTAGTTTTACAACATGTTACTATTACTTCAATTGTCTGCAAGGGAATACATATCTTTGCTTCACCACTTTCCCCAAACTGCTCACGCCCATCTCATAAGTTATCACACCACTCCAGATAAAATGGGGTAGGCTCCCGCCCATCTCCATTTCTCATATATTATTCAGTGTTCATTAGATCTGAGTTGAGAGTCAAGAATAATTGGTTACTGAAACAAAAATGAAATAGAATATCCGGGGATACCCATATGCACGTAGCAAAAGTAACTGAACGTCTCAAAAGCCTCGCAGGCATTCAGTAAGGATAATCCAGCAGTATATAACGAGCACAATGCGTGCTTGCTATGGCTTCTTACCTGCGCATCTGCCAGCGAATACGTCGTGAGCAGTCTCGGCGAATTCCACCGCGTCGCAGGTTTCTGCATTCCCTCTCGTGCAGCACAAACGAAAGCCGCGCTCAATTATGAAAGGCGACACTAGCTACCCTCCGCATGCCCCTTTGATGTTAGGCCGTTGGAATAGCAGCTTGAAAAATGCAAGCTCTTTTCCTTTCGTACCGTGTGCGCAGACGGCCAAATGAAGCCGGCAACTGGAATATCCAACTGCGAAACAAGAAAAAGCGCGAGGACTCCTAAGTTGATGCACCTTGCCCCGGCTCTACTGGCCCAGAGTGCCTGTGGAATCACCGAAATGATTGCGGAGAAGCGGCCTTCCCCCCTTTCCTCTTGTTTTCGTTTTCTTTCTTTTTTTTTTTTTTTTTTTTTGTGCCCGTTGCTTTTGGCGAATTCGCATCGTGGAGTACGCGCATTCCCGAAATCGCTGTGCTGCCCAGAATATCTCAGACGTTGCAGTTGTGTACTCGCTGCGTTATTTTCCTTTAAAACGAAGAGCTCGCCCTAATTCGGAGTTTACTTTCCAAAAATAAGCGTCATCTTCCCGCCAGAGCCTCGACGGAGCCATAGCTGCTCCCTCCTCTCTCTGTTTTCTCTAGTTATGCGTTTTCCCCTCCTCCTCACGGTGCAGCTCCCTAGTCGTGGCAGCCTCATTGTCGCTGCTGCCAGTGGCGGGAAAACGGCTGTGAATTATGCAGACTTCATTACTACTCTTTTTCTTTACTGGCTTTTGCTTTTCGTCCCCCTAGTGTGAGTGCCATTTTTTTTTTCGCTCTTCTGTTTTCTTCTTTCTACCTGCAAAATAAGGACACCCAACGCTGCCAGGGTGCGTTTCGCCTACTCTTGTCTTGTAATGGCAACTGGTTCATGGTTCAGCCTGCCTTCGTATTCGTCGAAGCCGTTGCAGTGCTGGTGCGAGAGAGAATTACTTTGGACTGCGGCGCTACATAAATGAATCCTTGAGGCAGTCCTCTTTCGCAACCTTCGTACGCCCTGGAGGGTGGTTCATTTCGCCTGCGATCCTTTTTTCTTCTTCCTAACATTTTATGCCTTTATCACGGCAATACGCGTAATTAGCACCAAGTCACGCCATTCGTGCCAGGTTTCTCGGCCGATTAGGTCCGCAGGATGTTTCCCTCGTGAGCTTACTAGTGAGAATGTTTGTGTGCGTCTTTCGATACGCCTTTCTGCTACGTGTAAATGCATGTTCGCTTCTTTTGTGCGCTCATGCATGCTTGGCATGACATCGGCTAACAAGCGCGACATTGGGGAATGGAATACGTTGTTGTAAGAAGTAGAAAGAGAAGAAAAGGAATGAAAGGAAAAGAAAGAAGCGATTGCCAGCAAGGGCATCGAGGCAGATAATTCGTTTAGGAATCATTCATTAACTAAGCGCCAGATGTCCAGGAATGAGTTAACAGAAGACAGTAAGGGACCTAGACCGAAGCATTGGACTAATGTAGCTCCATGTTCAATAGCACGCAGCTGGCGTTGTGCTGTGAACGTATTCACGTCTTTGTGCACATCGTCGCATTTAGATGCTTTCGGATGACACTAACTGTTTCGGTCTCAAGTGGAAGTTTTTCTTGCGCGAAAGTATGCAGCGGTGAAAGAAGGGGCTATTTCGTAGTTCATCTTAGTAAAACAAAACCAGCCTCTCTCTTTGTCCGTAAGTCAGGAGACTGGAGTGCACTGTTTTGTTTTGCTAAGGCGAAATAAATGACCTGAAGAGGATAGAAATGAGTCTTGTATGAATAAAACGTGTTATATTAGTTCCGAAACGCTTTTTTTTTTTTTTTTTTTTGCGCTCGTTGAGAACCAGGAAATAATCACTGAACTCTTGTATGAGGAAGAAACTGCTGCTCTCGAGAATTGCAAATATGAGCAATAAATAAATACCTTGTGCAATAAACGCATTCAAAAAGCATAAAACTCTTTCTTTAGAGATGATCAATTCGATTTACGTGAACGAAATGCGACACAATTTTTATTTTACTCGCCAGTCTGCTATCATTCTGAATCTGCAATTTTACTTGAAATCTGATAATACGTATATTCTTACTTGACCTCTTTTTGCAATAGATTCTTGCATCCTCGCTAACTAATTCCTGGCAGTTTTTACTTTATCCGAGTCAGTTCTAGTTCGGCCACTCCCTCCTGTGCCTTGCAAGTGGATAAATCATTGTCTCTATCTCCAATCTGTCAAGGCTGGCGTGCAGAGAGGGGGAAATATTCATAACACCACCTGCCAAGGATATTAAGTGGGAGCCTCACACAGGCACCAACGTTGCCAGAGGCTCACGTCTGACGCGTGACAGCGGCACTCGGCAGTGACCGCCTTCGGAGTACTTTTAGTGTTATTGCATCAAATGTCGGTGGGATTTTCCTGCCACCACGTTTAGAAATGCCGGCAGATCGTGTTGTTGGTTGCTTCTATTAAACAGTGCCGCTTTCTAAACATTGCATAGCTTCGAGAAATCAATTATTATTCTTACTAAAACACACGCGGAGAAGAAACCAATTGCTCGAAGTTTCTGGAACTGCGGATATCGCTGCATAGCTACCATGGCACAATGGATGTTAAAAGCTTTAAAACTACAAAGCGGTTCCTAACTGTATTTCAATTCTACCACGGTGGCGCAGTGGCTAGGGATCCAGTCCCGGCAGCGGCGACCGTATTCGATGGAGGCGAAAAGCAAGGCGCCCGTGTGCTGTACAATGTCAGTTCGTGTTAAAGAACCCTAGGTGATCAAAATACCCCGGAGGCCTCCAGTACGGCTTCTCTCATAGCCTCAGTTGCTTTGGGGCGTTAAACCCCATAACTTATCAAACTACTTCTCTGTCCGTAAATTCTATAACTTAAGCAGGCCAGCCAAACTCCTAGCTTTTGTCAACCCGTGCGTAGAAATAGAAGCCACCAGTTTATCCTGGCTCTTTCATTTTCTTTACGCTTTTAAACTCTTATCTTCAAGCTTGCCTCCTAGCTTGTCTCCAAGCTTGTCTGCACGTTTGCATTGTCATATCTAGGAATATCAGTAAACCGGGGCTAAACGCATTTAGCTTTTCTTTAACTTCCATTTTTGCGAAAGAGGAAAGTCGTGATATTTTTTCATGGACTGCTTTGTCTGTCTTGATGAGGTGTAATAGGCGTAACACAGTACTCGTGAAGCGGTCCCAATCACATTGTAACACCTGCAGGCATCCGCTTGCGGATTTAATTTTACATCATGCTCTATTCGACATCCAGGTTATATACCCTACATTCTGCTGACTCCTGCGAACGTATTTATATCCAAGTATTGTATGCTTATCAACGTTATTATTTTATATATGCTGACGCGGCAAAATTCGAAGTGGTGGTAGCAAAGGGAATAACTGTAGCATCGTAGGTAATTGCATTGCCCTCTGGGGTATCAAGAACAGATTTGGGAAGGTGGAAAAAAGGTTACTAAGACTGGTTGAACTACAATATTTCTCTTTTCGAAATAATCATCAAACCAGACATGCTACTTTACTTAAATACGAAACGAAGCCCCCACAATAAAGTTGGGGGTTCGCGCTCAGAATGCAAGCTTTAAATAGGGCTTCTTTATTGCCACTTTTCTCGCTTTCAAGAGGGCAGCGGATTGTCAGAAAAGTACGGTCCCATAAAGGCATTCTTTTCCTAGAGAGCCACTCCACAGCTTTACACCAGAGCTTGCTTGAAAGGAATGCATAACGGCCAGTGTCACGAAGGATCATATGAATAAGTGACCAGTAGTGAGAATGACAAGAAAATAGCGGCTGCAGGGCTTTCCGAGCGCGGTATAATGTCGTTATGCATGGGAATCACGCTCGGCATCTTTTGAAATCACAGGCCCCGTGAAACGTATTAATGCTGCTCACGTCGCCCGAAATGCGACAAAGCGAAAGCTGGAAGCGATAAGCTTTAGTTTATTTATGTTTTCGCTTTGAGGCTTCGGAAAGGCAGTGGATCTAAGTTTTTACTGGCTCGCTGCCCTAAAACCGTGGCTCAGTTGCGGCACAGAAATAGCAGTTAAGCAGTTCCCATTTTATGCCCACAAAATATACTTTTGATGTATTTCGTTTCTTCTACCAACACCCTAAGTTTACTCGTGTAGTAGAAAAGGATGAGGTAATCGTGATGGCCGATAATGCTACCTTCTAAAAATAAAACCATTCGGTTTTATACTATAGCTCTATGCAACGACGGCATTGACGCTTGAAAAAGTGCTATTGCGTATTTACAGTTTTGTAAATTTCTATTAGCATACGAATGGACAGTTTGGTTGACTTCAGGACAATTCGGTGTACGTATATATGATGCGAGCCTTCAAACTGCAGCCGATAGCATGAGAAAAATTAATAAAATTCAGACATAGAGCTAGGTTACTTCCTTCAATCTTTTCCTAACACTTTTGAAGCCAGCCTACTTTCTATGTTTAGTTTAGCATACGTTTGAGCTGGTTTCATAATATTTTTTTCATAATCAATAAAGCTCTAATAAAGGAATTACAAACGGAGGTAAAAAACTACTTTTTCTGCGTGTGACGTTTGCTTAGCGGTTGCTGATTGAATAGAAGTTTTCGCTATGGACGTATTCTAAGGCGTCCTGGTAGACCTGCTTATAATAAGCACTACTTTAAAGACCATGCTTGTAAATTTCAAAATTTTCTTCACAGAATGTTTGTTTAACTGAAAGAAAATGTGAATTACTGAAACAAATATATAAATTTTACCTATGTCAATCCGTAGATTGCAGCTATGGTCAACTTTCTCAAGCTGAAAGGTTGCAGATGATGTCTCCTTGTGGCCATGTCTACAGAACTTCCATGACATAATTATGAGTCCCCAGAAACCAGGACGGGTTTTCTTAAAGCAATGACGTTAGTGAGCAGAATATCAGAAACTAAATGTTAACTTGAAATTACGGCTTCAAAAACTCGCCACGTAGAGTCTCCGTCGTGTACGAAAGCTAAAATTTATTTATTGATTATTCTAGTGCTTACAAACGAGGACACGCTGTAAAATACGATTTTACGCCGCAACTTTTGTTCCCTGATTTTGACCGTGCAAAAAACGATTGTGCGTCAGCGTGTGCTGGCTTCCGTTAAGGAGGTAAGCCCGTGCTACAAACGTAAAAAAATAAACGATAGGAAATATGAAAGCTCAAGTTACACACTCCAAATTCTTCGGCGTGTTTGTAACGTTTGCAGCTTACAAAGACTTAAAAATAACTTGTTTTCAAGCACCTTTCATAAATTCTGCCCTATTTTAGCATTGGTTTCTATAAGTTGTCTATCACGACTTACTTTCTGGCTTTCTGCTCTTCACGTCTATTCCGCTTTTACCTTCATTGGGAAGGGTATCTGTGTCGATTTTGCAGTTGTGTTCTTGATTTTTTAAACCTGTCTGTTTCGCATCGCTATCAAATCTTGAGATTATTAAACAAATACATAAAAAAATTCCTTCACAGAGCCTATACTTACTTATAATATGCAAGAGATTCTTAAGAAAATGAAAAATCAAGGGCTTCAGTATTCTTCGATGTCGCTATTTGTGCATAATTCATTATTGTGCATAATTCAAGCTAGGTTATGACGTCAGGGACGGTAATATTTCTAGTTTTCGTTGCCTTCGCCCGCATCCCACGTTGCGCTTTCTGATGCCGCCAAACAATGTTTAAAGTCTTTTGCTTTGCTTTCGGTAGTCTTGTTTTTACTTCCTCAAACCAAGCGGTTCTTTGTGGGAAACATGCCTGTACCATCAATGACGTCATCATGCGTCCCCCACGCGTTGCTGTGCGATGCAGAGAAGCCTGATAGCCAGCATGGTTTTAATTGCTAATCGCGCCATTGTTTAAAATGCTAGCGCCAAGGTATTTCGCATACTTAACCTGGAAGCCCTAATCAATCGATTCCTCGGAACTCGTTGAAATCTAAAACCGGTGCAGTGTTCCTTTAAGGATTCCCACTGCAACTTTTTCAGCCCTTTGCTTTAGTCCGCAACAGGCGCAGCGCGGAGTTTTCAGGCATTAACCATTCAACGTTAACTAAGCGTCCATATAGAAGGGCTTGGTATTTAATGGCTAGCGTGTTTAATGGCCCACCACAACTTGGAAGGGGTTTATTGCTAATATTTTAGCACCAAACTATTTCTACATCGTTTTTTCATGGTTCTGTTCGGACCCTGCTTTGCAACGCATTATAAATAATTATTCGCGTACATATAACAATGTAGAACATTCCTATAAAAAATCGCTTCGATTGATTTTTTATAAAGAAGTGCGAAATGAACTAGTGCGGGTAATTCTTATTACAAAACCAGGTTCGCATACCCTCAATTTTAATGATACCATGCAAGATTTTCGTTTCTGTATTTTTAGGTGCAGATTTGCGAGGCGGGAAGAGGGAAGGGGCATAGGCATATTTAAACGTACCGGAGAGCACTATTGCGAATTACGTTTTGTTGTTATGCTTCGGGCCTACGTCTCGGCAGTTTCAGTATCCCATATTAAATATGTGGGGTAGACTAGTTAGTTTGGAAAGGGAAAAAAAATCCGCCATCAAGTGAGCCTTTGCAGATGTATAGCATCATCTCCCATGTCCACCCACAAATGAAGCGCCGTAACACAGTTTACATAATTGAACCACCGCCGGCTGATAATGAAACTCCATTATTCTGGCTGGGGAGGTCGCGTGCTTTCAGGCCGCCGCTCGGAAAATAAACGAATTTAATTTTTGTTTCGTTCGCAATTTTCTTTCCATCTCCCTAAACGCTAGCGCTAATGTTTCCAATAAACGCAATGCGCGAGGAACGTTAAAGGCCGGGAATGCGCTTAATTTAGGTCTCGTCTTGCAATCTCGCCACCCGTCGGGAAGGAAAAATAATTTATTCAGAGTTTTTGTCCTTAAGAGCTCCAGACTTCTTTTTGTTCGCGCACTAAGAAAATTGCAATGAAAGGGATGATTAGGCATTGAATAAACAGGGTAATTTATTACACCATTCGCGTTTTTTTAGTTTCTAATCGGTGGTTCTCGAAATATCAAAAGACATCTGTGCCTCAGCAAATCGTTGTTAATAATGCGCGTCTGCGGCGATTCACGCGGAAATTTTGAAGTTGGAATGTCCTTCGAATCATTGAGCAAATATTATTCATTTGGCTTTTTGCAGTTCGGCGCGCACCGCCTTTCATCGACAAAATGAAAGCCGTAATCATTTCTGAAGGAGTAGAACGTAAAATCACTTCTCCATCGATGCAGATGTAAGAAACGTCTTCGACTAGCTTATGCAGAATTTATCATTCTGAGTGCAAAAAACGTGCCGAGAAATTGAATGCTTGGAGATAAAATTCTAGTTTTTGAATGCCGTAGAAGTAGTTAAAGCGTACAATCGTCATCAATACTCTTGAGCTCGAAGACTGGGATAAGCCTTGGCCTTATTACCATTACCTCTATTTATTCTCAGGTTTGGAAAATATAAGAAGAGGAACAAGTAAAAGATGTCATTATGTGCAAATGCAGCATTCATGTAATCGTCTTTGCAATCACAAATGGCTTTCTTCATGACCTCTGCTGTGCAATGATGCTCCCAAATCAAGATGCTCCTTATATTCCCCGACTACATCCTTTTGATTATGGTAATCCAGTTTTTATTCTTCCTTGAGTACAACCCTGCAACTAATTTGTCTTCGTTTTTCTACGCAAAAAATATATAACGCGGTGACCATGAATATCACGGGCGTTTGAAAACTTTATTGCGCAAAATTGTGCGGCCATTTGGGGCGGTTGCATCTTTCATAGCACTCAGCTCTGATATGGTACTAGAATGCATGTGTAACTTTAATTCGATGCCTAAAAAAAGCGCAAGTTAGTGTAATGGCGGCCAGAAGGCTTGCTTTCTAAGTGTAATGACGTCAGTGACCTCCATCAGGCCGACATGGTTAAGTTAAGGGCAAAAAAGAACGTTCAAGAAAATTTGAGTTTCCAAATTCTTGTCAAGCTCGGTTACTCTGAGAAATAGCATCGGGAGGTCATGGCCGGGAACTCAATAACGCCGACCATTTTATGCACGTCAAACGACAGATATAAGCAAGTCGGGAAAAACTCCATCGTGGTCTTGTTGGAAATGAGACAGGCTTCTTCCTTCATACATATTTGAGTGTTTTCGTAAGCGTCCCGTTCAGAACGCCTGGATACGTCTCACAAATCAGGCTCGTCATTTGTCGCTTGCTCCCCTCGTCTTTCAACCAAATAAAATCTCAGTTATAAGATTGACCGCAGCTTCGTCCTTCCCGCTTAACTATGCATATTAACCCCGTCAGTTAAGTTATGGCTTCTGGCGGTATATTTCGTAACGGTTTATATTTTCTCCAGTTTTCTGGGCTCTAGTGTGCTATGCGATAAAATATGCGTCTATCAATGGCAATATCAGTGTTATATGCAGTATCGCAGGCTATATTACTGTTTTAGTAATCCTTAAACAAATCGTTTGTCGGGATTCATAAATATTTGTGTTATGGCCTATGTAAGATTTACGCAGTATATTGTTGTTGTTGTTTTTTTGCGAAACACTGCTGTGTATAGTGGTGTCATTTATATGCTGTTAATAGTTATCAGGATGGTAGTTTAGGTTTATGCACTTTTGTCTCTCGTCGCAGTTGGCGGTGTTACTGAAACGGAGTCCATGCGTACGAGTATGAGCCCTATGTTTTAGCATTATTGCCTTGCGAAGATGAAAGACGCGATGTCTTTCGCGAAGTTTTTTTTTTTTTTTTTTTGCTTATCATCCTTAGTACTGGCTTTGGTGAGTTGCTCACCCCGCAATTGATGATCGAAGATATCAGAGGTTATTTTTCCTCCTCTAGTGTTAGTTGTGAATGAGATTGGTCGAGTGCCAAGACCTTTGTGCACACATGACGCAGTATATTTTTCATACCTAGAACAACGGTGTGCTTGAAATGCTATTTTTGACCACCTCTGAAAAGGAAATTCTCTCCATGGGCTTATTGGTGTGCAGTTACTGCCGAAACGCCATTCGAAAATCGCTGGATACCATCACGTGCTGTGAGTCTTCGTTTCTGATATTCATTCAGGTGCACAGTTTGTATTTAAGCTGTTTTCGTAACGTTTTATTGCTAATTTACGAGATTAGTGCGAGTTGTAAGCTATACTTCTCATATGTTGTTATAGAGAGGAAAGGGAAGCCTGGGCCCTTTTGTCGTTTTTTTTAACCCTAGATTAGACATAGAGTATACATCGCAGACACTACCCTCGTAAGCGCATTCTCTCCGAAATACTACAATTAGAGTTTCTGTTTAAAAACATGGCAAGACATATTGCATACCGGTTTCAACTTTTTCATGTTTTCACTCGTGGAAAATTGTAAAACTGCGACGAGAAGGTGTTCATCACCGGTCGTGAAAAAACGCTTGAGTCGATATCCTATCCTTCACTGGTACACATAGCAGGAGTGAATTTCAGTAGCATTTTATTTTTTTTTTTAAAGCTATCATAGCCGAGGTAAACGTAAAACGATATCACATCTTCAGATCAACAGCGTTAAGTGTTATGAAGTTTTCTTTTATTGACACTTTTTTATGATGAATACGTCTAAGTTATGAATACGCAAGGCATCGCGTTTCCCGCATGAGAACACTAAATATTCCACTGCAATCGTTTGTTAATAAAATGGAATAACTGATACATTGCACATAGTAATTTAAACATCAAAAATACAAGAAAAGGCAAAATAGAAGAAATAAGAAATTTGTGCTCACCCAAATAAATTGCGCGTTGAGGACGACATAGTACTATCAAAACTCTCTTCCTTCTCCTACATTGCAGCTTGCTGCATAGCCTAAGCATGTGCAGTCAGTACTCAATCTTCAGTATCATACTTTCGTAGCCGCCCATTCCGCTTCAGGGGTTCTCCACTACGATATCCACATGCGGTGTTGATTTCAGCTTCGTTTACACCTGACACGCAAGCTCTGTCGAGCAAGGCCACAAGTTTGACGAGATGGTGTTGGTTCATGACTAAAAGCTTGTTCTTGTGTCCTAGTCTTCTTAGCGCAGTTGTATTGTACCTGTCATAAGCTGCTAGGCCCTCCTGCACATAACCATACGCAGCTCCTAACTGCTGGTCAGCAGACCAGCACGCTTGGCTATGTCACGTAACTAGCGCACCTGCAACCCTGCCTTGTTCACCTCACTCTTCGCGATGGCCAATGAGCGCTCAGCCATGGCTACCGTCAAGCGGTAACGGCCAGCTCCCCTACCAACTTGGCCACGATGCTCGGCCTCATGACATCACGAGCCATGTCACGCCTACCAGTCGGCGCTCGGTCATGTCACGTGGCCCTGTGACGGCATCACCGCCGCGGAAAATAAGCGAATTTTATGGCAACCACGCCGGTTTTCATTCGGGACGATAGTGGTATCTTTTTATTTACAAACACTTTTGCTGGCCGACGCAGTGTCAGTGCCAGAGATTACGAATAAAAAAAATAGAGTAGAAATTATGGTGAAGACAATTAAAAAGAGTCCTTCGCCTCCTTCCTCGGGATGAAAATTAAGCAGATGTTATACTATGCTAAATGTTTTATGATGTACATGCAGAAAAAGATCGTGCATTTTCTTATAGCAAAAAAAAAAAAAAAATCGCGGACACTTTGGCGGCTAAAGTAATGAAAGGCGAACGCCTGAATGCTACATTCTGCGACGCGACTGTTGCGCATGTAGCGATGAATGCTGCTACGAGTAAAGCGAGCGACCACTCTCTCACATTCTGCGAGAGCATTTATTCACTGAATTCTGCTTGGCAGCGACGAGGTCCCGCTCCTTGTATCTTCGCAGTTGTTCTACGTTTACTTTTGTGTAGTTGATGTTACCGGGTGCGCGGCATTAGTTAGTAAGTAAGCAATTAATTACGCAACTGTCACTAATCAGTAATCATTATTTAAATAGGCATGAATTAGTAATTAGTAATTAATGAATAATTAGTGACAAGTCTGTCACTAATCAGTAAGCAATATTTATTAGGTACAAATTAGTAACTATTAACTAATTATTTAGTCATTGAATAGCAACTGATCATTGATTGGCATATGGCTATATAAGGCACGCATTCGCGCATAATGTGGTGGTGTTCTGTGACTGTCGAGACCTCCATTACGTCATCTCGACCAATCAAAGCCGCCGCAAAAGCGTGACACTTTTGCTGACGATAACGATGAGACAATAAAGGCTTTCGCATTAAAAACAGTGGAAGAATCAAATGGCTGTCAATGGCCTTTATCAGCCTTTATAGATATTATCCATTGTTTTTACTTCAAATGTATCTCCATATCGCCGTCTAGAAGCGAAGCGACATAAAGAAAGAAATAAGAACTTATTTTCAAACACAGGGACAGCCATACCCCATTGAGCGAGGGTCGTGGATTCTCAAAGCATCGACGAACCCAAAGATACCTTGCTGCTTGCTGTAGGAGGTTAGCGAACTTCTTTGAACGGGGCGATTGCCACAAAACGATCAATGTTTTCAAAAACATGGCTCTTGTGCTTACAAGAAAGTAAAATATTCTTAATTATGTGTTGATGTTTCTTTTCTTTTTTACGAGCTTGCTATGCTACGCGGCTCTTATGTCTATGCACTGAAGCACGTTTTATAAATGGCACTTCCGAGGAACCTGCCATAGGACATTTCCCGGTGCCGTCGAAATACGTTCTACGACCTTCCGCCAAAACGAAACATACATATACGTTCCGCACTAGCACGAAAATGCCTATCTCTTTCTTCCTCATTTTACGGGCCATTTTTTCTTATTTCATGTTTCTTGAATCGCACCCATCCTCTGCGGCGACCATCTCGTTCCTCTGATTGAATGACATTTGGCTCTCCTGAGCCTTCTCTGATTGGGAGCCAGCCTGCTTTGACGACGACGACGACAAGACCCAAGCGCACGTTGGTCCTTTTCTTATCCTTCCCGGCAGTAGCCCGATCATCGGCCGCGCTCTTCAAGTGCGCGATTCCAGAAAATAAATAGGACTTCTCTGCTTTATTTTATCCCTCGCGAACGCATTCTTTTTCGTCTTTAGGGTTGTGTACTTCCCGTGGTGCGTGCGCAATTTTGGCGCGGGGAAGGGCCCGTTATACGGACAAGATGCGAGTTCCTTGCACGCTTCATCCTCGGTACGGCAACGAGCTCTGCAGGTCCTGGTAGTCCGAACATAAGAAGAAGCACGTTAAATACAGCAGCGGCAGCACAAGTCCCAGCACCAGGATCAGCCAGGGCTAAATATAGCTCCCCGTTCCTCCTTGTTTTCTGCAACCCTGACCCGCCCCCATATACACCCACTGTTCCGAACCTCACGAATCTCCTTCCTACACCACACGTAGTAGTAGTCGTCGTCATCGTGGTCGTAGCGTCATTAACCCCTGCGATTGGCAAACCGCCCCTTTTCATCTGCATTCCATCTCCCTTTTATCCTTCCCTTGCGCTCCTCGTCCTCTCTCCCCAGCGAGGTCCTTGTATTGATTGCTTCTATTTTGGGCCAGCTCCGAACAAGCCGCCCTTTGGACCCATCCAAAACATCTTCGCTCCGCCGCCTGCGCGTGCGTGCTTCTTTTCATACGCGTCGCAGTGTCTTTTAGCTACTGCAGGCGCGGCTATTGTTCTAGCAGTTTTTTTTCCCCCTCTAGCTCACTCCTCATGGTCGGGAACGGCGCAATGGTTTTATTAAAATTTCTTCGTCTCATGATTACGCAACACGTCGCTGTAATAATTACAGCGACTTGCTGCGTAATCATGAGAACGCTGAATGATGACAAGGGGTTGTTGCCTGAGGCTGGACATTGACGACGGTGTTGCTGCCGTTTCAGAACTTCCGCGCGTAATGCTGACGGGGCGACTGAACAAAAGAACAAGGGCAAACAATCTGTTAAGGTAATAATTATCCTTTTTATTTCGCCCTGTCTCTAAGTCAACACCTTGCGTATGCAAGTCTCTCGCTGCATTGCCAACATCGCGACCTTTCCCTTTCAGTTAAACTTGCTGCTGTTTTTATATTATTCAGTTCATTTGAATAGCCCCATACACTGATCATCACTGCTAATACTTAATACAGAATGGGGTAATGTAGTTCTTGGAACATAATTATTATATACAAAAATTACTATTCAGCGGAGAAAGATTAGGTTTCTTTGCGGAATTTATCATTAACTACATTTCTCAGATGTTCGTCGGTCTAGCGGCTACTAGTTAGAATTGTTTTTTATACCACGCATGGTTGATGATACCTAATTTATAGCACTATCTTTGCCTCTTCTTACTAGTCTGGCAGCGCAGTGGATGAAGTCATATACGCTCAAGATAATCGATTACGTGCTTTGTGTGTGTCTACGCATCCATTGCGCAAGTGTCTATAGTTCCGCGAAATAGTTTGTATATTGCTCCAGAGGTCTCGCACGACAGTCAGCACTTTTGTTCTCGCGAACAGCCTTGCCTGCAGCTACGTAAACTGCGCCGAGAATAGCTCTTGCAGACAGATGCGACGGAGACATAATTGCGCTGCGCAAACATTGGAATGAGAGCCTAGCTCTTGATCATCTTGCGCGCTACTATGTTTCGTGGAAGCTATCTCCACACTATCTTCTCTCAGCGATCCCTATCTTCGCTGATCTGCGATTGAGCTGGCACCCCTTATTGGCAAAGATCTCGAGGTAGTCACACCGGAGAGCAGCTTTGCTCTCTACTCAGATGATGGAGACATTCCTTCTTTATTTTTCGCCTTCTGTCTCAAGCATTCATGCGCGTCATCGCGTGGGAATGCATTGAAAGGGTGAAAACTCTTCTTCTTATAGAGGTAAACTAGCTTAGATGCTAGTCTATTTACGGCCATCGACGATGCAGCTGTGGCGTTGAGGTGGAACATCCGCCTCTGGTGCAAGAAGAGCGTGGTTCGAATTCCGGTGCCGCGCAATTCCCCACCGGATTAAAAATATATCCCCGTGTCGAAGGAACTGCATAAACAGGTTTTGGGTGTGACCTAAAGCGGTGAACATCTCCGGAAACTCACTCCATAGCCAGATCAGGATTTGGCCAACCTGGTGTAGTAATTGGCCCCACCTCCTATAAATACTCCAACTCCTGGCCCTCAGCTCCCAGCGGCTGCGAAGCAATTGACCACGGCGGCGGTCAGACCTGCAACGCAGCAAAGGGTGCTAAGAATCTCTGGTTCCGGACGGACCGCCAATGGAAACTGATCCTGGCAACATTTAACGCTAAAACCCTAGCTACTGAGTCTAGTTTAGTGGTATTGTTAGAGGAATGAGTACGTATGAAATGAGATGTTATAAGACTCAGTGACGTTACAAAGCCAAATGAATCATATAATGTACTGAAGGATGGGCATGTACTGTGTTATCGAGGTTTACCAGAGAGGCGAGAACTGGGAGTAGTGTTTCTTCTCAATAAGGATATAGCTGGTAATATAGAGGAAGTCTATAGCATTGATGAGAGGGTGGCAGGCATCGTAATTAAGCTTAATAAGCGGTATAAATTGAAGATTGTACAGGCCTACGCGCCTACATGTAGTCATGGCGACTAGGCAGTCGAAAGCGTCTATGAATATGAAGAACCGGCAATGGAGAAAATAAAGACGCAGTGTGGTGTAATAATGGGAAACTTCAATTCCAAAGTAGGGAGAAAGCAGGCTGGAGACCAGGCAGTGTGTGACTTTGGCATCGGTTCTAGGATAGCAGGGGGAGTTACTAGCTGAGTTTGCTGAGAGCAATAAATTAAGATTCATGAATACCTCCTTCAGCAAACGTAAGAACTGAAAGTGGACATGAAAAAGCCCTAACAAGGAGACTAAAAATGAAATCGACTTCATACTGTGTTCTAAGCCGAGCATTATAAAAGATGTAGAAATAATCGGAATGGTGCGATGCAGTCACCACAGGATGGTAAGGTCTCGAATTTGTCCTAATCTGAAGAAGGAACGAAACAGATTAGTAAGAAAAAAGTCCGAGGAATTGGCGATGAGGGGGAGGACAGAAGAATTCAGTATCTCGCTACAGAATAGATATTCATCCGTAACCGAAGAAGACGACCTTAGCCTAGAAACAATGAACAGTAATTTCAGTGACACATAATTGAGAGCGCGGTAGAAGTAGGCGGTATGATAGTTAGAAAAGACGCCGTTAAATTATCTAAGGAGAGGAAAGACTTGATTAAGAAATGCCAAAGTATGAAAGCTTCCAATGCAACAAAGAGGATAAAATTGGCAGAGGTATCAAAGCTAATCAACAAGCGTATAGTGACCAACATAAGGAAGTACAACATGGAGAAAATTGAGTATGCTCTAAAGAATGAGGGCACCCTTAAAGCGGTAAAAGGGAAATTGGGCATAGGCAAAAATCAGATGTATGCCCTAAGGGACGAGGGAGTCAATGGGATCACAAATATCGACAAGATAATCAAAGTAGCCGAGGAGTTCTATACTGATCTATACAGTAGCCGGAGTAGTGAGGGCAATAATGAGATTGGCAGTAGTGAGAAACAGTCAGACGTTCCGCCAGTGCCGAAGGACGAGGTTAAGAAAGCTTTAGAAACTATGAAAAGAGGGAAAGCTGCAAATACCTTGAGTTAATGGTGTTCGCGGGCAGGGCATGTAGTGTAGAGAGATAACCGATGGTCGCCTTGGGTAACAAACTGGATTCCGAGTGAAGGGAAGCTTATCAGGAGGTGGCAGAAAGTTAGGTGGGCGGATGGGGCTAAGGGGTCCGCAGAGATCAAGTGCATGGATCTAGCACAGGACTGGGTTAATTGAGAGAAATACGTGAGGCATTTGCTCTGAAGTGGGTGTAGTTTGGCTGATGATGATTCTAATAAATTTTCATGGTGGTATTGTCGTTCGGCAGATTACACTCCTGACCCGTGGTCCGGTCTTACGCGTGTGCTGAAGTTACCATTCGTTTCTTAAGGAAAGATTAGGCCTTCCGTAAAGTCTAAGATCTGAGGACTTTGTGGCAAACTAGACTACTGTAATGACTACAACAGGCGCTGGTCAAGGAAACATCATCATGCCTACCCGGTCTTAAAAATAATCACTACTAGGCTCCTTGTGAAGCACGGGACAGCAATGAGGTTGACAGAATACTTAAAGAGTAAGCAGAAATGTTACTTTTACGACAATGTGGAATAGCGACGCTATTTTTTCATTATACGGGAACCCTATACTTGCAACATATGGGCGTTCACCTTAACTCCATTTGAATCAATGAATTAGATTGCGAATATGATGATGTTGGTTCGGCTTGCATGTTAAAGCCTAGCATTTATTTTACTGCATCTGGCCTACAGCATGTGACTTTCTGTTCTTGACGTGGGATCGGTTGCCTGGCATATATTTACCATTGACGCGCCTGTATTACCTTAAAGCTTAGGAGACAGCGAAGAGTGCACACATGCACTAATTTTCAGCTTATTTTACTCACTACACGTGTAAGCTTTCATATGGTGTGACAAGGCCAGCCATTCTCCGCTGTGGCACCCTATAGAACTTGTTAAACGTTTCGAGCCTGCAAATTTTCTTAAGATCAACATACCCGCCCGAACAGCCATTTCAAGTGGCTAGTTTCCTATCGAAGGATTACAGTATGCCAATCTCGAACGCGACTAGAACCGTTAGCGATTACATTAACCATTACGATTACGTTAACCGTTAATAGCGATAGTAGACCTAATCTATTATCCACCTGCACGAACGTTCGGAGGATCGCCATAGCGCGGAGTCAGACGTTCGTTTTTCTGTGTGTGGGCGATTTCGGTCTGCTCGCTGGCACCGATGTAATTTGCGGGAACATTCTTTGCAGGCTAGTTGGTACATTAATTTGTCGGAAGATTAGTGTAGAAAGACAGGGACAACAGCTACACTGAAGACAGGACTTAGCTCTAATGAAGACTTACCTTTTATTTCAAGAATCACTCGCCTAAACACAGCGGTTTATCCCAACAGCAAACAGAAATCCGACATGAATACCTAGCATATATCTTGGTTACCTCCTCTAACTGAGGGTGAAAGTGTCATTTATAGTGCTCCGGATTTCTAAGATACTTGATTTCTTTTTCTGTCTGTGATATGAAGGGTTTCCTGGTGAAGAGATGGTGGGAGAGTTGTTGCCGAACTTGCACAGCCATTTTTACATGGACTAGAAGAAACGCGGTACTTCATGAGAGGCTTTCTTCGATCTCTAGGGTGACGCAGGTGCTCATTACGGTTGGCTCGGGGTGAACATCGTCTGTATGGCCTTCTATGGCGTCTTTTGCAACTGTCGCTGTTTACAATGTGTACGTGTGAAACTGTATATCGTCTCTTAATTTAGAAGCCCAGATGCTTGCTTCAGATGCAGTGCTCCCATTACGCGCTCTGGTAAGGGGAGTATTGCAAGCACATCCGCGTGTGAAGCGCGAAGCGGGGTTATTGTCGTTCGCGTTTTATGCGCACTGGAAAGGCGCACTTGTTTTGGAAAACTTCAAGAAATATTTCAGAACTGCGACGTCAATTTACAGTCACCTCTCATTTAACGTATTTAAAAGAACAGTTTCTTAGCGTTGACCATCGCACATGTAAGCTAACATACAAAGCCTGATAGTAGCGTTATGCATTTGTGCTCCTGCAGAGCTCTTTAATGTTGCCAGTTGCATAACTTCTGATAGGGTGCACGTTTGAAAAGAACGCGGCTTTGAGTGGTCACAATTTGGATGTTTACGAATAGTGGGGGCGATGGCTATTATTCAAGTAAACTATGTCTAAGTCAAAAAGTTTCAGATTCTTGATAAATGAACAACAACCTAGCGAATGAAATCAGCTGAAGAGGTGCAGTAGCAAAAATTATTAGAGATAACAGCCGTAAAGATAAGAGGGAAAAAAAATGATCTGTTTTTTCACAATACAATGAGGGCTATAACAGATAGCTTTTATTAACGTCACTAGATGCCTTCAGAATCCATAACCGCCCGAAACGTGCCTACTATAGCAACTCTTGAAAGCGGAGTTTCCCAGCTGTTACTATCAAAAAGCTCTGAACGCTTGTTCTCCGGTAACAGCAGTTGGGACGGGCTGTTTTCATACCAGCCCAGTCTTGTAATATGTAATGAAGTATTCAAATCAGCGGCATGAGGCTAAATTTATATTTACGTTACACGCACGTTCACAAGAAAAACTTTCAGCCAGCTGGTGTATGCATGTCGAGATTACGCAAGTTCAGCGTAACTTTTCCTGTCTCTTCTGCTCACAACATACTGAAAGAAATGAACCAATGTGATAAATTTGGAGGATGCTTAAGCTTTGTATTGAAATAAATGTGATAGCATGTTTAAGCCCGCATTTTCAATCGGGGAACTTTTATCATTGAAAGACGGGCACGGAGTTTGACAAAGAAACGCCTCTAGTTGGCGCAGTTCTTGGGGAGAGGAAGATGCAGTATCTGTCTTACTTCTAGGCTTCCACCTCCACTTATAAAGAGCAGCATATAATTCGGTAATATATCGTCCATTCGAGTTCCTTTAGCAAAGTAGCCTCCAACTTGTCTAGCAGATGAAAGTTAAGTGTGAAGCAAAATAATGAGATATCACTCTGAAAGCGCACAACGATCGGTTGCTTCATAATTCAGATGAAAATTCACGCGCGTATTCTTTAGACACGTTTTCTCAGCTTTACGATCGAACAAGCTGTGCATGCTTGGCGTAAAAAGTGGGATGGTCGCATACGTACTAATAACAATTCTGTGATCATACTTACTACTTAGCCGAGAAAAGCGGCAATCCTATATGCAGCATGACATGTCTTGAACTTGCCATGCGCATGGAACTTTTTACATGCGATTTCAAATAAAGAAGCAGCAGAGTGCACTTATGGTTTTTAATATCACACCACGCCAATGTATATGCCTACGCTTCACAATCCACCGAATTTCACTTGTTTGCTCCGTGTCAAAGCGCGACCAGCTATTTCTTCTGCAGTCTGCAGCCGGCCTTTTTAACATAGCGTCATTGTTTTTTTCGCACCCTGCCAACATAATTATACCGTACGCTTGCGTCGCAGCAAACTTCTGCTGTAAGCAATTTAGCGATGAGCAACGTGCCTTCAGTGGCGAGCAGTCAGAGCTGTTTTGTGCGCATTTTAGCGTAGCGCCGTGGTTATATCGCCGTCCACTGTGGACATCGTCTCGCCCAGCTGGTTAGTCCCGGTGGCCCCCCAGAAATCTGTGCCTATTACCGGGACTCGCACCGTCAGTACCCGGCTCCTCTCAAGGGGCTAGGGAAAGCGGGCGAAAGAATATTTTTAGACATTTTACTAACACTCTACTGTGCCCGGTAGTACTCAAACATTTCGACCCTTCCTTTTCTGGCCTCTGCCCTTTCTGTGGAGAGGTGGCTGACACCTTTCACGTGGTCTGGGCATGCCAGCTAAATCCTTCTGTTTTACCCATAACCCCTTCCCCTACCCGAGAGGACTGGGAGGCGGCCCTGCTCGGCTGCCTGGATCTAGCGGCACAACAAGCGCTACTCCATCGAGCTCGTGTGGCGGCCCAGACTAATGGAGTCCCGGAATAAGGGACTCCACCTAGTATTGTAAGGGGATCGGCCCACTAGGGGTGGCTCTCTAAGCAACCTCTCCTTTTGTAATAAATGCTTTCTACCACCACCACCACCACCAGCCCGTGTAACCACGGCGTAATTTCCTTTCATAGGCGAATTTGCTGGCAGTCAATATTTATGAATTAAAGAGCGCAGTTTGTGTGTATTGGTACCAGAGCCGCCAATTTGTGTGTTTTCCGCTGTAAAACACAAGTGACATCAAGAAAGACTCTTCCTTTAGAGGTTGATTGTTAGGATACTTTCCTAACCGTTGTCACTGCACCGATGCGAAATTGCTTACGTTCTTCATATACACTGCGCATGTAACGCGTGAAACTGACTCTGTTAATAGCAACGCGTAGAGTGAAGAGATCTTATCCTTCTGTTTCACCCTTTACCGTTTCGGCAGAAGACAAAAAAAATATTGCGCCATGAAAAGGCGGTATTAAAGATGTTATCGCGTCTGTTCTTAAGGCAATAGAAGCTTAAACGTCCTCCTAATCCAAGCTGTCAAACCTTGTACAACCTTGCTAAGCCATGAAAAATAATGCCTAACCAAGCTTTTGCTTATATAACTAGGTTTGAGCCATGTTTAAACTGCCACTATTTTTGGAGCACGCTTGCAAGCACGATGATTACCTCAATTGGTAAAAGCTTATTTACGAATTCGTGTTCTGCTTCCGTTTCCTCTGGAATTATTTGAGACGATACGTGAATCAGCTACTTTAGTACTTCAGTGGCTCATAATCCTGTACCTTGAATGAATGCAGACGCACTTTACATTATACAGCAGTTCTATAGTATCCATTGCACGTTGAATTCAAATACTTCCTGCAATACAAAAAGTTATCGACGTTAGGAATTTTCACTGAAAGAACGCACACTTTTTTCAGTACAGCAGCCGACGCGCTAGGAGCTAAAAATACAATTGAGCGCGGATCACTTGAGAAGGCTTGCAACTTCGATTGATTTTAAGGGGAATGAGCTTCTAGCATGGTTAATATTACGAAGGTTGTCGCAATATAAGCGTTAATAGAGCCGCATGTATGAGCGCTGTCCGTGATTATAAAACAGATTTGGTGATTCTTGTTGTCTGGAGGAGGATAAACTTTAATTTTTTGCCGAGAGGAACTCTCCATCATGGGCTTCCACCCTAGGTGGCCAGGTGTTCTTTGGCTCTTGTGACACCAGTCGCACACTAAATGGCTCGGAGGAGGATTCGAGTATTCGAGCTGAACATAACGGCCTTCCACTGCTCGCAGGTGTTTATGACAGAAGGATCACTCTAGAAGGTAGATAACGCTTGTCGATGCGTAATTAATGCCTTATTTTATGTTAAAGGTGAAATCACCTGCAGTAATTTTCGCCGTGATGTCACTCGGTAAATGATTGCCCGTCTTAAATGTGGTCGATCACAAGTATAGGGTTGCGTTGGACGCTTGTTGTCGAGTTTAAAATGCACATTATCTCGGAGGTTTGCGTTACGTTTTCATGTTACCCTTGACGACTGCGGGAATATTATCTGCGGCGTGATATTTCCACAGAATATCGTTTGTTTGCTAGGGCATTGGGTTCCATCAAAAGGCATGGTAAGCCGAGACGATGAAAAGAAACGTCGTTCACTACTGCTGCTCCCAAGTGTCCGAGGGCAATCCTGAAGGGCTTATTTTCGTGTGACGCGTGGTACCGTGGGGCGGAAGGCGTCCGATCGGCCGTCGCTATACGTTGTAGATGCAATCTTTTTTTCAAGTGAAGCTGCAGTGGTGTCCTCCGTTGGAAGTTGTAAATTCGTTTCTGCGTATCGGGGATCAAAGTCACAGTCAACAGAGTCGATGAGAAGCAAAGCCGTCCGCTACTACTGCTAACAAGTGCCCGAATTCTTGAGCAGTGCGTATGTAACTTTCCCAAGTTACCTTAGGTGCCTTTGTAAGAGGTCTGTGTCCCGTAGGGTACAGGATACGTGTTCAAAGGAACCAGTTAAGAGGCTGTAGATAATAAAGCGCCCTGTCGGAGTGTGGGATAACCGTTCGCACTTAGAGTCAGGTACGAGCCTCTACTTGCTATCTAAGAGTGTTGCAGACTCCCAGGGCATTGAAGCGCTCCATGCAGGTATCCTTGGGCAGGTATGGTCTTGAGCGTTTTTCTGATCAAGCAACCGGCATGTTCTGTTTCTGCTGCGCTTAGTTTGAGACAGGGCAATGTTTATGTAATCCTGGTAATGACAAAAGCCTCAACCGTGCGGACGAGATCTGTTTCTTTCATACTTGACTATCGATAGGCTGACGATTCGACGAACAAGGTGCACTGGCTGAAATGCACTGGCCTTGAGGCGATTGAGGGGCTCTCTCTTTCGGCCGCTGTGTTGGGCGTAAATTTTAAGAACCCATATGGCAGACACCTCTGGTATGAGCTTCCCCGACGCCGCATGGTTCAGCGCTGGCCACACGTAGAACGAGAACACGATGGACTTCTAAATCTGGGAAGCATACTACTGAACAGCAATGGCTGAGCAGCAACTTGCAGACAAGACGAAAACTTCGCAACCGGCACATTTTGAGACAAGCAAGTTCACTTCGTAACAAACTGCTTTGTTGCCTGCTTAGAAAACTCCGCAACAAGACCTGTGAAGACTCACTCGAAATGCAGCACACAGTAATAAATAGAGCGTGCAACGGGAATATTCCAAAATATAAACAATTAAAAGTTCTTCAATAAAATAACCTAGCTCTTCATAAAACAAGAAAATGAAGTATTTATTCTCTTTTGTTGGTGCATGGCATTGCAATTCGTCGTATAATTTCTTTATTTGTGTGTTCTCCTTTCCCCCAGTCCCCCAGATCACGGCTATGCTGCAGTTGCGCTAAACCGGTTTTTGTTCCAGCCTTCGCCACCGCTATATTAAGCCATTCCTGCCTTCCAACATAGGCTGCGTTTCTCTACGCAAGCATCAAGACGCTACTTCTGCATTCATGTTATCTAGGAGAGGTCTTCGGGATGTCTACGATATGCCTAGCGAATACGTAGGAGCTCCTTTTTTTTTTTTTTTACGGGTTCCGTGTGTGCTTAAAGGCAGCTACTCACCAAATTCATTGGTTAGTTTTTTTTTTACAGCTGCTTTCAGCAAGGTCAAGTAGCGAACATGGGTAATGAACCCAAAATAGCAAGCTCGTGTGCGCAGGAGATGTGTATCGCCACCGAGCGAACCATGACGTCATTTCTTACAGCTAGACCTTTTCTTTTTCACGTCCTAGCCGAGTACCGACTGGCTGATAGCAGCGGGAGGTGCATGAGACGCAGCAGCGGTCCGCGCGTTTTCCTCTTTCCCCAGCGTGGTGTCCCAAGATCACGCAATGTTCCCCAACGACTCCCATTTCACGCTCTTGCCGGGAGAAGATCGCCGCCTACTCGCACCAAGAAAGGCGCCGCCACCGGCAAAACACGCGCTATCCTTCTTCGTCGCTTCCGTCCCTATTTTTCTCCGGTCCTTTCTTTATTCTTCACTATATGCTAATCCCGGCGACACGACGGCCTCCATAGCGACCGACCGTATAGCACTCACAGCAGAGAAGCTACCACCGATACCACGAATCTCGTCGTATCGTATGTCATGTTCGTGCTCGGCAATGGCATTACGCCGTGGAGACGGCAGAAATGCTATTAATCTCTTCCTCTTTCTTCCCGATTCTGCGCTCCCTGGGGAAGCGGTTTCGGTTCACCTACAGCAGAAGACGTAAGCGCGTACGCGAACAGCTCTCTTTTTACCCCTTTCTGTCTCTTCCCTCTTTCTGTCATTTGTGTAGGCTTCCTGTTTCCCTTTTTACTTGTGCCTCTTTTCCGTTTAAGGTCATTGCTTACGTGTTCGCTTTTTCCCCCTTTTTCCCCAGTTCTTTATAGTTGACGCCCCCTTTCTGCGACTGCCGGCTTAAGACTGGTTTTCTTTTCACTTCCATATTCCCTCCAGCCCACTTCGCATATGTTCCCTCTCTCTGACATGTTTCATTTACCATTGCTGCCGCTTGTCAAGTAACTTGACAGTGCTTTTTTTTTTTCTCTGTTAAGCCAGGAAACTCTCGGTCGCCATGGCTACGCGCGATAAGTGCAACAAGAACCATCCCAATAGTTTTGCTCTTGAAGCAGCTTGTTCGCCAACTACTACTTCTGCTACTAGAAATGCTCGTGCCCTGCCACTTTGCCTCACAGATAAGCAACTTCTCGCATCTGTTCAGAGAGGGCCTGGATGATAAAAAAAATGCGTCACTGGCATCTCTGGCAGTCATGGTGGGCGTAAAGCTGGGTCTGCTTGAGCTGGATGGAAGACCTAGCCTTATTCTTTATGTTATGCGAAAAAGAAAGGGCACATGCTTCAATTATTTTTATATTTCCTCGAAACATGAGATTTCTTGTCCCGAAAAGCATTCCGAACTCTGTGCTTAATAAGGTTATAAATATTCCACATCTGCGATTTCCAATGTGTTCAGGACAGAACAGATCCTCTACGATACTCTGAATTTGTTTGGCACAAGTTATATAACCTCAGAAAGGTCTTGTACAGCCTTTTCTTGTGGCTCTGTACTTCATACAATGTCCTTTAGAAACATCCACATGCTTCAACTCTTCATTCTTGGCAATGTAAGCGTGTTTATTTTGTTTTTCGCTCTTTATATGAATACAGCATTTTCTGCGCGACATGTGAGATATGAAGAGATGTTGGCTATATTATTTTTCACCGTCTTTCACATATGACAATGTGGCTGTTGTTGTTGCGTTTGTAGGAAGAAGGAAAAGAAAATGCACGGGCCTGCTACTTACTCTGTATAGCTGAGACACCTCCGTAGCCTCATGCAGACAGAAGAGAAAATAGAGAAGAAATGAAAAGAAGAGGGAGAGAAAGACGTGCGTCGCAACAGCCGTCGTCCACCACATAAGCGGTGGCGGGTACAACGACAATTATATTTCAAGGGCATGTTTTTCAGTCATGTACTGTACACCTGACCAATCTAGTAGAGCACAATGCCACTTACATGTGGGAACAAATATCGATTTCTAAACACGAAGCGCAACTGAGATTCAATTAAAGTATTTGGCAACAATAAATAATGTATTTCCTTAGAGAAAGAATTTATGCTCGCTAAATGCTGAGCATGGTGGTAATACGGCAGAACTGATTTTGGCAACACTAACTACAAATGGACCCATTTCACAGAGCATTTATTTCGCTGCCGGACAATGATTACCGTCACATCATCCACGGAATTAAATTTAGAAGGAAGTATACATTAAACAAATATTCAAAGCATGCTCTCCATTTTGAGCTTTCTGAATGTGGTTAGGTAAAATATTAAAAAAAAAAACATGATAAAATTTGAATGCCTACAAAATGGACTAAAAGCAAAAAAGAACTCATCATGAAAAGATTAGAGCAATTATGAGCAGGAAAACACAAAAATATCATAAATACATCTTGCCATATGATTGATTCAATTAAAACTGCGATGGACTTTCAGCTGTCTAAGAAACTTGACCGCAAATTAAAGACAACTGATAGTTCACGTGTATTTACTTGGACAAACTAAGAAGGAGAACCCAGCTGCAAAATGAGATTACACTGCTCCGCCCAAAGTCACCATTCGCTACGCCACTACCCAAATAGCCCATGTGGCCCGTCTCAAGCCATATTATTCCCCCTCCACACCGCATGCCTAACACGCACCGGGACATTGCCTTTTGCCGAGAGGGATAGTGGTACCGGCGAACGCGCGACCGACGAAGTGGCGTGGTCGCAGACGACGACGACCGAGGACTGCGTGGACGATGAACTGTTCTTCTAGAGGACAACGACGCAGACAGGGTGGATACTGGACGGCCCTTGAAATATATGCGCCGAGTTCAACCCATCTCCAGCGCAAGTCTCAAAAATACTTCCCCATAACAATATGGCGTCAAACCTGTCGACATTATTAGCGAAGAATTACGGTCGTGCTTCCGAAACGCCGACGGGCTGCGTGGCATCACAAGATCACGTGTCGTGCCATGAAGCTGCCATTTAGACAGCCTTTTATGAGATGCGAATGAAGCCCTTCGCGTCCCTTATATTCCGACTCAGACACGCTATCAATAGGCCATGCAGGCACCTTCGTAAGGCTTCTTTAAAGCAGATTTCTATATGTATTTTGGATTGTCTTTCTTATAAGGCAATACCATTAGTGTGTGAGAGACAACGCGGGCACAATTTAAGGCATTGTTAATTAAACCAGCACAGTGTACCATTAAAGCTGTCGCGCCCTACCCTAAACGTGTCCACAAAAATTCAAGGGGCAGTTTGGCTCTCTAAAGTGCTTCAAGGCGGAAGCCTTCCCTGGCGCGCTGCTTAGGCATTGACTGCGAGACCGTTTGTGATTGACTATAATTGTGACAGATACTGCGCCTTTTACTTTGCTGTCAACCAGTTTTAAACGCCGCTGATGCCTGCTGTATATGCTCTCTGGTGCAGCGTTCGAGGAAGCGCCAAAGGAAAGGCGCCACACGGACGCCTCAATCGAACGCCCGGCAGGGTCAGCTTCGTATATGCGTGCATCTCCTGGTGACGGCATCACCAGTCACGACGTCATGACCAGATGTGACGTCTTTATTCCTTTCGGTTATTAGACGTGACCGGATGGGACGTCATGATGACGTCGCATCCGAGCATGGCATGGCTGATGACGTCACCATGCGACGGCTATGGACATCTCGAAACGTCTATTACTATTTAGTGATAGTTAATTATGACTTTCACTTACTGAGTACTAGTTTACGTCTGGTTAGCCTTAGTTAACACCCCTTAACTAGTAAGTGACGGTTTGTGATAGTTACGGTGATTTCCAAATGCATGGGTTCCTATGCGCATCTGCTTAAATATTTTATTATTAGTCGTGAATTATGAAATCTTGAAAATTCCTTAACGCATGTTTCGATATCATCCGATTGCTATTGATTTAGTATCGATTCAATGGTGATTGGCATATGCCTATATAAAGCATGCACCCGAAATGAAGCCATATTTGCTAACGACAGTATGAGGCACTAAAAGCTTTCGCCTCAAAATTTTTACGCGATAGCAATAATGGAACCGTTCCCCAGACCTTCCGAACTGGGCGCTGTTGTCATCAGCGTCGTCGTTGCGAGCGAAAAATCAACGGGCACGGCATTGACAAGTGGCAGCCGGTAGAGGACATGTTCGATCACTGATTCTTTGATGGTTTGTGCGATCTAACGAGACCACACGATATCACAAAGTTCGGAGGAGCTACCAACTTGGGTTGGTCATTTGCAGTGGGCAGGTGGAATAATAATCGGCCTTCCACCGCTCTTGTATGCCTAGTCAGGAACGCTACTTCAAGACCACGCAGCCACTTTCCTACGGTTTGGCTAAGCGGTGAATTATATCTATATCAGATGCCCTTCGATATACAACTCTTTGTTTACTGTATTTGTGAGATACATACATTAGAGGAATACTAATTAGGCGAGTTGCAGAATCTGTCTACGCGAGCAAGGACCCGGAAGGAGAAAAGGCAAACGGGAGCGTTTACAACTATCGCGTCTTACCCTTAAAAGCGCAGCATAGGTGTCTTCATAATTAATAAGGTGGAAGTCTTTAACGGTCCATGCTGTCGTGGACAAAATTTGTCCCATTTGTGCGGCGTTCTCATTGGCCGAGGCGGAATGACGTCGTAAAGGTCTTGGCCAATCACAGAGCACCACCACAGTATGCGCGAATGTGTGCCTTATGGCCATATGTCAGTGATCAGTTACTAATCAATGAATCACTTACCACTTCATGACTAATTACATAGCTTATTATTTAGCTGATAACATAAATAACTACTTATATAATTATTTGTTACCTGCTTTATTACTAATTACTTATTGCATATTAATAAATAATTACTCATTTGTAGCCTGTTACGTAGCAGAGTGCGGCACTCGAGCTTTCTTTTGCCTTTCACTACTGTAGTAGCTAAAGTCCCTCGTAACTATTTCTTTGTTTCTCCCTATGTTTCCCGGAGAGAAACATCGCTTTCGAGTGGCACGCCACTACTGTTCTGCCCAACTGTCCTCTTTGACTAATCTGAGACATCACTCAATGACATTTGTAACTTAGTTCATATTCCGCTATTTATACCTTTTCGCGTTCAGCGAAAGTGTTCTCTTTTGATGGCTCACCGCGCTTTCCACGTTCATCTCTCAGAGCTTTTCGTTACCAGCTTATTTTCTGACGCGTAGATTAATTATCGTAGTGCAAATACTGGAAGTAATTATCCGCGAAGCATTTAAAAATCGATAGTCTGCTTATCGATTCTAATATAGGGTGGCTTTTCCCCGCCTATAGCTTGGATATTTCTTGGTCTCACTGGCTTTTTTATCTTGATTTTAATCACCATAGATTGTTGGACAAATTGTTTGAATTCAATTCAATTAAGTGCACTTTGCTCTAAAAAAAGGAAAGCGCAAAGAAACTAAGCTAATAGAAAACACAAACAACGTGATGAGTCACAGGAAGCTTGAAGAGCACAGAGGCAAATAAAAAGAAAAAATGATAATTTGCACTTAACTGCCTTGTGTGTGTGTGTGTGTGTGTGTGTGTGTGTGTGTGTGTGTGTGTGTGTGTGTGTGTGTGTGTGTGTGTGTGTGTGTGTGTGTGTGTGTGTGCGTGTGCGTGTGCGTGTGCGTGTGCGCGCGCGTTCGCATTTTGCGACACCCTGCTAGGAAAAAAAGGATGACTAAAATATCGCGTGGAGTCTGCTGCTAGCGTGCATGCTTTGTACATAACTCGAGCACCAAATTTGTCTGCTCTAAATTTAAATCATAAGCCAAGCAGGTTTTCCAAACAGAGTTAAAGAATATCCTATACAGGGCTTCGTAACGCTCTAAGCATTCCTTGAAGAGAAGCAACAGGAAACGCAAACAGTGAAGAAGCCCTGTTCTCCTAAAATAAACGAATTCACTCACTCTCTTGCCCAACACACTGTGAAGTTGCTGTTTCCAAAATAATTACGCGTGTATAAGTCGGGACTTGTTCTCAAAAAAGGGAGAAAAATAAGAGTACGTAAATATAAAATACCTTCCTAAAGCCTGCTTTCTATTCTGCAGCGCATAAGGCGTACCTAAGTCGTTTATCACACCTTATGTTTGAAAAAGAAAGGCACTTAAACAAAAGAAAAAGGGAAAGACACGCTGAAATCCCTCATATGCACCATAGATTCCACTTCTTTTATGCACGCAGAATGAGTCATGCATATTCATATCGACCATTTATTTTTTTAGGTCCACTCGCACACGGTGGCCACAGTTGCGCACTATGCAACAGTACGTTTACAAAAATGCACGTGATGATTTAGAACGGAAGCTGACGTCTTTAAAACAAACTTATTAATGAATTATTATTTTACATTCCTCACTATATATTTGCCTCAACAAGCGAAGCCTTCATTTCAAGAAAATAGGAAAATTATACATCTACTTCTTGTTTTTTTTTTTTACATTGTTCAAACAAGTAGCGCTTAAGACGCGACGAGCTTAAACTGCATTGCTTGGGGACTTTCTTTGTTCTTTTTCTAAAGGTAACAATTTCTGCTGTCATAGGCTGCAGTGAAACATCTCATTATGTTGATTTCATGCCTATTTGTGTCTCTCTATGAAAACCGTTCGACCGTGCGATTATATCAGCTGCCATTGAAGAGCGACTAGGCTCCAATAGCAACCATTATTTAAAAAAAGCAGTCTGCAGCTATTGCCCCAATTCTGTGAGATGTAGAACAGTGACAACTGCCTAAGTCATCAAGAAAATTTTAATGCAAAAGTTTTCGTGAGAAAATCCGAGTATGTGCTGTGTTAACAAACTGTGCTGGTACATTCATTGGAGAGCCTTGTTCAGCCTACATATTTAAGCCTCACCTGTCTGATGCCAAACAGTTGCTGAAATGTCAAGATGAAAGGATCACGAAAATGTAAAGTGCTGTTTTTAGCAATATGTTGGAGATTGTATCAGAAACACGTTCTTCGTACCGAGTGAACGTGAAATGCATTCTCCTGACTCCTTCCAGCTGTTAGGCAACGATTCAAGGTCCGTTTTTTATAATCTGCCGATTTACCAGAGTCATTGGGTGCATGGGCATAGATGCGCGATGGTATATGTAATGCGTCACGAAAAATATTCTTCAGCAATTACTGAACTTCATGCAGCCTGTGCACGTGAGCGCTGGGTTTCTACAGCATACTACAATACTAAGTTATTGTTGTCGGAAAGAAAGAGAGAGCAGTATTGGTAGTCAGAGAACTTGGCACTAAGGTTTGTGACATCTTTGATTGCTCTTTAATTGTGGAAAACGATCTATGTTGGTGTTTCGCTGAATTGACACTGACCCCGTGGTATTAGGCAGTATTTTATGCCACTGAAGCTCAGTCTTTAAGAGTATGTCCAGACAGCATTAATGGTTCTATCTCCTCGACCATTTGCAGATCCTGGTTCGCGTAAATGCTACTCACTCAATCCCTTAATTACGCCTGTATTATCTTACACATACTCATTAGCATATATTCGTAATCTGCCACAACAGATGAAATGCCACCTGACAAGGATATAAAACCTTATTGTAACCAACTTGTACGAACGTTCTTGCGTAGCCAAGTAACAACGTGTTTGTCTCGTTGTGCAAGAGGACCGAAGGATTCAATTTCCACATCACCCTCCCATCTCACATTAAAACCCATGTTGACAGCTATGTGATAAGTCTTATGTGATAACTGGCTATGTGATAAGGTTTTATGACGTCATATTGGCACGCTGCTGGTGCTGGATAATGCAACTCTTGCTCCGATCACCACCAACCAGCTGAGACTCTAGCCCTCAGGGATCTCCTACCATCAAGATTGCGCCTACCCA
>NC_139354.1:6171052-6293552 GCF_055883805.1 Amblyomma maculatum
TAAGAAACAATTCTAGACTGAAGGTATATTTGGTCAGACATTTGCAGGAATCCTGTGAGATGAAGTAGGCTTGTGACAAGCGAGTGATCACTCATTGGCAACCGCCAAGCAGCAGCAATAGGACTGCAAAGTGGAAAGTTTTTAGTTAAAGAAAACTTTTTCCAGGACTGGGGCTCAAAGCCGAGACCAGAGCTTCGCCGGGGCAGTCGTTCTACCTACTGAGCTGTTCTGGGAAGTTAGCGTGAGAGAATCTTTAGGGCGAGAGTGTATTGATTGCTAAGTGGAATTTACACGTGGTCTCCCTTTTCTGGTTTATTAATTCACTCGCGTTATCATATGCTAGCCGTCCCGGTTAGCTCAGCTGGTCGAGTGACTGCCCCATTGAGGCTGTGGTACCGGGTTTGAACTAAATATATATCGACGAGGCAAAGGTTTCCTCGTATATGAAGCTTCTGCGTCAGCTGAAATGCTGCGAACATTTAAATTAAATTCAATTGTTTATTTGCATAAAATATAAGGAGGAAGCCAAGGAAAAAAGCTGCACGGAAGCAGCCTGAGGGGCCTTTGACTTCCTTACAAGCAACAGCGCAGGAGCGATGCACGCACGATCCCCGAAAGCGTTGACAATTTTTAGATGACAACATATTCTAAACATAGACAAACAGTAAAATTAATAAACAATCATAAATTACGGCACTTAGTCATTTGCACTGAAAAAGTTTTGTATTTCAAGCATTGAGTACAAAAATTGCTTTCGATATTTTTGATAATCAAAATCGGGCAAATGGTATTCACGGGGAGTCATGCTTCGTTATCTTTAATGCTTCTCATTAATTCAGAGGGTAACATGCTTACTTTCGTTCAACCTCGGTAGAAGGAAGCACCAGCCCTGCTCTATCCGGTCCCATTTTTATTTTCCCAGATACGGTGTTCAATTTGTGGACCGCCATCTGGGCTCAGAACTTCCTTTGACGATGCCGGTCACGCACCATTCGGTCGGCCGTCTTTCGTGGCTGACCACACGGGCTCGGATAACGCCCACTCCTTGAACGTGCCTGGAAATGTTTAAATGAATAATATTGAACCGAAATTCAACACTACACGACAAAACAAAGAAAACGCACAAAACTATTCTCAAGATGGATAAAAATAATTCCTGGCTTCTGTCATTCGTAGCCGCTTTCAAACTGTGACATATTTACCTCTAAGTAGCCACTTTTATCTTTCTAGTTTCTCAGTACTTTCTGATGCCCGTAGCAGTTCCCCCGAATGCTTCCTACGGCTTTAGTAGACAGCTGCGTTGACGCCTAAACTTTACTTGAGGCAAGAAATATAATAGAGTCACGCCGCGGCACGGAATTGAAGCTTTTAACTTCGAGACTAGAAAATTCATGTCATTTCTTTCGCTATTGTCTTCTTTCTTTGTTTGCTCATCTCCCTGGATTAAAACTTCCTCAGCTTCGTGCGTCTCCAAACGCGATGGAGTGAGGGAAACACTTAAAAAGCAGAGGGCTCCGCTCGTTCGTCTCTTGTTTTCCGCGAACTCAGTCACGTACCTCTCGCTTTGCCGAGATTGAGCGGATTCCCGAGGCATGCCACTGCCAAAGTTGCTCCGTGCAGCCATACGCTCGATGCCATCGTCTCCCTCTCCCTACACTCCCCTCGCCTTTTCTGTTGTTATGAAGTGCCTTTCACTCTCCTCTTCCCGCGCCGCCCTTTCGTTCTCGAAGTGCATCTGCCTTCGATTCCTTGATTCGGGCGTCGCACTCATGGCGTGCGTCAGACTCGGGATGAATTTGCCTTTCGAATAGCAACCCGAGAGCCTCTATTGTCTCTTTGTTGAACAAGCCATTGTTTTGCGCCGTCTCTTGGCAACGGTGGAGACGTATATTCCATACGTGCACGTGTGTTTGAGATCATGTGTTCAGGCTGAGAATTTTTTTTTTCCCCAAAAAACGTGATTTCCGAATGGGGATTGCAACTCCGCGAAAGCAGTATGTTTTAGCTGAAATATTGGGGTGTACTGGGGTAAGGGGGGGGGGGGGGGGGTATTTTATCAGCTATTGACGCCGCCATTAAAAACATTACTCGCGATTTCAGGTTACTGACGCCCATTCCTAAGTGTTGAATTTGCGGGCAAATAAACTGCACCACAGCGCTACTCCGCGACTGGGACCTGTTCTAGGCTGCGCGCCTTTACAAAATACTTTAATATCAATAATATCAGGTAAATATTTAATATGACAGCCAGAATTTGTGTTCTAGGAAGCAGTGCCTTAGCTTTCTCGTTTAAATACAGTGGTTCTTCACCAGACAGAGACTGCGAAACTTAAAAGTTTATCCTTCAAGAACTTTGCATCCGCGTAGCACGGCAAAAATTTGGGAGCGCTAAACCTCCTTTTAAACAGCAATAACATACGAGGAAAAATTAAGGGACATTCGTATATGTCCTTTATACCAAGGCCACAGCCAGCGAGACCACTGTGGATGTTCTTTATAAAGCGAGCTTTTTTTTTTTGTGAAGCAGAAATGTAAAGAAACTAAGCCAACCTTTACAAAAAGGCGCAAGATGTAAGTAGGGATATACGATTACTGCTTTTCCAAAGACTGATCCAACACGCATCCCAATCAACATGAACGAAGCAGCCAAAAGGCGAATCAAATACGAATGAAATTGTGGCGGAACAAGATCGACTACAAAGATTATGCATTTACAAATATAGCCGATCCCAAATATATCGTATTGTTGCTTATATCGAACCCTCAGAATATCAAGCAAAACTAAATGCTGGCCGATTTGGTGCATTACTCATAAAAGGAAACATTCACAGCTCTAACAAATAGACAAAAGAACATAGAGGACAGGCGCTGACTCCAACTTCTTTTTCGAAACAACACCAAATTCAAACTTCTAGGCTAGGATCGGAATGCATCAGTGACTACCCAATATCACTATTTAGCGGAGAAAGTCGTCTTTTGAATTTTGCTTAGATAGGGAAGGCCTAAACTGGCATACATGTGTTGCCAACGGGGAAGGAGCATTTGTTGTTTGAAGCAGTTTCAATTTGGTGTTGTTTCGAAAAAGAAGTTGGAGTCGGCGCCTGTCCTTTGCGCCTTTTTGTGAGTGTCTATTTGTTAGCGCTGTGAGTCTTTCCTCAGATAATCGCCTTTAAAATCTTATGCAAAAGTACAAGAAGGTGTAAGCGTTTATTGAACTCCCGTTCAGTGGAACATTCGGTATACTGAAGTGTGCGCCGCGACCCTGCAAGCTGTGCTTTTTCTAATGGCTCACCTACTATAATTTTTCGTCCTCGGAGCCGAGCCGGTTGAGCATCCTTGGATACCTGCTGCGAGCACTAACGCTGCAGAACCATTTGGCGAGGTGAACGTCGTGTCATATCCAAGTGGCCTTCTGTCTGGCTTGCTTGTTTTCAACACGACACTCGTTACATGCGAAAAAGCCAATGTTGATTGCACAAGATACTGTGAGGTGAAGCCAGAGTAGCTTACCGGAGGCTAAGCGGTGGTTGTCTGCTGAAGTAGATGGAGAAATCAACTGTACTTTACTTTAATGGAGGTAATGAAGCGTTTATAGTGTGACACTAACAAAATCACGCCTATTGTGGTGGTCGGTGGCTTTGACAAAGCAGCGCCCAGCAGATTTGAAGTGAATCCCAACCCTAAAGTTACATGCGTCATGCGGCGCTGGGAGCTATGGGTGAGCACCGTGGTCTCCGACGCTCCAGTTTGACTCTACCATATATTTAGAGCACCCGCTCGCGTCCACGGAGTGAATGGTCCACGGTAAGGGTCCGCTCTTCTTTTTGCCACTTTGCGCTAGGTGACGCTCGGCGCGCGAGGGCGCGTACTTGCACCGCGCGGGTCGTCATGCCTGAGGCGAACGGTGGCCTGTCGTCAATACAAGGGCGTGCAGCGAAAGCATTTTGCTAGCTTGGATACTGAGACTTCTGTGCTACAGAGGAGCTCATCTATTGGCATGTTTACTACGCCGAATCATCTACATATCGAACTATTTCGGGATCCCTTTGAGTTCGGTATATCCAGGATCAGCATTTTAAAAATTTAAAGATAAAAATCTGGTCATATTTTTTGTTTAATATTCAGGCGAAATTCCGGTTATTCGCAAAAATATATACCATTCGGAGTTCTAGCGGATATTTATTATTTTATTATTTTATTGTGTCAATTCTGCATTGTAAACATCATTTTCCTTCATAACCTACAATGCCATGTACCCATGTTCTTTCCTCCCCTTCTTTTTTTGTTTTGTTTTTTGCCATGTCCCACTCCCCTCTATAATGCCAACCGGATCAAGAGGGTAACTGAAATAAATAAATAAATATCGCAACAAATTATTTTGCTACAACCGCTTTTTCTCGGAGTGACATAAATCGATTTTTTTTTCTTACCACTTTCTTCAGCGGTGTGTAAATGGCGGATCGCACAAAATCAGTGCCTCAAAAACTATTTTTTTATTCACAACTGTCACCTTGCTGCTTGAATTTTCACGCTGCGCTGCGCCCGTGTCTGAACAGCCTGTCTTTGAATCAAACTGTGAAAACGTTGGTTCGACCACCTCCGACACCATTCGAAACGCACAAGATCCTTGGAACTGGAATTCGTCAGTGATGGCTTCACTTAGATACCCAATGCTCGTAGGTACACAAGACGTCAGTTCAGTACCAGGTTTCTCGCCTCCCGCGTGTAAACACGCCTTCTGATTGAATTCCTAACTTGAGTTAGCAGAGTCGTGAATGAAGGCAATGTAAAGGGTTTTCTTGTCACGTGAAAGCCTTCACCGCTATAATAAGGACAGGATATCTGTGAATTTTTATGCAGAGACTTGTTCTTTCCGCGCGTATAGACAAATACACTTTCCAGATGCACTTTCTTAAGCAGAAATAAGCCTTAACCAAAATTTTAAGATATCTTCTCGGGCTGCAAGAGCCAGATGAAATCGGGCTTTACCTAAAAAAGAAGTGCCCTCGGCCCACCGTATACAATATTGGCATGGTCAAAAAATTCGGAAGGTTTCGTGCAACGAAAGCAAATGGCTGTTTTTTTTTGTTTTGTTTTTTTTACAGATGTTGATGAGTTTGCCGGCCGAAAAAGCGTTTATCGTCGAAGCGCTTGCCCGCGCTACTAACAAAAAAGGGAGGGGGGAAGGGGGAAGATACATCAGTGGGTGGAGCCCTTTGGTTGCCCTTGCCTCAAGTGTCAGTGATTCACGGTATTTGACGGTGCAAGAGTTAAATAAATGAAACGATGATTTCCTTCGCTGTTTAATCTATTTTAACACTGGCAGTGTAGAATTTCAATGCGATGTGATAATGCGGCAGAGGAGTGTGCGCCTCCTAGCTGGCAGAGTAACTTGCGTTAAATAAACTATAATTCCTCTCCAACCAGCCAAACTCGCTATTTAAACAGTGTGTTTAAACGAAGCAGATGTCCTTTTTTGCAGCTTATTTGTCTTCCTTTCTCCCTACCCCTCAGTGCAATACTTATTTTAAACATTGACGTGCAAATCATTGCCTATCTTTCTTTTTGCATTTAGGTTCTTGAAACGAACGCGTTTGCGAACGTTCAGCCGCTTCTCTGCTGTGCATAACAAAAGAAAAAATATATAAGACATTGCGGAACAGCTGTCGACAGCAAAACCGCCCATTTCATCATGTTTTTTCGCGGATTGATATCATCTACTACAAGAATATTTCACTCGAAACATAACTCCATGGTGAAGACGTAAGTCAACGCGAATCAAAATACAGATGACATCAAATCTGCAAAAGCATATCTGGAAGTAGTCTTCTCATGAAAATCAGCGCCTTGAAAACCACAACCGCGAAAAAAAAAAAAAGCCATCCCACTTTCTGAAGTTTGCCTTTTTCATTTGGTAGGGCTTTCTCTGTCGTCTTGGTGCGCTCTCGCTCATTTCCCACGAATTGAAAAATGAAGCGTCATTTCGGAGAGCTGCTAGCTCTGGACATTCCTTTCGGAAATGCGGCACAAGCTTGCTGGATTTCTTATGTAAGCTGTCACCGTATATACCCCGGGCTTTGGTTTCTCTGTACCCGCTTTTGTCGCGCTCCTTTCCTCCTGATGTCTCGTCAATATATTAGCTGTCTTGAGTTTAGAATACCACTGAAAACGTGATTTAAAATGCCTATTCGATGTGTAGAACAGCGCGAAAAAACGACAGGGACGAAGGAAGACAACAGGACGAGCGCTGTCTTCCTTAAATAAAGTTAAATTGGTTCACAGGAAGGGAAAGGCGCAGTAACTGTCACACTTGCTTTGTGGACACCCGAACCGCGCCGTAAGGGAAGGGAGGAAGGTGGGAATGAAAGTGGAAAGAGAGAAAGAGGAGCCGTAGTGGAGGGCTACGAGGTAATTTCGACCACCTGGGGATCTTTAACGTGCGCTGACATCGCACAGCACACGGACGCCACTTCGTTTCGCCTCCATCGAAACGCAGCCGCCGCGGTCGGGTTCGAACCCGGGAACTCCGGCACAGTAGTCGGGCGTCTTACCACTGCACCACCCCGGCGGGGCCTGTCTTCCTTCGTCCCTGTCGTTTTTTTCGCGATGTTCTACGGAATGGATTACCAACGTTCCCAAGCTTCTGTTTTAACCTATTCGATGCTTCCGCATAAGCTAAGCTCGCGTAAAATAAGCCGAAGAATAGGAAAAGTTGCGTTTATATCAATCGCAGCTGCGAATTTAGATTGTGACAATCTTTGTTAATCGCTGCAAAATAATTTGTATTAACTTTCATGTCCAGCACAACGCGCATAAAATATGTAAGGGCATACCTTTTCAGAGCTGAAACTATTGTGACATTCTTCTGGATATAGTTGTCATAATAGTATTCAGCCGGTGATTTGGATAACACTTACTTAAATGTCTTTCCAGGATCAGCTGTTCTCCAGTTGGTGTCACCAGCTATGACAGTTATTGTCGATGACAGCGCGCAGGGCGAAATATTTTTTCGAGGTCTCTAATTTATGCCTCAACTTCGAATAATTATAATAACATCCAAGTGTCTCTACGGTAAAAGAACAGTTGCCCGCCGAACCCACAAGGCTAATACAATACGTGGAATAAAGTCACCTCAACTTCGACCCTAGGAAAGGACAAGCTCGAGTAGTCGTTAGGCGGTAAAAAATTCCAGGTCCTCTGCGCAAAAAAATAGAAACAGATAGACTGAAAATCACGAAACTAGGCATCTCGCGTGCTCCTGCAACCAAAATCACATAGGAGAGAAGAAGTTGGGGACAAAAAAGCTTGTTCGGTTTCTTATTTTCATACAGTTGTTCAGTCATTTGTCTCTTTTAGTGGCGTAGAGTCGAAAAGGACAATCCCGCAGCGCTCTGTTATTATCCAAGCGAGGCGTTCCGCCCTGGACGTGTTTTTACGGTCATATACACTTGTAGTCCATACATCGCGAAAACAATAAACTAAAGAAAAGTAAAATGAGGCACTTTTCTCCCCAGAGAAACTTCATATTTTTCTCTTTTGCTGGTAGAGAACAAGCCTCCTAAAGGCAGTGCGGAGCGCCCAAGGATATCGGCGCGTTCTAGTTGAGTTATTTGCCTAAGTCAAGAAAATAAATTGACAAAGCTAAAACAGAGACAAGGGTAGTAATGAAGAGCTGGTACCAATGTGCAATGTCCCAGCCGCTTTAATCTTTCTTACGTGATTTTTTTGTTTCCTCATTGTTGCCGTCATTGTTTTTTGGCCTCTGCCGCAAAACTGAATTCCAGTGGAGTGCTAGCCACCGTGAGAGCGAATGCCGGCGCGCGAATTGGCACTATTGTTTCCCGCCTTTTCTCATTTCCCCTTGCCTTTTTTCCCTCTTCGCTCAAAGCGTGGCGTGTCCGGAAGATTGGGCATCGATTTGCCGTCAACAAATCGAAGCGCTGCTCCCGCCTCTGCCTTCCAGCTCTTTCTTTTCATTTTATTTTTGCGCCGCCCACACGCTTACGATCGCCACTTTCGCACGCCGCAACAGCTCGCTGCCCACCTCCATCTAGTTTCTGCGCTATAGCAGCAGCTTTTTTTCTGCACCTTATCCTCTTACTTTATTCTTGTCCTGATGTCAGAGTATAAGCTACCCGGGTGCTGATTGTGCGGTGGTATTTTCAGAAAAAAATAAATAAATAATGTAAAAACACAGGTGCAGCCCTCTTCTTTCCTCCTTCCCGTTGTGCGTGTGTTTGTGGGTTGCATTCTCCACACGTTTCCATTCGTGGAGAACTATTCCGCGTAATGTTCGCTGTGGCTGTGTGCTTCTAAACAGGTAGCGGCTGGCACATGGGCAGAATTTGCTTTGGATGTATGTGGCCCCTTCGTATTTCATGGTTATTTCTGAATCATATATTATGCCATATAATATTATAGCATAATTATATCTCGCCTATAGAATTATTGCAGTCCATATTATGTCAGAACAGAATATTAAAGAAAACTCTCAAGTTCTCTTCGCTTCACTGATTGTGAATTCTTCCGTAAAGCCACACGCACACGCACACGTACACACACACACACACACACAAACACACACACGCACACATACACACACACACACGCACGCACACACACACACACGCACACGCACGCACACACACACATCCGATATCTTGTTTAAAAGGTCCGACATTTGAGTGTAATTGACTTTAGAGGTATTCCACAAGGCCTAGACTATTGGTTCTACCCATCATGGCTCTGACATAGTGTTTTACAAGCCACTAAAGAGTTTTATCTAATATAGCGCCAGGGCTGTTTGATGGATTATACGGCGGACACCAGGTAAAATGCAGAACACTTCAATTAGTTATTTAACGAAGTACGTACATTAATTACTTTTACTTTTTCATTTAATGGGTGTGTTACATATCTCGAATTGTAGCTCGTCCTCCAAATAGTGCAGCCAGTAAAAAAAAAAAGAGTTTTGAAAAAATTGCTACGCCTATTGGATTCACATCGTAATTCAGGGCCAGCGGGAGCGTCCGGAGTAATTCGCTCCACTTCGCCGTTTTAAGGCCGTATTACGAGCTCGATGGATGCGCGCATTAGGTGCCGAAGCAGCGGCACCATGAAGGCCGTGATAGAAGTGAATTTGCCTACGAACCGCCGTGCGCCCCTCTGGCTCTCAGGTGAATTTAGCAAAGTGACGAAATCTCTGGGTGTAGCGATCTGCGTCACACAGGCGGCTTTGTTACGATGTGAAGCCGCCTATCAGAGGGACATTCGTGGGCGTTCTAACGCGCACTATAATTCTGTTCGATTTTATTTTGCTCAGTTGCGCTAATTCAAAGACGAGCTGCAATTCTGCAGTTACAACATATTCCCTAAGGTGGGAATTGTAAAGTTAATCAAAACATCTTGTTGATGACCGTACTATTTAAATTAATCCGCCTCGTGCTGGTGTCCATTATAGCCCCTTTAAAAAATTTTGGACCATAAAATAAACCATGCGTGCAGGGTGTCCCAGCTAAAATGGAACAATTTTAAAATCCTAAGCCTCTTTCCCAACTGAACTCAAGTAAGAATTGTTCAAACTAATACAAATTTTCCGCTGGTATTTTTATCCTTCACCGTTTTGAATATTCAATCGACATCAACCAATTACCTTCTTTAAATATTGCTCTAAACGCCCAGGTTTAATAGAAAAGTCATCGAGTGCCATGGAAGTAGTCCAACCCAGGTGTTTTTGATCAGAAACTTTAGCGTAGCCACTTTCATTCGGAAAAAGTGAAAGCCCGCGATCTTTTAAAAATACCACTACGTCGCTCCCAGCGCCCGTATTCTCAACGATTACAGCGCGCACATACACGACTGAGCAAAGGAAGCAACATACGCCTGCTAGTAACGTGGGAGACTAGTCTGCGATACGAATTTGAAGCGAAGGAGACAGGCACCTTCAACTGCATGCTTTAATCACCTCAGCACGCAACGTGTCCTAACACCGCGGAAGTAGTCACGGGAGGAGGAGTCGAGAGGTTGCAGTCACAGCAGTGCGATGAGCGGAGAGGGTGCGGTATGAGAAGAAGAACGAGTGCAAAGAGCATCGCGCTAACGGCCACGAGGTGACACATGCCCAACAAGGCAAGCGGACATCGCATGAACCAGCTTTCGCCTTCATAGATCTTGACGCCCCTACGTGCCTCTGCTGTGTTTTATACTTTGTTGTTTGCTTTTTTTGTCGGGCGAGAGCCTCGCTCGATCTATTTATTACGCGTGTTGCTGAGGCAACGAAAACAAATAATGTTCGCAAGAATGCTCGACCATAGCAACTCTTTCTCTCTCAATCTCTCATTTCTTGCTTCCGCACACGTTTTATGGCCAGTAAAGTGTAATTCAGAAGGGTAGATACGTGGGCTTGTTGGTATATGATCGAAGGGAACAAAATGTAGCGCACCAAGACAAGGACAGAGAAAGCAGACACACACAGCGCTGTGTGTGTCTTCTTTGTCTGTCCTTGTCTTGGTGCGCTACATTTTGTTCCCTTCGTTCAGTAAATTGTCTTTCATATTCGCATCACTGCCACTTCACTCTCGCTTCCACTTTTAAACACGGCTTCCAAATTAGATACAACGGCGAATAAAACATGGCGGAAAAAATGTTTTTAGAACAGACAATCCCCTGTGCCAGTCATGGCGCCTCACAATTGAATGAACGGCAGCAAACGGTCGAATTGCATTAGCTTTTCGAAACTTTCCCCGCCTGAACTCAAATTTTAGAGGCACTTTCATCTCGCATGCGCAACAAAATAAAAAATAAAAAAGTGCGAGGACTGATGCAATAGTGTACCCCCTTCGCCGTGCCTCCTTCCCCGTGCCGTCTATTTTGCCTAAATTCATCTTCGTCATGCATTTTTAACGTAATCTACTTTGTGATGTGTTCTACAGTATAGAGATCCTCACAAATGCAGTTCTCCGTACCTTCTTACCTATATAGCACTAATCGCAAGTAAATTGACCCCCCTTTTTTTTTCCTCCCTACTTCGCAACAACATTGCGAGAAAAAAAAAAAAAAGAATAGTTCAAAACGAAGTGCCATGCTTTGAAATCACAACCCAATGTTTTGGGTTTTTTTTTTTTTTCAGTTTCATTTCATTGCGCTGATTGAGCGAAAGCTTGAAAATCAAATCATTTAAAGGACGTCCGACAAGTGTTTCTTAAGAGGCGCGCTTTGTCAAATTTTACTCTGGATAAACTGCCTATATAGTTACACAAATAAATGCAGAAAAGACAAAATTTCTTAACCCCTGGACTATCAACTCTGTAGTGTTCTTTTTTTTGTTATTTTGAAGTATTTCAAGTGATTCAGCCTTAACGACACGTGGTCCGAGCAGCGGAGGATACACCAAAGTTAGTAAGCCCGAAATACCGAAGATCTGGGAAATTTCGTCTGCCAGGATCCTCCTGTGGCCTTCCATTGCGAGCGCCTTGTTTCGAAATCTTCGAAATTACACACACGCACACACACACGCACACACACACACACGCACGCACGCACGCACGCACGCACACAGACACACACACACACACACATACACACACAGATGCGATGTCAGTGCACGTTAAAGAACCCCAAGTGGTCGAAATTTCTGTAGTTCTCCACTACGGCGTCTCTCATAGCCCGAGTCGCTTTGGGACGTTAAACCCCAAAACCAAGCCAAACCAAACGCACACGCACATACATACAGTCTTTGTCAAATATATACAGCCCAAGGGGTTTGTTTCTAAGCACTCTAACTAGGCTACTGGAAGTAATACAGGTATATAGAGGTATTCATGGAAAAGAGTGAGGACTAGATTTTTCGTCTACGAGATTTAGAGCCTTGCAGGTGCGTAAATAGCTTCGTTAAGAGGCTTAAAAGCAAGACCCTTGGGTCGTATATTTTTGACAAAGACTGTACATACATACATACATACATACATACATACATACATACATACATGCGTACATGCGTACATACATACATACATACATACATACATACATACATACATACATACATACATACATACATACATACATACATACATACATACATACATACATACATACATACATACATACATGCGTACATGCGTACATGCGTACATGCGTACATACATACATACATACATACATACATACATACATACATACATACATACATACATACATACATACATACATACATACATACATACATACATACATACATACATACATGCGTACATGCGTACATACATACATACATGCGTACATGCGTACATACATGCGTACATGCGTACATGCGTACATGCACGCGCACATATATACATATATACATGCATGCTTACATGCATACAATATGGGGCGTTTTACGTTTGGTTGATTCCCGGCTGCGGCGGCCGCTTTTCGATGGAGGCGAAAAGAAAGGCGTCCGTGTGCTATGCGAAGTCACTGCAAGTGTTAAAGAACGCCAGTATAGTTATAATTTCTGGAGACCTCCACTATGGCGTCTCCCATAGCCTGAGTTGGTTTGGAACGTTAAACCACCTTAAACCAACCAAACATCTGGTTCATAACGCGAGGGGATAAAGTTTAACTATGCGCCGTTACGAAGCATAGGTACACCCCGTGTATATTACGTTTAGCCTACGTTTTCAGGAACGTTACGAAGCAACACCAGGCAGTTCTTTTTCACCGTTTCCTATGCTCATGATGACCTTGCATAATACACTCTTTCACACAAGCGCGCACAATACACTCGGAACACACTGTTGCAGCACCCGCACGAGGTATTAGTACTTGTAATTTTCTTTCAGCTTGTCTAAAGCAGTTAATACAGCAAGCTATTGTATTGTATAACGCAAATACAAACCATGCTTGCGCACCGCATAAGCATAGTTGAGTACAGGTTAATTGAGGCAGAGAGAGAGAGAGAGAAAGAGGCCATCATGCGGTATTCAATGCCGTAATATACACCCACGGCTGACGGAGGTCATTTCGTAGGTTTGTTGCAATAATTTCTTAAGTGTCGTTCACGCCTGGCAGTTTCTCTTGTGACTGATGCCCGGACAATAAATGCGATTTCGCGCCGCGGAATGCCTTAGGAAAGGGCACCGAGGGCATTTCAATGGAGTGCCGTAATTGTTAACATATCTGTCTGGTGTTCTACGTGACCGCACCTTAAAAACAGTTGATCGAAATCGAACTCTACCGGTCCACTTCGGTGTTTCTCATCATCTAACTGCCGCTTAAGGAGGTTAAATACCTTAAACTATTTCGTTCCTTACTATGCATACCACGCCATATTGTATCATGCCGTTCGCACCGCTCTCTCCCAACTATACCGTAGCACACTACAAGGAGCGGGAATCAGGGCTTTCATCTTCGCATTACCACCCTTGGTTTATCGATCGTATCTCTAGTCATGTGTACATCAGTGACATTTAATCAAGATATGCGCGCTTCTGCTCGTATTTCGTAGTATGTGATGCTGCTAACCTTGCGTTGACAGTGTCTGTTATTCTGTGACTTCGCGACCCAATTCCAGCTCCGACACATGCACACTTTGACGCCCTCTCCCCTAAGCGCCTCCTTTTATTCACTGTTTGCGATTTTATCTCTGAGCATCGGGCGAGTTTGCTTAGTGGGAACAGGGTTTCATTATCGCCAAAGTCCAAGTCCACGGCAGAGACAAAGTCTCTGACGAGAAGAAAATAGCTCGCCCTCGCGTGCTTTCGTATGCACAAGGAGGCTCTTCAAGCGCGTAAGTGAGTAGCCTTAATTGAACGTGGCACGCGAGCCGTTAACAAGATTACCTAAGACGAGGTCTGGAAGGAAGAGCAGCTCAGTCCGCGGGTATTTGCGCCCGATCGCCGAGTCCTAGCTTTTACCAAGACGTACTTGCTGGCCATCGGCTATTGGCAGTTTCACAGCCTTCAACTTAATCGCCCGACTACTGAGGTGGGAACAACTGTGTGTGCTTGTGTTGGTTTCGTATTTTGGTTTCTGCGTCGAGCATATATTAGGACTGCTGAAAACAAAAGTAATAAAAATGCGTGAATGTTTTTGTGCTATGCTGTCATGAGCTTTTGTCTTAATTCAATAATGTTTATTCACTTACTAACTCATGAGCGCACAGACTCGTGGCACCTCCTGCGCGGTGACAAAAATGGAGGGCGCCACGTGTCTGCGGCGCCCTATTTGCGTAAATTAGGGCTCACAAGAAACAGTGCAGTGCGATGGGCTGGCAGGTTAACAAGAGAGGAGTAAAGGTTGCAGCAATGCCAAAGTGGTTTAAGGAGCGAGGTTGGCGTTTTCACGCTGCCGCATTTGCAAATATCGCTGGAGGCTCTACCTGAAGGGAGCCTGCATATGTTCGGTAGAGGGTATAGGTGTTTTACGTTTCTGTTTCTCGTCCCCATTCCGGAGTCTTCGCCCAGGAAACCGAATGATTCAAGAGAGGGTGGCGTGAGAGCTCTAATTCTGGCACATTAAAGCCTTGGAGTATATTTCAATCAACAATTGTCATGGAATACACATAGAGATGCCACGATAAACAAAACAGCTAAGGTAGTAGGCATTCTGTCAAGGCTCCGGTATTTTTTACCACAGTGTGTTAAAAAAGAAATTATATTTCAGTCCCTATTCTCTTCCGTTATAGGTTACTGCTTTTTGGTTTGGGGAACCACCACATTTTCTAATATCACCAAGCTTTTCAAACTGCAAAAACGTGCCCCTTAGAATACTCGTCGGCGTTTCCAGAGACACACCTAATGCATCGATTTTTCAAAAACTGAATATAATTCTTCTCCCGCAGCAATACAAGCAAACCTTATTAATTCGCTACAGGACTGCAGCATAAATCCAGTCCTTTTCTTCAGAGAAATGTACAGGCTTGAGCACAAAACTCATAACTATCACACGCATACTAAAAATAATTTCATCCTTCCGCAAACCCGAACAAATTACGGACGACAAAGCATTAATTTTAACATGCCACTTCTGTTAAACACAATAGATTGATTACACTATGGAGATTATATACCCTTTATGAACTGACTGAAACTGTATTTCTATAAAAATGCCTTCTGTTTTGCGTGTATGTCCTTGCTTCATCATTATTTGGAAGTGTCGCGTTGCCGTATTTCTGTTTCTGTAAAAAAAAAAGAAAATAAGACAAAGAAATGTATATCTGTATTGTTATCTGTCGCACCAAAGTTGCCAAGTGTTTTTATGGGGGCGTAGCCCCTCGTCAAGCCTTTGTTAGGCTTTTTGGCTACGCCCCTAACATCTCTGCGATGTTGAAATAAAGATGACTTGACTTGACTTGACTTGACTTGTTGATGGTGTCCCAATTTGAAAAAATCTTAATTGAAAAATCTGAAAAATCTTGAAGTGAGGATGCGTTCAACTAGTGCATCGCAGGATTCGCTAGGATTGAGGCGGTTGCGATTAAGTCGATAGGAATAGAAGATCAGGAGCCTTCTTCAATCCCGATAACTTAGAGAAATTTATTCTTTTGTGTGCGGTTCTTACACAAGGGCGAATTTCTTCTCTGCCTCCAAAACATAGAATACCAGTTGCTCTCCGCTTCTGCTCCGCAGAGCAGAAGGTAATCGTCAAATGTTCTTCAGGAAGCCTTTTATCTCACTATTAGGAGCAACATAAACCAAACCAGCGTAAACTGTAGAACCTCCAATGCTCCTGGTATGAACACCCAAACTCATCGGACTTCCGTTTAAATATGTCTTAGTTACCAGGTGGTATCAGAACTATCTTCAGACTAGCTCAATTTACAAGTAACTACATTATTTTGAATGCTTATGTAATATCTCCTTAGTATTAACACCCTTCACCACTCCTGGGATGCGTCGCGAGAGTCTTCATATTGAAACGTATCCGCCCCGCTTCGGTGCTTCAGTGGTTTCGGGACCCGGCTGCTGTGCCGAAGGACGCGGGGTCAAGTCTCGGCCATGGCGGTCGCTTTTCGGTGGAGGCGGAAAGCAAGGCGCCCGCGTAGTGTGCCATATCAGTGCACGTTAAAAAACCCCAGCTGGTTGAAATTTCTGGAACCCTCCACTACGGCATCTATCATAGTCTGGGTCGCTTTGGGACGTTACACCCCATATAAACGAAGCAAGCCAGACATACAAGCATGTCCTGCACCTTTCGCAATTCGCGCTCTATCTGCGCAGCCATGTAAAGACGACCGCTTTGAGCTTAACCTGTGAGAAGAGGGCTACGTTAGCAGGAGAGAAACATGCAAATAGAATGGGTGCGCGGAAGCGTGATTCTGCTTCCCGCCGTGAGTTCACGTTTCGGCATCATGAGCGATTTCACGTTCGCTCTTATTTCTAAAGCGCTGTTTATGACGATGTCACAAGTGTGGTAACGCGCGTGGTCACTTCGTTAAAGCTAGTGCAACTATTTATAGAGTGAGGACGATCTCTTTTGACACTTAGTTATGAAGGTGCTTCCTTTAGTTACGTGCAGCGCTAAGCTGCCCTTTGTTTCTGCATTACAAAGTTTACGCCGAAACTCATTTAGAACTTTATTTTTCAGAATGGCAACGGTAAAGATTGCCTACCGAAATAATATTTCATGCATCTTTGACCGTTGGACTCATATAGCAATAAAATTATTTATCGAAACTTCAGCATCAACTAGGTTGTACTCTTTTTCACGATGTGATATATCAGAACGATTAATTGAGGCCTAAGTAAGAGAGGTTGAACCTATTTTATCTTAGTTCTAGAAATGACAGCTATGCCGCCTGGTGGTATCTGACATGCGTTACAGACAGTGCTCAAAGAATGTCGTTTTACTATCACGATAAACAGGAAACTAGCATAGCCAAGTAATCCAAAGCGGGGCCGTAAATATTATCACCAGAAAACGGTGTCCCAGTCTTTAAGCCCAGGCTGCTGCTGCTCACTCTATGATGGCAGCAATGGGCGCATCTCCAAGGTTGTTGAAGACTAGGCTGCTCAGGTTTCTCATATCGATCGAACACAAATATGGGGAAAATACGTCGAGTCCAGACAGCAACATTTCAGCAGAGAGAGTGGCGCTGTGGCGTTGCTGCGCTGTTATCGTTTGAACTTTTCCGTCAATACGACAACTAATACGGTATAACTTTCTTTCATCAAGAAGAAAGAAATATGTACTTTAACTAAAGGCATTGTAAGCACCGAGTCATTAAATGTTTTGTCTGTGGAAACCGAAATAAAAAGCCTGCCTTAGGTGCGTAGGCTGCTTGGTCGTACACCATGTCTTGTAACAACAAGGTCATAATAGACAGTGATAAATGGTGAGAAACCGTTGAAATGAATTATTACGCCCTTAAGATTGATTTATCCCAGACATAAAGAAAGTGCAACTTGTTTTTATTTCTTCCGCGATGAAAGGACGCCCAGCGTCTGAAAAACAAAATCGCGGTTTCTTCGCTTATTCGACCATTCTTCGTTATTTTATTCTTGCATCTCTTAAGAAAAAAACACAGTAGAGATATGAAATCAAAGAGACAGTTGGCTGTGGCTGCGGAAAGGTGAATAATGATCTCAACGTCCCGAAATAGCGTCAAGAGATAAACAGCCGTCTAAAGTTGAACGCGTGGAGCAGGAGCGGCCAAGGAGCGAGAGTAGCATTGTCTCTGCCGTTCGTGAAGCCTTCTATCAGGTCCGCCTTCGGCGCCTTGGCCTGGGGCTCTGGCTCCGGCTCGGCTTTTCCGGCCACCCTTAATGACGTTAAGTGAGCCGTTTGTCTTATGAGTGCGCCCATCAGTAAATTACTGTCGGGAACCCAAACCGCCATTCCGCTCTTTCTTTTCTTTCTTCCTCGCTACTGGCTTTCGTGTCTTTTCCTTCCTTATTTTCTTCTTTCTTTTTCGTATTCAACTGGCACATTGTTCTTTTTTCCTTACTTTTGCCACTGCCTGTTCTGTAAGCTAAGGCTGTCGGTGTGTGCAAGGGACCTCCACTGTGCCCTGGATTAATCTAAAGGGGCTCCTTATGCGAACGGAAGGAATAGATGAAGAATAAACTGTTACGAAGACCGTAAGATTGAACCTTTTTTTTTTTTACCGACCTGATGAGCCCAAGCTTTTACGAGGAGCGAGCACAGCTTTATCCTATTCCAGGAAGTGACTGGCTTTCGCCAGAGTTCACTGTGCACCCGGCTCTTTACTAAGGGTCATCTGCTGTAAAATGCGTCAAGTTCCTGTCAAGCTTACCGTAACCTTTAATTAGCACTTAGGTAAGGTCGCAAATGGGTAAGTTTATCTGCCTAATGAGAAGAAAAATTGGAGATGTCGCTAATTGAGAAAAGCTTCGTTTCAACCTGGTTATATTCTAGGTTTCGCTTTAGAGTTTCGAGTATGGTTCAGTAGCTGAACGCTGCCGAAACAATCATGCCAGTATTGATCACTAGGGCTATTAGTAAGCTGCGTGCGCCACTTTCACTTACCTTCAGACATTTATCTTCACACTTGAAAAAACGCAGCGGACAGACACGAGTGTAACCAGTTGTATATGTGTCAAGTATCGAACATTGTAACCCAAGTTCGCCAAACTTTATAAGTTGTAGCTTAGTTCGAACTTCACATCTTTTCTTAAATAAATACCGAACGGCGTTTGAATAAAAATTTCAGTACAGTGAAGTCGTGGAATCTACGTTTTATATGATTGTCGCTGTCGCTTCCTTCTCTTAAACCAACAGCATTTAAAGGCACGTTCACTGGTTTTGCGGAGCTAACGTCGTCGGCGTAACACCATGCACAAATGGGCAGCATAACGAGGCGTCGTGCATGGCGTCGCTGCATTGTGCTGCACTCATCGATCCATCTGCACTGACGTAATTTCTGACGTCACTGCAAAGCATTATGAGACCACAAATGCATACTGCTAAGTAATCCCAACGCAAGGACGTCAACAGTGAAAGCACATTGCCATAACGCCCACTTTGGCAGCGGAGAACGTTAAACAAATACTGAACATAGGACACTCTAAAATAGCTCTGGAAAACTGCATTATACGCACCAACACGTATGTTTCGTGGAATCTTTCGTTACACAGTGGTAAATGTCTTCTTAAGTTATTTTATTTCAACGCCTGGTCCACAAATACACAAATGGAACACCTGCGCCACCTACTATGAGATCTACACACCTCTGTGCAGCTATGCATCTTGGCCCGTAGACAAAAAGAGATAACATCCATTCCCTAGCAGTGGTGCAACAATGCTCTTTCCTTGTTTTCCAGCTCTATTCCTTCGCCGAACGTGTTCGAGACGAGATGAGCACAATGGAAGGATGTTAAGCCCGGGCTCACGCACACAATGCAAGTGCAGCCTCCATCCGTTCGGTGTTGTCGAATTCCTTGAAGGCAGCGGCAGATGGAACGACGTCCTGAAAGACTGACTTCGTTCTCCTCTCGACGGAGAATATTTATAGCGGGCGACCCGCGCGTGTCATTTGAACCGTGTCTTTCTTCGAATGGATTTGCTCTTTTTCTTTTTGGGGCGAGCAAGTGAAAGGGCTTGGAGGTTTGGAGTGGAGGAGGGGGCAGATGGAGGTCATGGAGTTGAGCATATAGTATAGGGCTATAAAATAGAAGTATTCCATTTCGCAGGTCGCTAGGGTTTCACAGCGCTTGTCTTTACTAATTTCTATAGGCACACTGTCAAGGGAGGGGGAGGGCGGTTGAAGGGAAGATTTACAAATGTTGCAGCACAACGTACATTTGTACGCAATGCACACCAATTAAGCTCCATAGTGTATCAAAGGATAAGCATACGAAGGAACCAACAGCCACTGACTTAAAAGAAAGCATAGCGATTTTTTTTTTTTTTTTGTGGTCTTGGTCAATGTGGAACAATCGTGCATTTGAAAAGACGATAATTTAAAAAGTAGAAGAAAAACAGCAACACACTGTTGGCAGAATTCATCCGAGCCCATGACTTACGAATTTCGCCTCCGGTACTACACCGAATAAGCAACGGCAATGGTTGTTCAATATTCAACTCTCTTAAGTACTTGCATTGGATGTAGCCTATTCGCCAAAAATTACGAGGGACTTCAGCGACTAAAGTAGTGAAAGACGAAAGGAGGGCTGCATTCTGCTACGCAACTTACACTGATTAGTAATTAATTAATCAGTCATTAGTAGGCGATTCAATAATTATCATTAATTGGTTAATCAGCGTATTATTTAGTAATCAATTAGTAATTAATAAATAATTATTAATTCATCATTGATTGCATATCGCCATATAAAGCACGCATTCGCCCATACTGTGGTGGTGCTCTGTGATTGGTGGAGACCTCTATGACGTCATCCCGCCTCGGCCAATCAGAGCCGCCGCAAAAGCAGGACACATTTTGTTCACGACAGCATGAGCCATTAAAGGTTTTCGCCTTAAAACGTACACTAACATCACCCTAATCAATAGCGGCGAACATGAAACTTTTGTGAGTGTTACGTGGAGCGTGAGCTAACAGGAAGAGTGGAAGGTGCCCTGTGATAACCCTCCTAGGCTACCTATGGCGTCAAGGGCGTCACACTTTAAACCATCTTTGATGAAATCAGCAAATAAATGTAAGAAAAATGAGGGGATTCGTTATGAGATACATAAGAAGGGAGCCAACAATCACTGACAAAAAAAGCAAGGCATAAGAGAGTCTTTCTTTTTATATCAATTTGAAATTTTGTACTCATGGAGACAATTAGAAAGTAGAGAAAAACACTCACATGCCACCCGTGATAGTATGCATTTGTTTGCTGATGAGTGTGCATTCGATATTAGATTTAGGTATCCTATTTCAGTTCATTAAAACTTCCTGTTAGGCGAGTTGGTAGTTCATCTTGATGTAGGGCATTAAAGCGCAAAGACAAGGACAAGAAAGGCGACACACAGTCACGCACGCACGCGCACGCACACACACACACACACACACACACACACACACACACACACACACACACACACACACACACACACACACACACACACACACACACACACACACACACACACACACACACACACACACACACACACACACACACACACACACACACACACACACACACACACACACACACACACACACACACACACACACACACACACACACACACACACACACACACACACACACACACACACACACACACACACACACACACACACACACACACACACACACACACACACACACACACACACACACACACACACACACACACACACACACACACACACACACACACACACACACACACACACACACACACACACACACACACACACACACACACACACACACACACACACACACACACACACACACACACACACACACACACACACACACACACACACACACACACACACACACACACACACACACACACACACACACACACACACACACACACACACACACACACACACACACACACACACACACACACACACACACACACACACACACACACACACACACACACACACACACACACACACACACACACACACACACACACACACACACACACACACACACACACACACACACACTATTTCAGTTATTGGTAACACTGGGCAAAAAATAACTTGGGACCAATTTTCTCTGTTAAATCTATTGTAATCTGAAAGCACGAGTTTTATTTGTCTTACTTGCTTTACCTCGGTGTAATTGCTGTTTTTTGCATGATACTACCTCATACAAACTTGATGTGGCTATGGTGCGCTGCAGTTTCAGCTTTACATGTGGCTCCAACTAGGAGCTGCCGCATCAAATGATAGCGGTTTAACGCGGCTGGCCTCCGCGCACGCTACACATCTTCTCACCACATTAAGAGTTACGAAAACTGGACAGCCCCCAATACCAATGCCAAGCGCAAGTATAGTTCCATATCTACAGCGCGATAAACGGGACAAGAGAACACAATAACGACAAACACAGCGCTGACTGACAACTGATTTTTTATTGCTTGTCCAGTCGGTATATATACCCCACTGGAAGGCAGAGATAGAAATCAAGACACACAGATCATGAGAACACATAAAATTCACACTACTACAGGGTCGCATCAACATTCGCATTCGAGATAAGCTGTTTCTTTTTCTGATAATGCCACAGATGGTGCACTTATACAACTTTCCGAGAGCCTCGCTATCATTTGTGCTTCCACCACCTCTCTAGTCAACTGGTCACGATGGCTTCCTAAAATCATACACTCATTGTACAAAGGTTGGCAGGCACTCCTATCGTCACCTTCGTCACCTTCCTTGCAGCTGCTGCAGTGCTTAGCCACGTGACCGGTAATAGGGACATGCGTAACATTATAATAATGTTCTTTTAATCTTTCGTTAAGACATCGGCCAGTCTGGCCGATGTAACTCTTCCCACATGATAGCGGCAGGGAATAGATTACACCTTCCTGGCACTTCACAAATTTTTTGGCGTGTCTTTTTCTGCAGCCGCTTGGTTCATCGTTAGCCGAATTAACTTTTTTTACCAGTTTCGAGAGTCGGTTAGGAGCCGAAAAGACAACGTCGACTCCGGCATGCTTGCCAATCTTTCTCAGGTTATGTGATACCTGATGCATATATGGCACCACAGCAAACTTCATCTTCTTTTTATCTGGTCTTTTCTCGCCTTTCACGTCAGTCGACGTTGTCTTTTCGGCTCCTAACCGACTCTCGAAACTGGTAAAAAAAGTTAATTCGGCTAACGATGAACCAAGCGGCTGCAGAAAAAGACACGCCAAAAAATTTGTGAAGTGCCAGGAAGGTGTAATCTATTCCCTGCCGCTATCATGTGGGAAGAGTTACATCGGCCAGACTGGCCGATGTCTTAACGAAAGATTAAAAGAACATTATTATAATGTTACGCATGTCCCTATTACCGGTCACGTGGCTAAGCACTGCAGCAGCTGCAAGGAAGGTGACGAAGGTGACGATAGGAGTGCCTGCCAACCTTTGTACAATGAGTGTATGATTTTAGGAAGCCATCGTGACCAGTTGACTAGAGAGGTGGTGGAAGCACAAATGATAGCGAGGCTCTCGGAAAGTTGTATAAGTGCACCATCTGTGGCATTATCAGAAAAAGAAACAGCTTATCTCGAATGCGAATGTTGATGCGACCCTGTAGTAGTGTGAATTTTATGTGTTCTCATGATCTGTGTGTCTTGATTTCTATCTCTGCCTTCCAGTGGGGTATATATACCGACTGGACAAGCAATAAAAAATCAGTTGTCAGTCAGCGCTGTGTTTGTCGTTATTGTGTTCTCTTGTCCCGTTTATCGCGCTGTAGATATGGAACATCGTCACCAACTCGCCCAACAACTGACCTTGGGCAAGTATAGTGCCCTGCTAGATTTCGTGTCGGAGTCTGGCGCCCTCAACCTCAACTAACCCACCCCTTTCCCCTCTAGGCCTCAGGTCATCCTCATAAATAAAGGTTTATAAATGAACTGTCCGCCGTGATCAGCTCCAGTACAGGGGTGCGCTTGATCGTGGACGCCATAGCTTTATAACCCTGTTGTGTGCGCCACCTGGGCGTTGCCGCGTGATACGGCGGAGCTATAACCCTACTTCAACCTGGTTATAACGAGCAATATCACCCACCACAGTCGCTCAGTGGTTAAGATGCTCGAGTCCCGGGTTCAAACAAGGCCTCTTCAAATCCGCTCTGTTGTTGAAAACACTACAAGCGCTCATGGATAGTAACTGGTGAGTCGTAAGTTCCATCACCCTATCTGTTGACTGGCGAACTTCGAGACTCGCGTGTTTGTATTTATTTGGAATCACCCCCACGAGGACACATGGACGATTGTGTCCTCACGAAACTGCTTAGCCAATCAGAGAGAGGGCGCAAACAAGTTCGAACAAGTGTCTTGGTCGGTTGTGGTGAACGTTTGGGTTCTTTCACCCTAAAATAGTTACTACAAACCGGAGCGACGAGGCTAATGTGACCGTGCCACGGCAGCTGCGTGACGCCTGCGAGAACGCTATCACCCTGCGGAGGAAGGCGCCGAGTTAGACCATGTCTCCGAAAATGGCTCGACAATTTTAGAGCGCGACTGTGCTTTCGATGCTGCGCCCAAAGTATAGTTTGCATCAAATATTCATGAAAACAGATGAAGCAATTGGCTTCGTATATTCACTTCAGAATGTTTTCCAGGGCCCTTTTAAATCTTCGGACATCGAGAAGCTGTTGTATTACGTTCAGAACTCAGTTTTTACAAATCTTCTTGCGGCCATCTGTCAGGAAGGCGGGACCGTGTCAGTGTTTAAGGCCCGAATTCTTGAAAGTGTTAATAGTCACTGAAGGACGCAGCAGTAGAAAGCTGCGACCGCAACGACCACAATTTTAGCCATTGCTTGAGTAAACAATACGCACCCATTTCACACAGCAGGAGCTAAATTTTCGCACTTCGTTTTAATTCAAACGCTACCGATGCGTTAATGATTTTATACAAGCGGTCATGGACTCAGCAGCACAAAGTCAAAGGCACGGAGTCAATCGGGTGCCTAGTGAGCAAAAAAAAAGAAAAAAAAAGGAGCAATTCGCCACGCGCCCGGGCACACGTCTTTGCAATTCCATCGTATTAGCTGCATCATTTTCTCCTTGAACCAGAAAGAAGCGCCATCTTTATACCTTTTCTCTAAACAGTTCGGGAAAGAGCAGCAGGGTGCTGCAAAAGCCGTTACCGGTTTCTGCCGCAGGGCACCTTTGTTGTTATCTAGGCGATGGGCGGCGCTCAAGTGCGGGCCGTTGTTTTTCCCCCATCGTATATGGGTATTAGTGCGGAGCTCTGACAACAGTGCCAGAGGCGTAACAAGATGGAAGCCGCCGGTGCTTCTCTTGGCAATTTTCGGGAGTACACCGTTCAAAGAACAGCATCTAAGTGCGTCTGTGAACGTGGCGCCACTGCACTTCTTTACCGGGGAAAGGACGGCAGGATTTCAGGCGATAACCGAAAACAAAGGCGGTATGAAGGAACGATCTCGTGTTATTTTTATTTCTTCGCTAAGTTGCTAACTTTACTTTACTGCTTTTCTTTTTATTTGGTTTTAGTGTATTTCAGCTGCTTCAGCTGCATCTCTATTGCTTACACTGCAGTGACCATAGTAAATGGGGAACATGCAATTTAGTTAAAAATATAAATGCGAAACCGTGATAAAACTACTACTTCGCGAAATGAGCTCTTTGTTGGCTAATGTTCTGCGCACTGCTAGCAATGGTGAAATAAAAAACACGCGCACGCCGAAAGGAAATTTGTTACAAAGCGTACACTCACAGCATTACGTATCCAGGTTTCCTGGTGTGCTTCAATCATTGAAGGTTACCTGTAGCCGTTTTCTTTCCTTTCCTAACTTTTTCTTTTCTCTCTTACATTCCTAATTCCTAGTTTCCTTGCGTTCTTCCCTCCATTCTCACCTTGCTTTTTTAGTTTTTCTTTATTTTTATTCTTCGTTGTTTTCTTGCTTCGCCTTTCCTAGATCTTTGTTTATAGGGAAGCGTTGCTCTGTTTCGACGCCTCCGGTGGTGCGTGTTCCGAGTGTTTGTTCTGGTCCACCCCTCCTCTGCACAATTTTCTTTCTCTCATTGACCGGTGTTATTCTTTTTTTTTTTTTGGCAACACAGTTGTTTTTTCTTCGAAGTAGTACGCGCTCGGAGTGTTTGCTCGTCCCTCAGTTATAGTGACGTCACTCAACCAATGACGCTGGGCAGCCGGTGTGTATCCCGACATGTTCGGCCGCGCCTCTGTTTCACCGGAATAGAAAGTTCTGACGTACTTACACATACATTCGTAGACAGTCTATGCTAGGTCTTTTTGTACTGCATGAGCCGTCCCGAACCCTTTTGCAAGGGTAGCCCCGCCTACAAGCGGGCCCTTGTTATTGAGCACAGTACGCTTGCGGAAGCATGTGTCATCGCGTTTGTTGGCGTGAAACAATTGGAGCTGTTTATCAGCTACTAGGATCACCCAGTGAGCGCGAAATTACATGATTTCTAAAGGTGACGTATTTCATAGTTAGTTGCGTATGCCTTGCGGATGAGTGAGTGAGTGAGTATTAGTAAGCTAGTGTTAGTGAGCGAGGGAGTATTAGTAAGCGAGTGTTAGTGAGCGAGCGATTATTACTAAGCGAGTGTTAGTGAGCGAGCGAGTATTAGTAAGCGAGTGTTAGTGAGCGAGCGAGTATTACTAAGCGAGTGTTAGTGAGCGAGCGAGTATTAGTAAGGGGTGTTAGTGAGCGAACGAGTATTAGTAAGCGAGTGTTAGTGAGCGAGTGAGTATTAGTAAGCGAGTGTTAGTGAGGGAGCGAGTATTAGTAAGCGAGTGTTAGAGAGTAGGCGAGTATTAGTAAGCGAGTGTTAGTGAGTGAGCGAATATTAGTAAGCGAGTGTTCGTAAGTGAGTGAGTATTAGTAAGCGAATGTTAGTAAGCAAGTGTTCGCGAGTGAGCGATTGCTAGTAAGCGAGTGTTAGTAAGCAAGTGTTATTAAGCAAGTGTTCGTGAGTGAGCGAGTGTTAGTAAGCGAGTGTTCGTAAGCGAGTGTTAGTGTGTAGGTTCGCGTACAAATGCGGATGCGTAATACTGAACGTGTGCGTTTACGTGCGCATGAATGTGATTTGGAGAGGAAGTATAAGTCTCACTGGTTGACTCGCATCAGCACAGGGCCTATCCCGAGTGAACAGCATCCCCTACCTGAAAGCGGGACTCACAACAAAACGGAGCCCGCCTGCAGCGCAAACAACTCTTGTGCACTAAACTTCGGCTGCGTGAGGTGCTGGCACTCGACGAAATCTCCACTCTCAGAGTGAAGCTGGTTTCTACGTTTATACTGCCTCCGTCTGTTTTTCCGTTTTCTCCTGAGAGACTCGGAGGTGAAAAGTTCGAGCCAGTGGGAGGGGACTTCTGAGCCGACTAAAAATAATTTTGCCTGTCGCAACTACCGGCTCTTCCTCCACTCCGAGGCCTTTGACAGTACCAAGAGCGGCGAGAGAGACGGGAGATGGTAAGCCAAGACGTCCGTTTCGTTGGGCGTCTCGCTTCTAACCAGACGGAGCTCGCGTGAGCCAGACGACGGGAGGAGAAAGAAGTAGAAAAAAAAAGGAAGGGGGGGGGGGGGGGTGCTTTTTCTTGCGCGCAGCTTTGAAGCGAACCCAGAAGGCTACACAGAGGCAGCCGAAGGAAAATTCTCCCGACAGCGAAATATTTGCCGAGTGTGTGCGCATTAATATTCGCTAACGCCATGAAACGAAAACTTAGCAGCGAGGGACACGGCCTTTTTTCTGCCCCTCACTCAGGTTTATTAAAAAGGCTGCATTGTTGATCATTCGCATTTTATGCATGTGTTTGAAGGAAGGTGGGTGCGAGGGGGGGGGGGGGGGGTATTATGATGTCCTTCGTAGCGCGTGAAACACAGAGAACTTGGCATAGATTTGCACTTCTCCTTTCGTGTAGTTACGTTCAAGCGTTAAGGGTAGCAATTATAATCAAAGGAAAAGGAAGCGAATGCAAGCGCAGAAATCGCGGTTCACCCGGAAATCGCGGAGAGTCACCCACTTACGAATAATGTAAAGCGCTAAATTTTATCCATAAATATATTCAGTCTTTCCGGGTAAGGCTCTAGCACCCTTAAGCACTAAGAGAATCTAAATCACACTCGGCATTCACTCATTGCTTGTCGCTCTTTTCCAACATCACTGCTCCTGTCTAGCGTTCGCAGTTATATATAGCGGCTCTGGAGTTGTTCGTTGTAAGCCAGACTGGACTGACTTTAGCGCCACCTGCGATCATTTAAGTCTGGTTGTAGTCTGGAGAATCCCAAAGGTAGGTGTAGATTTTGAATGAGCGCTGTTATCACATCTCGAGAGTAATAGGCGTCAAAAGAAATTTCAGAGCTTTTTCATGACCTTTTGAGCAACGAAACAATTTCTCCTGAACTGAGAACAAGCATGAACCTTGTTTCTTTCTTTCTCTCTTATTATTATTATTTTCTTTTTGAAGTCGCAAAGATACTGACCGCATTGATTGGGTTTCTTTTGCACACGCATGACTGTGTACCGGTGAGCACTGATCTTAATTTATTCCTACGTTTGGAGATGTTCGCAACCTCATCCCGTTGAAACTGGTTTCGGTGATCAAGAAAAGATCCAAGCCTCCATTTAACGAGCAGTTCTTAAGGTGATGCTATTTTAACACTATCATTCCTTCTAACAATAAGTGGCGTCAGCGGCACCGACTTGATGGCAACACGATTTGCATAGAGGGCAGGATTTCAGCTTTCCGCGACATCAAAATTGTCAAGTTTTCAATAGAACATTAGATGTCGAGAACGACACAACTAATTCGACTGTAAACTTCCCATCAGCTCTTGAACTTCGGCTTTATTAACATTTTTTTTATTCACATGCAAGGGGCATCATAACAACACGTAGAACGGAGGGCCGTTTTTTGACGCCCAGCGAAAAAAAAAAAAGACAGGTGTCGTCCCAGCGTTTCGCTTTCGCAAGGAAAAAGCGCGTAAGACCGACTCACGCGCTCAGCGACCAGAAATAAAGCAAGAATGGAAACCATCCAGGCTTGGGGGTTTGAGAATAGGAAAGGGCGCAGGGGCAAAACAAAAGAGGACAACACTGGGTGGCCGCAGGGCGACATGCGTCTTTCCTCCCATCTGGCGAACGCCTGCAAACAGCAGAGGCGGCGGCGAGTCACCGCCGTCGTGTATAAGGGTAGGGCCGCGGTCTCTCCTTGACGCGAGCCGCTCGGTGGAACCGGCTGTTTTAAAATTATTCCGGGTGCTAGCAACCCAGCCAACCAGTCAGCCTGCCGAGAGGGCCCCCGACAGGGCGCCGTAGCTGCCCTGGGCTCCACCGGCTTCTGTCGGGAGCGCGACAAGCATCCGAGTTGAGGCCGCCCTGGTACTCCACGGTCGTCGCGGAGTGGCAGCCGTATTTCGGGGCTCCCGAGCTCGAAGTGGGTGACGCGGTTCGTCGCGCTTTCGTGTGCGACTTGAGTGTGTGTTTCCAACAACGACGTCGCCCAGCCGTGCTCTCGACAGCGAATACTACAACGCTTCAGTGTGGGGCCTCCTGTACGCCTGCCTGACGCCGCGGGGATGTGCCTTCGGTAATTTAACCGGCCTGGATGTTTTCCCGGGATGACGTCTGGGTGGCTCCGCGGATTGGAGCGCCCCCAGTGGCAGTGACCGGCAACTTAGGATACAACCTATTAGGAGTGTGCAGGCGTGGTGCTCTTCACTGAAAGGCATGCTGCCTTCTTGGAAAGAGTGACCCACGTAGCCAAGGCGTTTTTTTTTTTTTCGTATTTACTGTGATCATAAGATAAGGGTTATGAATTTAGTATTGAAGTTGCGTACACTATAGAACAGGACAAAACAACTTACCATTACTCAGCACTTTCTCAAGGCTGAATCGGTCTTGACGGCTGCAAATATTCGAAAAACATAAATCCGAAACCAGAATACTAAAACAACGAGGACGTTGTCTGCCTTGTGAAATGCAGACTAAGTCGCACCGAACGTTAAATTACGCAGCCATTGCCCGATAGAATTTGCTATAACCGAAATCGTCGCGGCAGCCCAGCAAATTCTATTAGGTTCCAAAACAATCATTGCATGTGATCAGGACTTTGAAGATAAGACTAGTGTGAAGGAGTTAAAAGGAATATTATGCACCGGTTACTGCTCCTGAGCCTTAGCTGTCACACTAAACAAAGCGGTTATGTCTTAAAAAAAGCAGTCGAGTTTTTTTCCTCTTATAGAAATCTAACTATATTTCAATTTAGCACCGAAATATGATACAACTGTTGCTATGTAGGCGCTCTCCAATCTTTAAGAAATAAGGTTAGGCCATATCCACCTTTCTGTGATAAAAAAAAAAAAAAAAAAAGAATAAACTGGACTAACTGAAAGACAGTTAAGAATACAACTTTTTCGTAATTTCTGTGCTTTGCGCTAAAGGGAGAATATTTTCTTAATTGGACCTTCAAATTGAGTGTGATTATTGAGATAATTTCCACAGCGGAAGTGTGGATATCCACCTATCGCCTATCTTCCACTTCACGCGTCTCAAAGGGTTAAGCCTAAATCAATCTGCATTCGATGACCGCACTTTGCTTACGCGTCTTCCAAAGTTTGTGCCTTCGTCATATGCTGAAGCACACAGGAGTCAAGCCCGCATTATCTAGTGCTTGCGAAGCACTTTAGTAAACAATATATATTGTGGCGTCACATCCGGATGCCTTCCACGTCGCGAATCGCATGCGGCGGTGGCAACGACGTGGCACAGTGTCGTGGTGTTGGTGTCGTGATGATTCTGTGAGATGATGCACACGTTGACCGTGCCGGAGGTGCTCGAAGACGGCTCCCTGGCTCTACGACAGTACTTCCAAGGCTGGACATGGCGCAGGTTTGTACATATGGCCTGTGGCACATGTTCTACGCTGGCGCGTTTTTTAAACGGCCGGTAAACTTTCAACCAGAAAACCGAACTTAGCACAATGTATGTAGGGCTTCAGTATAATAGAGACAAGCTGCATCCTCTGCTCTCATTCCCTTTAGCATTCCGATAAGATTAGCCTGAGTCTGGGCGAGAAAACACGCAGCAAACGGCAAGCTATGCATTGAACTGAATACGTATTCAAGGAAAGCTAAGGTAAAGAACTGAGTCTGGTTTGTGTTAGGCTGTCGGGCACTTTTCTAATGGAGTAAAATCGTAACCCGGAGATTTTTTATCGGCTGGAGTGCAATAACACCAGTTGTTTTACTTGTTCTTGCAACTAATACAGAACAGACCACAAAGATAAATCTGAATGCTGAAGAAGCGACATATTCAAAAATGATGCACTCAAGTAGAAAAAAATGAATTCGTGAAGGAAATATATAGTTTATAGTGTATAGTTTTGTGAAGGAAATACATAGTTATCAGGTGCTTCCACGTCAAATCATTACTTATTATGCAAAGATGCACGCACGAGGGAGGAGGGAAAGGGGGGAGGGGGGGCGTGATGGAAGGGGCTCTCTCATGTGCGTTGCACAACACATGGGCGTTCGTTCGTCAGTTTACGACTTAAAGAAGGAATCACTCTCACTGAAAATAAATCGAGGAAAATTGTACAATTATGTGCATAGGCCGCAAACACGTTCGAAGCCATTGTGTCACATGAATTCCTGGGGTATGAAACTGTGCCCCAGTGTTTATTAAACCAGGAAGTGGCGTAATTACTTGTTTTCTCATTGCCGTAAACGAGAAAATAAGCAAGGACATTTAAATAAGCGCTCCTTTGAAGCGTTTGGGAATGTCTTTTTTTTTTTATCTGTAGACCCCCCCACATGTGTGTCTACATTGTGGAACACGGCTTATTGTCAGTTGAGGACTTAAAACCTTGTTCTTTGCTCACTCGCAAACTCTGAACAAGAAGTTAACCACATGTTTTGAGCGCTTTTCGTATTTGGATATCCTTTCTGTGCAGAAACGGATTCAGCATAAAGTGCTACGAACATAAGAATTAAATGGCTATAAACGTTATACATGTCTTTGTATATTGATATTAATTATCGTATAAAAATCTCAGACGTATTTTAAATGTCCCGCGTGTCACGTTTTATATTCGCGATGTCTGACCAGAAGGGCATATGCGTGCCCACGAAAAAGCACATGAGACATTCATGGGGCAATGAGAGATCCTCATCTTATGGCAAGAAAGTACTACTGTGGCCAATGGTGCGGGATCGAATACTGGCCTCGGCGGCCGCTCTTCGAAAGGGGTGACAAATATGGGCCCGTGTGCTGCGCGATGTCATTACAAGAGCCCCAGGAGGTAAAAGTTTACGGAGCCCTCCGCTACGGCGTCTTTCATAGTCTAGGTCGTTTTGGGACGTTAAACCACAATACCCAAAAGTAACCAGCAATAAAGTACCTTTATCCCTCCTTGAGCTGATTTCAGGATACATAAAGCATCCCTATAATTTCAGCTGCAGTTTCTATGAGCGCTAATACGCGAGACTTTTGTGATGTGTATATGATGTCCTAGCTGAGATGGACCTAGATTAAAAAACTAAGGCGTTCGATCTTCCCGACTGTATGAAGGGAATGTTTTCAGGTGTCATGTGAGCCACTGACGTTTCTTTCTTTGTATTACTCCGCCAATTTGAATAATTATTCCACACAAACTAATCATCTCTTTAAATATCGGTCTAAACACTCAGGTGCAAATAATAAAGTTGTCTAGCTTCACGAGAAGAGTCGGACCAAAGGTTTTGTTTTTAAGTTTGAAGTTTATTTATTAATTTTTGATTCAGAACAAAAACGTTCAGTAGTCCAGAAACTGAAGGCATAGCCTGACAGGGGCTTCTGCTCTATCGAGCAGTAACGACAGGCAGAAGTCAAACAACACAAATATAATAAGCACATAAAATACAGCTCATACACATTGCACACAATGAACAAAGCAAAACAAGTGAACGTATAAAGCTAAATATTTCCCATTTTAGTCTCTAAAAAGAACCTCCTTAATGATCTATTCGAAAGACGTGCTCTCAAATTAATAAAGTTTCCTAGGTTTTATTAAAAAGGGGGACTTGGTAAATTATGTGCTGCATGCCGTAGTTTGTAGGTTTGCGTGGTATTCTCAGTGTCGTTTTGCATGAACTGTGCCGACTTGGTGTCCTTAATATCTGTGGTGAATTTGTGATGTGAAGCTTAATAGTTGTGGTGAATTTTGTAAGTTTGTCATAGTAACTTTGACTAGCTCTAAGGATTTCATGCTTTTGGAAGAGAGGTCCGGTACATAAATCTTGAGGTCTGCCTCCGTAACTTTCAAGAATTCTTTTTTTTTTTTTTTCTCAGCAATATGGTTAACTGGGTATTCGACGAGGTAGCCATAGTGTAGTCTTTCTTATTCGGCAAAAATAAAAGTCGGCGAAGTTTAACAAATCCTTCTTGACAGCGTGATGTATGCGCCGCCGCGATTACAGCGTTCTCATCTGCGACTTGGTAAACCACTACCGGATTCGTCCCCTCCTTCGCTTCTCAAGACAGAGCTTCATTTCCTTGATGGTCTTAAGTGGTTAAGTGTCAAGGACTGCCGACAGCACGCTTTTCCGGCGCATGGGCTGCAGCTGTGGCACTTTTCTTCGAGCCAGCGGTAACGCATTGCTCAATAGTCATGTAGGCGCGCTGAACCCTAACTCAAGATGATTCACTAACACAAGACAAGACTGGTTAGTGAATCATCTTGAGTTAAAGTTCAGCGCGCCTACATGATGATGGAAAACCAACTAGCCGTCATTACAGCACTGCCTGCTCAGTTGTAGTCGTCACAGAAGGTGCAACTCCGACCGCTTTTTACACAGTCGCGTTCGCTAGCACAGCATACACCATTTTCACGGGCAAGGAGGAAAGCAGCGGTGTGCGCTTACCTGCTCTCGCTTGCTGGTGCGGAAGCCAAGCGGCAATATGGCAGCGCCCACGCGAGAACTGTCTATATCACATACGCGTTACACGGTGCACAGAAATTTTAGTTTCATGGTACATTTTTATTATTACGGTGCTCTTTGGACATCAGCGATGAAAAACGGTCTGCAAGTTTATGATTTCAATTGATGCACCGGATGAATCAAGCTCGAAAAACAAAGCGTGCAGACCGGTACCGCGCACCACCGATGACAGCGTAGTGTTAGGTTTGGGTTGCGCGTGGGCCTCGGTAGCGTTGGCCTGGCGGCTCCGTGGACGGCGGACGGCATCAAAGGTGCCAGCAAAGACGAGGCGTCTTTTAACGAAACAACCTTTACTGTAACATCAGGAAGAAACGGGCAGTGAAGCTGACCCGGAGAGATTACAGACACTCTCACACAGCTGGTGTCTAGCGTCGTAACAACGGCGCGTCAAAGTAGTCTCTGTCCCAGCGGAGTCGGCCGCTGCTTTTTATAGGTTTTCCCGTTTACAGGGAAAGGGTGAACCCTCACAGGAAAGGGAGAGCCAAACATGTTGGTTCACGACGAATGACTCAATCGCAGATGGTCCGACCTCATCTCCTCCACCTCCAGCAGACGGGCGAGGACGGCGCCCTCTCTCACGAGCTCCAGGCTTGGCCGTCGTTTGCCCACACACACGCACGCACACACATTTGGCGCGTGGCAGGATCACGTTGAGACTTGTCGGCGGGAGGAAGCGTTGCGCGGACGATGAACGGCGTCGAAATGGCCGATCCGCTCGCGGTTCTGCCTGTTGCTGTGTGGTGGCCGCGTCAGCTGTCCCACTTCTCGGTGGAGAAACGTAACAGTAGCCAAGTCAACCAAACTGGGTTGATTTTTTTCTCTCGCTTGCTCCCCCCAAACTAGATAATAGAGGAGAAAGTCGGAAAACGGGGCGCGACGTGGCTTCCACAGCTATAGTGCACGCGCTGCGGTTCTTGGCTGACCAATGCCAGACCTTCACGGCTGATGCCACGTGTGCCTTGCAGTGCTCACATAGTCTCACGGCTGATGCCACGCGTGCCTTGTGGTGTTCACACAGTGAATCTGCGCTTAAGACCAGAACTGGTGGTCGCCGTCAGGTGCGAGTAGGTGAAACATTAAAATACTGATTTTAAAATCATCGGGTCGCTTCTGAAGACTTATCCCAGAACATAGGCTCGAGATAAGTGGCATGTGCTCTACATTATGCATGAATTTGATCAGGATTGGCTTTCAGGGATCTTTTAAACAGCCGTTCGCTGGGTTTCTCTTGGTTGTAGCGGTTGTAACGGTTGTAGCGGTAGTAGCGTCTGACTGCTGGGTTATTTGTCACGGGAACTATAGGCAGGATGGTTAGCGCAGAAAGAGGAGGAGGTAGCGAGAGCGTAGGAATTTCTAAACGTAGAGTGGTTGCTGCGAGAATCATAGAAGGTGCAGGCTATCGAGAGAACGTAAGGATGCGTCAACGCAGGCTGGATGCCACAGAACATTAGAAGGAGGAGGGCAGGGCAAGTGCGCAGTAATTGTCAACGGAAGGGTGGCTGTCATGGAGAAAACCCAAAATGAAAATGGTGTAAGGAATGCACAGTCCGAAGATGGTTAACGCACAAGATGAAGGTATGGAAAGAGCGAGGAATGCGCAACCGTATAGTGGCTGTAAACTGAATCACCTTCTGGGTGACGAGCGTTTGAAAAGAAGGGTTGATAAAAGCGCTATAATGCCTAAGTGGAGAGCAGTAGTCATGGGAAACGTCAGCAGCATGGTTATCATGGGAAGAGGAGCAACAGTGTGGCGAAATTGAAATAATGGGACACTGGGAACATAGTAGCTGTTCCGACACGAGCTGCATGATGACAACCTTCATAAAGGTAGAGCACCCTGTCTGAAACCGCAGACTTCTGAGAGTACTACGTTTAGCAATTTAGTTGTATAAATATAACTGTTTATAAATGCTATAGACCAGACGTCATTTGCTAATAGAGTATTGACGCACAATTAAAACATTACACGCCTTCCCTGACGTATCTAGAAGGGGCCAGCTTTATAGTATGTTGCTCTGAAATCTTCAATCTAAATTCAAAATGAAGAAAAAAATGAAAAGCTGTTGCTGGGTCTCGAGGTATTAGCTGGTAACCGTCCGATGAGTTTACCCTATGCTTGATTTCACGAAAACTCCCGAGAAAGGGGATTATGAGCTTGCTTCATTCTTTTTCTTCTTTTTTTTTTTTCTGGTAATATTCTCGGCATGTCTTGATCAGGCACATACACTGAGCAGAAGTAGCCATAAAAGCGGGTACGCAGAGCCATTTCACAGCACAAAATTGGATGCGAAAGCGGTGCTAACTTCATCTCGGTGCGAACAGTGTTATTCGCTGCTTGTAGGCAACGGTCCGAGATCTATTTTTCGCAGCCAAAAGAGCTTTGCGTCACCTAAAAGGGACTGCAGCAACTATGAAACTTTTGACGACGTGATGCCAGGTCCTTACTTCCAGCCGTCATGCCTAATGCAGGCCACCGTAATAACAAGCTCTAGAGCTGGTGGAGCAGCATAAAAACAGCGTAGACTGTTACAGTGGCGTTAGAGTAGTGTGGCATGTTGCAACCCGTGCTCAAACCCAGGTTGTAAGTGACGACACGTTTGCTTCACATGCAGACAGCAAATGTGGCTGCTGGGTTAAGCATTAATGTCCTGGCCAGTTATGTGGAAAGCGTGAAATTGAATAAGAAATGACCTATTCATGAACACGCCCTTGCGAAATTTCTTGTTTCGTTTTCTTCGTTTTTGTATGTTTTGAAACGCTCATCCACCTGCAGTAACTGAGGGCGAAGTGCGCGGAACGAAGAAAAGAGGTGAAGTTAATCGAGCTCGACGCTGGACTTGCGTGTTGTCACCTTCGATCGCCACCCGCCTCAGTTCGTGCCCGAAAGATGTCTCTATCGTTCCGCATGTACTAAGTAGCACTGGTTACATAATGTTAGTCCATAATATCCCCAAAAATGAACTTCGCTTTTATAGTTCTCCAGTTAATGGAGAAAGCCTAACTTCATTCGCGGAAGCACTGGGTGATGTTTTTTTTTTCCTTATAGTATAATAAAGGTGAGCTGGTGACTACGATCAGTTTCATTGTAAACGCCATGTCAATTGGTATTTGTTACTCACTTATGATGACTACTGAATTTAATTACGTATTAAACATTTTCATTCTTATTGAAGGTCAGTGCATTGTCATAATGATCGCATCCACGAAGTGTCTTTTGTGCAATAAATGTGCAGACAGTCCTGCATGCCGCATTACAATATTGTGTTTTTATTGTTCGTGCACCCTCTTAGAGAAGAGTACTAAAATAAGATACATCAATCTAAAATCTACGCTCGTAGTGTCGCCACTACGTTTGAACTACCTATGTTATTCTATCTATTTATGCTCCTTGAGGCGTTCAAAAAGTACACGCTTTTATTATCCTGTTCGCCAGTGCTTTAGCTTCAGGCCAGGGAATCCTTAATTAATTAGTTAATTAAATAATTTATTTATTTCGGATACCTAAAAGGCCCTTGGGTGAGGGCTTTGCATGAGGGGTGGGCAAACAACCTGGTGTTAATAAAACAATGTCTCTATGTTTCTTTCTTAAAATGCTCCGGGCTTGTAAGAAGGATGGCACTTGTGGGAAGATTGTTCCAGTCACCACTTACCACATCAATGGGGAGCTGCGGCAACCTAGCAATCGCACGTTAACGTCACTAACAAGCGGCACTTCATCGCGCTTCTCTGTCACCAAACCGCAACCACTTTCCCAATAACTACTGACTGTGCGGCTCAAGCTACTTCAGCTTTCTTTCTTTTTTTTTTCTTCTTCTTCTTCTTTTTCTTCTTCTCTTTCGTTTTCTTTTTCTTTCTTCTTTTGTTTCTTCTTCTTCTTTTTCCTCTTCTTCTTCTTTCTTTTTTTTTTCTGGGATAGGGCGGGTATCACTAATCGAGAAACTGTGTGCACGAGTAAAAAAAATGTATTATACATCTTCGTCGCCTTACAGTCCCATGCTGTTCCGTCGGTTCCCTCTTTTGTTGTAGTTCCTTGAGTGCTACACAAAAGTTGCTTGTGGTAGTCTCTTATTCAAATTAACACACCAACTAGCACATCTGTCTTTTTTTATGTAATTGAGGGCCCTCACGCCGTGGTGCAGTGGTTATGGCACTCTACTGCGGTACCTAAGGATGCGGGATCGAATCCCGGCAACGGCGGCCGCTTTTCGATGTAGACGAACACCAAGGCGCACGTGTGCTGTGCAGTGTCAGTGCACGTTAAACTACAGCTGATAGTCGAAATTTTCAGAGCCCTTCACTACAGAGGCTTTCATAGTCCCAGTCTGTTTGGGACGACAAACCTCATAAACCAAACCAAACCAGTTTTATTGGGAATGTTTTTTTTCTTTCTTTTTCAACCGTCCGGACCCAATGTTTCTTAGATGAAGTGAAGCGAGGGACGATCATTTAGCAGTATTTTATCCTGTTCACTGAAAAGCGTCCAGCCTAGCCCGCTTTCAATAATGAACGGAGCCGCCTCAAAAGGAGCTCAACAACGCCGTTTGCTTTACGAAGTATATGCGGTTCTCATGCGCATTAGGTTTTCCGCGGGAAAAGATTAAAAGAAGACCGAGGCACGTTAGCGTTTCCATTATAGTATTACAGAGGACTCCAAGAAAGTGACTGCCTCAAAATTATGATAGCCCATTTACCTTTATTTAAATGCCGCTGTTAAAGTATAGTTGACATTGCCACTAAGGCAGAACTTGCTATGTCATAAATTCGAGAAAATGAACCTTTGGTTTATTTTGTTCAACTATAGTGTTAATTGTCTGAAATACTGATTCGAAGGCCTCGAACTACGGAAAGGTCAAGAGAAATGAGACACATCTTAAAGCAATAGCGTTAAAGGCTCAGTTCGTCTGAAAACCCGTCGTCAATGTCGGCATTATTGGCGTCGGTGTTGTGGGCGAAAACTCACTGGCATGGCTGAGGCAGGTGGAAGCTGGCGTGTTGTGGTGGGGGTTTTGTGATTCCAGAAGTTCACCTGATACGGCCAAATAGGTAGGAGTGCCAACTCGGGCTTCGCCATTGAGATGAAACAGTGAGATCTTAATCGAGCCCTCCAGACTCTTGGATGCTTAGTCGACAAATCAAATTACGGAATTCATTCACCCTCTGCTGCACTTGCAATGCCCGAAGGAGCAATATTTTCTCCTTAGCGATCGGAATTATCTTTGCTGAATGCGGAATTTTCTTGCCCACAAACGATTATGGTTGTTCCGAGGACTATAGCGCCGTAGGAACACAGACAGAACAAGAGAGATGGACGCAAACACGGGCGTACCGATGGTACTTCTCGCATGCTATGTAGGCAAGTTTCCTCTAAGCCGTGTGTACAGCAGCGAAACGACGAGCACTCTCATTTCGTTACTGTACCCAATACCTGCTTACGAAAGAAATAATAAACAAGGCTGTGAAGTAAGTACCTGCACAGTCGCTTTTTTTTTTCTTCGCTTAGGCTGGAATACACTAGGCATTCACTTCGGCCACCGCTAAGGTCGTTGTAGCACTTGAGGACTCACGATGGCGGCGAGTTCTCCCCTCCCCTCAGACCGTTTCCGCTGCAGTAAAGTGGCCAGAACAGCATCCTACGAGCTTCTTTTTTCATCTCCCCCTTGCAGGTAGCAAAACCAATCTTGACCCTGATGGCCCACTAGAGCCGCCCCCCTCCCCCCCCCCTTCCTTTTACTCCTCTTCTTGCCGCAAACGTGAAGACCACCTCTCCGCCAATGCTTTCAATTGGCCGTCGGCAGAGCGCAGCACTACGTGTTTGCTGCATTTTCTCGACTATATCCTTTCCACTTGTTTCTCTTTCGTTTCGCCTCTGTCTTTCACCTTGTTCACTCCACTTGATTTCATTCCTTTCCTTTCTGCGTTTATGTGCCATTTCTTTTTTCGCTTTTCTTGCACAATTCTTGCGGAACCTTCCTTACGCTCAAGGAGTTGCCTATCCCTAAAACTAGCTGCACTGGGTAGTGCGGTGGTCATTGCAATCGTGCTCCTAATCTCTCGTTGTGCACCTTTCTCCAGCATCGCCAGCGCCTCTGCACGTATTTTCAGTCTTGGTTTTATTGTTCCACCCAGTGCTGTGCGCCTCTGTAGGCTGGGACACAAGACAACAAAATGCGTTACCTACTTACCCTTCTCTGTCTTTTCCGGATAACGTACTTATGGTGCTATTTTGTGATTGTACTCAGTGCTCTGGCAGTCTCTGTTGTGCGAACGAGTCTGGCTGTCTTTCCAATCAAACCTGGAAACTCGTTTCTATATGCTATCCAGGCATTGCTTGCCTTCGCCATTTCTTGGGGAGTTCTTGCTCGTTTGAATGGATTCGTTGATTGTCTCGGCTTCTCTTTTAGTCTGATTTAGTGTTCACTAGTTAGTATGCAAAAAGAAGTAGCGCTGTATTGGTGAGCAAACTGCTTGTTTTTTGATCTCATCTTTTCTACTGTGGAAACATACAGCCACTAGCAGCAACTACTTTCAAAGTTATGCGATGGCTGCGAAATATTTCAAGGCTCTTGGTTTTCAGAGCAGACTCTATGGTTAGGTGTAAAAAAAAGAAAACTGCGAGTACCTGAAAACGGTCGGCGATATAATAAAAAAAATAACACTCATTTTTTCTCTTGAGTGCGCAACGTTCGTCTGCTACTTCGTCATTTTAAACGAAGCGTATACAGCTTGTTCAGACGCAAAGCGGTCGGCGTAGACAAGTTTGGTCTCGGAAGTCTCATACCCTGAGTTGCTTTGGGACGTTAAACCCCACAAACCAACCAGCCAACCAACCAGTAGTGAAAGGTTTTTCGGAAATGGGAGCGTGGCAGAAAATATGAAGGCCTGTAGTGGATCGATAAGCGTTAGATAATGGATGGGAGGGGAGATGGGGTTGGTACTAATTCCTTATCTAATTGATTAACTAAACACAAGTAAAAATGGTAGATATATAGCAATATGAAAGGAATCAATCATGAAAATAAAAACAAAAGCCTAAAAGGGGTTAGTCATTGCACCGATGTCCGTCGCAGCTAGGAAATTGAAAGCGGTGATTCATCGTGGCGTAGTCTGTTATAACGTAACATCTCGAAGAGATTAGTCATTGCGCCATATAGTCCGCCGTAGCAAAAGTTAAAGCAAACGAACGCACGCTATTGCATCTACTCTTAAGGCGGAGCACAAGTGTCCTAATCATTTTAATTAAACAGGAAGTCGTCGTGAATGCAGTTTGAAGGACGCTAAGCGGAGAGCAGCTGCCTTTCTGACATTTCACTGATAGTTAAAGCGTCCGATCAAACATAACGTATTGCGGCCGTGAGTGTCACTAGATTGGCAATGTCGTCTGCGCTTCCGATGTTTCTTCTAAAGTGATCGTGTTCGATTGCTGCTCACGACCACGTCCTCAAGTCAAGCCATGACCTCTGTGCCACCAAACGAAATTCGATGTAGCCGTTATACTTTGCAGGATGGATCCAACTTAAAAAATTCCCTCTTTAGCCATTGGCTGAAAAGACGCCACGACAAATATATATATATATATTCGGGATTTTTTGCGCTGTTTACTTGTATGTTAAAACCTATGCGGTACATGGAAGTCGGTGCAGATTGGGAAGGTGGGTTTTAAAGTATAGGCGACATGATGTACATGATAGGGTTTCGATCATTAGAAGATTCATTAACGTTATTGAACTAATCTACTTTCTTAATCTTGATTTTAAGTTGTAACATTATATGCCGTAGCAAAAGTTCGTCACTGTAAAATGTGAGCCCTGCTTTTAAACAGAGTTGAAATTTGGTCAGTTTGTACATGTTCTTGACAACAAAAGCAGTCAAAAAACGAAGGACACAGAGAAAGGCGAGGCACACACATTCACTGGACTAACAACTGTGCTTTATTGAAAACACGTCAGTCTCCCAGGAAAGGTAACAGGTCATGCGCCGCTCATTCTCCAAAGCAAACACGCCCAAGTTCTGGAGATAAGCCAATAATCTAACGCCGTTGCGAAAGGAAGCAAAGTTCCTTCCGCTTTTAGAAGATGAAAGCTGTGCTGATACAATTATCCGCTTGCATACTGATGAGACACGCTTCAAGAATTTCGCGCTCCACCTTTCCCTTGCCTCTACCAACAATACTAACATTGGAAAACAGCAGTTAGCAGCCACATTCCCGGCAATGCGAGGCAGGTTTGCTCCTTCAGTAGGGCTCAGACAGTTGTGGTGCTCGCGCAGCCTTTCTCTGAAACACTGGCCTGTTTGGCCGATGTAGACTTTTTCACAGGTCAGCGGAATCTTGTAAACCACTCGGGTGGCACATGTGACGTAGCAGGTTTCATGCTTCGTCACACAAACAGGACGACAAGTTCTGCCCCGCGCAACACGCGAGCAAAGGCTAGAAAGTTTGCAGGGACCTGAAAAGACGACATTGACGCACTGCCTCACAGCAACTTTTTTATGTTTTGGGATACCCTATGCACACAAGGCATTACTTCACACGTTTTCTTTTCTGCTGCCAAGATATCAGTCTTTTTACCGTGTGGTTTCTTAATTTTTTGCAGCAACGTTTCTGCCGCAGCGTACAAAAGCAGTTTTGGAAAGCCGGCACCCACCAGGCGTTCAAACTGATTATCCCAACTTGACTTTATGCTGTGGTGGCATCTCTTTTGCAGTGCATTTTGAAAGCAGTTCATAGCTATGCCTCTGTTGACAACTTCTGAGTGAGCCAACGAGTGCGGTAACAACGCCTTTTAGTTCTAGGTAGTAAGCACCAACAAAAATGTCCATCGTCACGAAAGGTTATTTGAAGTCCTAAAAATCTAACCGACTTGTTAGTGGGACTAAGGAGTTTGTACGTAAACGAAAGAACACTTGAGCAAGCCTTAAAAGCTGCCGAGCCCTTGTCTACGACCATATGCAAAGAGCCATTCGGTGAAAGATTTAAAATAATCAGGAAATCGGCAACATATCTGAAATCTTTGCACACATGTTTGTCAATAAAAAAAGCCTTGAAGTGTGTTGTCAAACTTTGCTAAGAATATCTGGCACAATACTGGTGCTACGCTAGCTCCAATACAGATTCGTTTTCTTTGTATGAACAGAGCATCCTTAAAATCTACAACGATGGATGAAAAATAGACTGTTAGCAATTCTAAGAACTCATTCACCGAAACGCCGCATGCATTTTGGAAGGTAACTTGGCCGTTATGCTCAATCAGTTAACGCACCGCAACGAAGAGTTCACCGTGAGTGATGCTGTATAACAGATCCTCAGTGTCAATAGAAAACGCACTGTTGGCTCCAGGAATGCTGTCGTGTTTGCTGGTGCTTCCTACCTAGAAGTAAAAAGGCGTTGTTACCGTACTCGTCGGCTCACTCAGAAGATAGCTATGAACTGCTTTCGAAATGCACTGCAAAATCGTTGCCACCACAGCATAAAGTCAAGTTTTGATAATCAGTTTAAACACTTGGTGGGTGCCGGCTTTCCAAAACCGCTTTTGTACGTGGTGGCAGAAACGTTGCTGCAAAAAATGAAGAAACCAGACGGTAAAAAGACTGATACCTTGGCAGCAGAAAAGAAAACGTTTGAAGTAATGCCTGAAGTGCATAAGGTATCCCACAACATAAAAAAAGTTGCTGTGAGGCAGGGCGTCAATGTCGTCTTTTCAGCTCCCTGCAAAGTTTCTAGCCTTTGCTCGCGGGTTGCGCGTGCAGAACTTGTCGTCCTCTTTGTACGACGAAGCATGAAACCTGCTACGTCACATGTGCCACCCTTGTGGTTTACAAGATTCTGCTGGCCTGTGAAAAAGTCTATATCGGCCAAACAGGTCAGTGTTTCAGGGAAAGGCTGTGCTATCACCACAACTGTCTGAGCCCTTCTGAAGGAGCAAACCTGCCTCGCCATTGCAGGGAATGTGGCTGCTACCCGCTGTTTTCCAATGTTGGTATTGTTGGTAGAGGCAAGAGAAAGGTGGGGGGAGCACGAAATTCCTGAAGCGTATCTCATCAGCATGCAAGCGGATAATTGCATCAGCACAGCTTCCATCTCCTGGATGCAGATGGAACTTTGCTTTCTTTCGCAGCGGCGTTAGATTACTGGCTTATCTCCAGAACTTGGGTTTGTTTGCTTTGGAGGATTAGCGGCGCATGCCCTGTTACCTTCCCTGGAAGACTGATCTGTTTTCAGTAAAGCACAGTTGTTAGTCCAGTCGATGTGTGTGCCTCGCCTTCTTCTTTTTCCTTCGTTTTTTGACCAGTTTTTAAGCTTTCTTAATCGGCGGTGTGGTTGGAAATATCGAATGACGAAAATGCGTATTTTATAGATCGCTAAGTTAGCACTCAAGCATTGGATAATTATATAATGTCGTCCTTACACCTGGTAATGTCAGCAAACAGAGTTAAGTTCTTAAACTATATCAAACACACAAACGTAGTCAAATAGTTGTTGAGTAGGCATCGCAGACGCAATTTTATGAATCTGAAATGTATGAAAGCCAAAACGTAAATGGGATTTCAACTGCGTATTTTTTAACGATCAGTAAATTGGCTCGTACTGTCAATCAAGAAGATTTGAAAATTAGACTCACGTACCTATGATTTTGGCGGCGTTCAATTTCTTAATAGAATGTTCCCCCTTAACATCAAAATAAGGAGATTGATTAGTTAACTTTATTTAATGAATACTCTCATCATGAAGGTAGATCGTATATATGATGTCCGCATTAATATAAAATCTGCCTTCACAGAGCGCATAGACGAAGCTCTCTTAGTTTTAAAATTTCAAGTCCATAAATGGTTTAAAAAATAACTTTGCATGTTTGGTAATACGAAACTGTGTGTATGCGTACGTGCCTGGGACATAAATATGCATCTACATGCGGGCGCCTACATAAGCAGGTGGGTGGGCATAGTACGGCGCATATGGATTCTTAGCTCTGATCTTCTTGTGTCTGTGAGGCTGTTTTTGAATTCGTCCTAAGCCTTCCTCCGACGTCAAAGCTTTACAGCGATACTTCCGCCTCATCCTCTTTTCACGTCCCGTTCCGCCAATAGCATTAAAGCACGCATCTTTAAATTTCCAAGTGTTCGATATAGGAACTTCGCTCTGTGTATAACAGGTGCCTAAGGCTCTCTAAAGAGCCTTCGCATCGAAGTTGCACATCTCTGCGAAGTGCTTTTTTGTCCGTGCGGCCACAATAAACTTTCTTTTAAACCCCTGTGAAAAAAAAAAGAAAAAAAAAAAAAGAGAGTAATAGCGGATGGAACTGTGCCGCGCGTACACAGGGAAAATATCCTTCCTAAACTATCAAAAGGGAAACACGGAAAGGTCAAATTTTGTCGTAGCTATTTTTTTTGTGCTCTCAAAACTGAAACAACAAACCAATGGTAGTTCAAATAGGCGGTGACAGTTCGAGCCTTTCCAGAAACTCTGCTGAGAAGTTAGAAAACTGTTAGGGTGAGCAAAAACAAAAGACTAGGAAAGAAAATGAGCGGAATGACATCAGCGCGAAACATAAATATACCGAGCTGTAGAACAAAAATACAAAAAACAAGAAAGAACTTTTCTGTTTGTCTCCACTCACTGTTTACACAGTTGACACTCGGTTCCTTCTGCTATAACCAGTTACGTAATAGGCTTGCGTAAGATCTCGCTCGCAGCATGTTGCGAATGAAATGTCTCTCAAAACCGACCCGCTTCAGAACCTTTCTCTTAGTTCCGCGTAACCTGATAGTGCCTTTTTTACCACGGACTTCTTTTATACATCGACTCTAATCCCTGAGAAAGTTAGTGAAACATCTTAGGGCGGAAGAATTTCGGGCGCTATTTTATTTTACGCCTCATCCTTTTCCTGACCACTTCCTCATTCTATGCGCCTTTTTTCTCCGTGTCCATTCCCAGTTCCCAACACGGAGGCTCCTTTGCCAACTGGTCCAAATACAGCTCGGAGTCCTATTACCGCTTCAGAAATTCTCTCTCGGTGCCTTAACCTTAGGTCAAGCTCCTTGGGCCCTGCCCTCACTGCTTCTCAAAACCCTCCTCCAGTGTGGGCCAGAGAGCCTCTCTCGATATATCCGGGCTCTTGGAAACTCTTGTCCGACTTAATATTTTATCTCTTGGGAGCTTAGCGGTTGATCGAGCTGGCGGAATTAAGAGAGCCACTCGCTTCGACTGCAAGCTTGCCTTGTTGTCTCTTCACCAACTTCTCTCTCGGTGTCGTCTTCTATCTCGGTGAATCTCGCGTGGTTCGTGTGTGTATGTTTGTGCCTTGGTGGTGAGATTAGAAGACGGCGGGTCCCTCTTAGCCTAAGAGGCGCGGGTAGAAAGAGGCCGGGAGGGCACTAGGCAAAGCTCGCTTTCCTGTGTCCTATCTGTCCCGGCCAATTGATCGCGAGACTTCGTACTGCGGTACCCCGTTTCTATTTTCTTTTCATCAGTCGCTACGAAAGTTTTCTCTTAATCTACCTTTGTTTTTACTTACCACAATTGTGTGACCGGTAATGGGTTTGTTTTTTATCTGTATTTTTCCCATTGCGCTCCTTTGTATAGGCAAGCTTTCTCATTTCGGCGAGAAGGGAGGAAATGGATAGCAACGCGAAACGTCAACCTTTGTTTCGCGCCGGTTTGGAGGCCGAACAGGTTCTTCTATATTTATCATCTTGTCGAGCTCTTTTCTTTTGCCTACATTACAGCTGTATTCAAAAGTAGCGCGGTGGAGACAAAAATTGCGAGTTTTCCCTCTACGTTCCCGCGAAAGTGTTTTTTTCTTGCATGTACTACTACATCACACTGTGTAAAACATTATTTTTCTGATACCGGACTGACTAAAGTTCCCTATTAAAGCGGTAGCTCTCTTAGCGACTGTGCAATACTAGAGCAACCAACCGAAAAGCGCAGTTAAAGAAAAAAATTATGAAACAATTTGATACATCTACGACGATACTGGGTGACTTTTTAGGAGCGCTGCTCATACGCGCCCGTTCAGCGGTTGAGTCGCCTCGCTGTTGGTGCCGTTGTCGATGTAACCGAGCGCAAGGGTGATGAGCCGCGAGAGAGTGACAAGGGAGTCATGATTCAAAGATGATTTCTCAGAGAAGAGAAAGAAAAGGCACAAGCTCTGCACCGATCACTTCTGGCTCTCCCTCTTCTTCTTTTCAAAACTTTTCTCTTACTTGTGAGAAAAGTAAAGAGTACTTTGTAAATGCACATGCATGTATGCAAGCATCTCTCAAATTCTTTACGCCAATATATCGTCAAAACTTCTAAATAGCTTCGCTCAAATTTCGCGTTAGAGAGAATCGTAATCGTCCTCAGATTTCTCTTCTGTTCAGAAATTTGTGTTTTTAAAACTTCTAGATGCACATCTGCTCGCTCTGCGCTGCTGAATTTTGCAGCGAAGCGGACGTTACGTACGTGAAAGAGCTGTTGATTATACCAGTAATTAAATAAAATTGACTATCCGACTTTTTTACTCTTGACTTTAGGGGGCAATAATATACTGCGAAGTGTAAGGCAATCAACTTCTGTTGTGAGCTCCATTTCTAATTTTCTTTTTTTTTAGTCTGCATTTTGGTTTCAAATATCCAACAAAAAAATTGCAGAGCCGGTTATGCCGGCTCCGCCATTTTATGGCGCTTAAACCTAGTTACTTGAGCGTAAGCTCTGTTAAGCGTGGCTGCACGGTCATGCTGACGTTTTTTTGTTTATTCCAGCTTCTCGATCTTAGTTGGTCTCTGCCTGGAACCGATCACGCTTACTCCTGACTGCTAGCTGTTAGCTTCCCGGCGAGATATATCGGCTGGAGAATTAGGCTAAGTCTGACACCTGCGCCGGAACGTTAATTGACGCACTCAGGCCGGCACGCAGTTCATCCATGTCGAGACTGAGCAACTGAGCGGCGACGAAGACGTTAAATCCCCTCTCCTATAGTCACGTGGCATCACAGCGGTAGTCCGCGATCGGGACTACCGCTTTGTGGCCCCGGGTAGTGCTACGGATGAGAGACGAAGAAGCGGGCAGGCTCCAGAGGTTGAGGATCGAGCTTGCAAGTGAATCACCTCGGAAGGTGTATATATGTAGACCGAGTAGAGACGCGCTCTGAAAAGTCCTTTGAAAGCTTGTTGAGTTAGGATTTAGGGCATTGCTTTATACATGCATGAAATAGAGCGGATCGCATTTTTTTAGCGTGATATACCGACTATGTTTATTGTTTGATGATGCGGAAGAATTCAACTTGTTGCCGTTGCGCTTCGAAATGTCATCAAAATCAATATATGTTAATGCAATGCCCGGAAAGCCAACGCTAAAAGATTTCACGAGCCCTTTTTTGATATTCAATATTTTGGAACACACTGCCGATTAAGAACATTTCAAAAGGGAGTTCACATTATTGACAGCCTGCAATTTCGTATTTACTTTTCCCTTGAAATACATAGTAAAAGTTAATTACTTCATTTTTATTATTATTCTTCTAACCGTCTAGACTTATCACGCATATTATGTTCCGGCACAGACCGCACTGATGTATCTGTCGTAGTTTGAGAACAAAGCTAGTAAAGAATTAAGAAAAACAACCGGTAATAGAGCAACACATATATCTATAACGTGAGCAGACCGTATGCGGTGGAGCTTCGAACTTCGAGTAGGGTTAGTAGCTTGAGTTGCGGCTTGTATGAATACATGTAAACGAAAGCTTGCAATGTGATTTTTGCTTACAAGGTTATCACATTGTTATCGCATGTCGAGCGCATTCCAAGACAAAACCTGCATGGTAAAGTCGATGTATTTTTTAAACACCGCAATACGCGCCCGCCGGAATTCCCTGGTGGCGGTACGGGGTCAGAGCGCAGCCCGAATAGATAGCAGTGAACAAAGCCGTAGTGAATTAGCTTCCTTTTTCACGGTGAATATGTGAAGCAGGACAGTTCGTTAATCGCTGGCACCAGTTTTGTAGAGGGGATGAGAAAAGTATAGGACGCCAATTCAGAGGTTGGGCCACTTTGATACGTCAGGATAAATGCGCGGCTCACTGATTGATTGATTGAAAAATTTATTTATTTATCCTTCACCTCTTTTTTTTTATTTCGCTGTGTATATTTATCACTATTGATATCGGTTGGTGGTGCGTTTTGTTCAACGCTAAAGTAAATTTTACATACCATAGATCCTGTTTCTGCGGAAAACAGCCTAATTAAGTGACCAATTTGGTCATATAGTTTTTCATTTTATGAATAACTTATATTCTTATCGCACTTAAGATTTTTGCCCATTTGGGAAAACTACTGAGAAGATAGAAGTAAACGTTTAGAAAATGTCTTTATTCTATGCATGCTGGTCGACAATAGTGAACGAATCGCGCTTCTGATGATCGCAGCGCATCGCGATTTCCGCGACCTCCCAGTAAAAAAGCTGTGCTACCTCATTGCCATAATGAAGAGGAATGCTCACATAAAACATTTTGTTGCTTGCAAAGACGCAACGAAGCAAGCCAGGGAAAAAAAATCTTGAAAGTAGATTTTTTCAGCGCGCACTTTTTCTTCGATGATCTCAGTCAAATCTGCTGTGTTTCGCACCGAATTCTGTTTTCACCAGAATTCTTACGAAACGAGCAGCACTATAAAGATAATGGTTATTTTTATCTACTACTGTAATTAGTTCTGAGTTTCCAACTATTTGTAAAAACGTTTTCGGGCAATTATGTAGAACAAATAACTTCATAGTTCAAAGCATTGCAAACGTGCTGATATATATATATATATATATATATATAAAGCCTGTACGCTTTTTCTTTAAGTGAGTATGTTCCGCAGGATTACTTTGAACGTCCTGATTACTCCATAGCTATGCCAGATAGCTGAAAACGAAATTTAGCCCTGAAGTTACCATAAGAGCATCCATGTTTGCTCCGAATTAGGTTAAAGTTCATGCATAAAAAGCGAGAACTAATTACCAAGTCCTTCCGTAACAGCGCTGAATGTGTTATGTAAGTTTCTTGGAATTTCCCGGTGGTTAGTGCTTTGCCGAAATGGTATGTTGGAATGTAAAATCACTTATTACAAATTGAGATACAATGTCCAATGAAAATGCAAGCTATTCACGTGCACCATCTTTAGTACAGTGATGAATGTAGTCCAAGGCTCTGCAGGTAATATAGCCCTCTGATTTGACGACATTATTACGTGGAAATATTCGTTGTCTCTGCGCTTGGAGAGAACGAAATGTGTGGAAATTTCTTTCCTATAAACCAACCTAAATTCCGGGTTAGGGGGTGTTCGTTGCTCGAGTTCTACACACATGCAATTCCACAGATTTTGCACGTCCACTTGTGTTCGGCAACATTTAACAGTAAAATGTCAATGCGTGATTGAATACAGATGGCTCGCCTTCTCCACAGGTGCTCTTTTTTTTTTGTGTGTGGTGCAGCCATACCGCCTGAGCAGCCTTTTGCCCTTTTGGAACACTTTGAGCAGGCCACCTAAGTTCAATGACTTCTGGCCTAACTTCACTCGCCAAATGAAAATAAAATAAAAATTTCCTATTCTGTAATGCAAAATAATAGTGCAAACACTTTCCGTGCAAAGATGTCTGAAAAGGCATAGAAAATAATTTTCTCTCGGTAACTTTTCTGGGCGATAATTTCTGAGATGACGCCGGTGTAATGTGCAAACAAGTTTTAATAATAACTGCCTTTTTCTCAAGTTACGAGTTCTTTCAACAGAGTTTGCAATAAGCAAACATTATACCGTCTAGAAATATAGCGATCGGGTGCTGTGCTTTTCTTTTGTTAAGCCCCGTATTACAACGTAATTGGATTAGCGCGACTGACGAGCGTGGGCACGACGTGGTATTCTGTAATGGTTGCTGCACGACAATGACGAAAGGAATAACAAAACAAACCTACCAGGAAACACGGCGCAAATGTTTCAACTATGTTTAGCCTTTCGTTCTATCTTTCCTGCTTTATCATATTGCGAAAATAACCCTCAATTTAATGCGGCATCCTAGATTATAAGAACGTAACGATCAAGGATACTCTTTAAGCTGCAAAAAGAAATAACCATATACTGACTATGGCTATGTGCTGAATAAGTGTAGCCCCATAATTAATGATTAAGTCCAAGACGTACTGCTGAGGCCAGTGTTCCATCTTCTAAGGTATTGATTTTTGTTCTTACGTTTTGCTCTTAAAGAATACTGCGCGCTTTTATTCTGTGCTCGGCATCGCGATGTATAATTGGCTTCGCAACCTGAGCTCGGAGCTAAGAGCTAGCAAGTACGCTCCATTATGCAGTGCTCAAAGTTTACTTAGAGCCCAAAACTTTCAGAAATATGCCCCCCCTCCCCCCCTAATCGGCACTTTATTCGTAAAAAAATTGTGCGCTGAAGAACCTTACGAAATGTTAAAGCAGTAATAAAGATCTTAAGACGAATGTTATTACTGACATATCTTGAATTCTCTTGAATGTGTCCCCTGAAAAAAAAAAGAAGAAAAAAAAGACTCTTCAGAAATGCACTTCACTTTTATTGAGGCACTACGTCATCCGAAATTTTACCGCCCAGTATGGCTAATAAAACTTAAGGCCTTCAAACTTCGCTCGCTGTTTCTACTAGATAAAAATATTAACACGATAGCGTTAAGGTTTCCTTTCCCTGAAAATCCGACATCGGCGTCGACGTTGCGACCAAAAGATCACAGGTATGGCTGCCGGAGGTGGTTGTTGGTGGCTGGCGTGGATGAAAACTGATTGGACGTAGAATTTCCTGACATCATGTGACCACATGATATGGCTTATTTAGCGGAAGCCAACTTTCGGGCCTTTTAGGTGGGAGAGTGAAATCATAATCAACTTTTTAAGAGGTCATTCCGAGTCTGGAAGACAGCTACGAATGGGACTTCAGGATTGTTCACCCTGCATGCTATGCCATCCTACATGCACTGCCGGGCCCAACACCGGGAAAGAGTATTCATCAGCGTGCGCCAGAGACCAAAATCTAGCCACTTGCAGAGTACCTTGAAGTAGGGATGAACGCTAAGCGAAACCCACCTCTCTAGTACCTCAATTAGGGTCGGAGCGGGGGAACCGGCTTGGGGAACGATGAACCTCAAAAGCGGCTTCATGTAGAGAACCTGTTTCAGACGCCGGAAACCTGGCACACGCTTTGCGGTGGTGGAATCATTTTAGGGCCGAGGGCCGCACATTCGGCTAAGAGCGAGTGCTCGCCCTCTACGGAGGCCCGAAAGGAAGCTCGACTCGAATTGTCTGTCAGTCAAAATCCTACACTGCCCACATTCCTATCCAACTTCCCATAACTCTAACCTTATTCCTACTTCCCCTTACTCTACATCCTATCCATTCCGCTACTTCCCAGGGGAGATACGTGGGGTCTCTCCGGGCCCGCTTCCTCGGCTGTGGGTCGCTTTAGTAGCATTCCCGCAATTCATTTAATAACCAAAAACTTCTGTCCGGATGAACCTGTTCATTTATATCTCCATTTGCGGAAATTTGTCTACCCGCGATACATTAGGGGTGCAGGCGGAGTCTGTCTTTGGACTCCATCTTAACTTATGCCCCTAGGCCACACAGACACGTTCGTACAGCTTGAGACAGGCGTGGAATCATTATATCTATGTCTGGTGAGTGGAATTTCGCATACGACAATATACAAAGGGCAAGCGTGAGATATTAAATGAACAGCTTAAGGGATTACTGATCGGGTGAGTAGCAAAGTATATGTACCAGAAAATGGATCCGAAAGGAGACTTGGCAAACGGGAGCCATTACCTCTGTTACGACATATCCTTAACAATAGAGCTAAGGTGTCTCTTTATTTTATTTTTTTTTTTTTTACTTCTAAGTACTGTAGGCATGTCTTAGTGAGAAAGTTGAATAATTATTCTGGGAGCGAAAAGCACCATCAGCATATGTTTAATGGCGTGTGCAAGATGCAGAAAATATTACAATGGTCGAAACCTTCAAGCTCACAATGCCGTTATTTGTTATCTATTCTCGCCACAGATAGTAGAAGTTCTTTCAAATTTGCATTACGCTATAAAATTTAAAATGAATGTAGAACTGTTGTTAGTTATGCACGAATCTGACAAAAAAATAATGGGGGCGGAGGAAGGGGAGCGGGGACGCCTTGCAAAGCTTGCCTTTCTAAAGAATGTTATCTATTGAATTTGTTAACGATACAAGCAGTCTATCGTGATATGAATACTGCTAACTTCACCTGAAATGAAATGGTCACTCCTAGCGGCATCGGGCGGTCAGCACAAGCTGCCAGTTCTCTTGTACGCAACGTTTAGCTTAGCACTTAAAGGAGTGGGCATTACAGTTACACGCGGCTGCCTCCGGTTACATGCGCTTACCTGCAGTGAGCAGAAATGATGAACCACGGAGATAAAAAAGTAGTTGTGCTGCTTTATTTTTTTTCCTTATTTTTCATCGTATCGTAGGCTAGGGTCGTCGGCTGATAAACCCAGCACGTAGTTAAATTCTGAGTAACCATGTTATAACATCAAAACGCAGCAATGAAGTTAAAGTATTGGCCGTTCTCTTTTTCATATGTGAAGTGTCGACTCAGTTTTCTGGCTTACAAGAAGCGACGAAAGGTAAATTCAATAAATGCGAGAACGTCTCTTCTATAAATGACGTGGGGAGAGCTAAGCTAATCAAAGAACGGGCTAAATTCGTTTGCCTTCAACCCAGAAAGCTCCGAGTGCGGACGAAAGCATGCCATACGCACCTTGCAAATAAAATAATAAATATGGTACAGCTTTTCAAGCAAGAAATCGCAAGCAGAGAAAATACTAAGCGATAAATGCGAAATTAACTAGACTGAGCACCTGTAGGGGAAAGGTCGCGGCTCTCTTCCGTTTTCTGTGTTGACTTTCTGACCTTTTCTAACACTGCAGCAGGTCATGAACTAACTACGCTTCTTTTCCCTCCTCGTCGACGCATCGCCACTAAGAACGCACATATTGCCTAACTTTGCTACACTCCACCAACACCGTAACCCACCCAAACCTCTCCACTTCAGCGTCAACGCTCGCGTGCACTCAGCGAATTTTCTAATGCACGAACTCCTGCAACCTCCACCTCGACCGCTACGCTTCGACAGCCTCTCTTCCATTACACCGATCTGCTCCCCAGATGTCCCAATCCGCTTCCCCAACCTTTCCTACCTTCATCTGCAAAGAATGGCCAGATAATTAGGCACCCTCGCCGTCCCTTGCGGCACCTTCCTTTGTGCATTTTAGTCATCCTGGGCTTCTTCCCTAGGCTGGCTCCCGCGATGTTGGGACTATGTCTAGCGGCTGCGCTAGCCAGGAAAGGAAAGACGAGACGGAGAAGTGGAAAGAGTGGGGAAAACGGTGGTAGCGGGCACCCTTGTAGGGAGCAAGGGGAGCACCAGACCATTACCGTCTCCACAGCTAATGAGAAGGCCGTCCTACGCGGCCAGCCTCCACGCCTTACCCCCCTTCCCGCCCCTTGTGCTCTAGCGGCAAATAAAAAAAGGCAGAAACGACGACACCTACAACTGTGGCAGCACCTGCGCGAACGTGCCAGGGTATGCGACGCACGATGACAATTTACCATCAACTACACACCACCACCGGCATCTGGGGGAGTTAGGCTGCTGCCATGGAGGCAGGAAACTGCTCTCGCAAGCAGCCAGTGCGTAGCAGGTGAATGAGGAAAAAGTGCTCCGGCGATAATTGCTCCCAGGCGATTCCCCCACCCCCTCCCCCGACACACACACAGCAGCAACGTTGACGGGCTTCTCACATACCTACCTCGCTTCATCGAAGTCTCCTCCATTAAGTCACACATCTATGGTAGAGAAAAAGATCTTGATTTGCCGATGACTTTCTTTTTTTTTTTTTTTTTTCATTTTTGTCCCGCTTTGTCCTCGCCCTTTTCCTGCGAGGTGTATCGGAATGCACGTCGAGCGAAATGAGAACGCTGTTCGGACAGCTGTCTGCCATTTTCTGTTCTCGGATGGTGACCGAGGGGTCCCTTGTACCACATGAATCTTTGTTTCTGACTTTTGGCAAAGGAACACTTTCTTTTGTCTTATTTTGATGGGTCTATGATGTTATTTTCCGCACGTTAGAAACATCGTTGCTTCGAAGCATTTAACTGTCGTTTGTGCTATAAGGTGCTCGTTCTGGCACTTCTAATGTCATCTTTCCATCTAAATTCCCTTCATTACACATTATTATATTTGCAGCTGATAATAATGCGAAGCTATAAATAACGATAATGATTAGCGTAGTTTTTCTCTTACCCCCTTTTACATATTTCTAATTTTGCATCTGGAACGCTAATAACGTAGCTGCCTAGAACCGTTTTTTCTTTTTTTTAATGTCGATGGCGATAAAATTATTCATGATTTTCTTTGGTATTTACACTAAGTACCTATTTCTAGAGCCGCTCTGCGAGCTTCAATACCTTTGAAGCAAGTCATTGGTCCCGCGAAACCAGCTGTTGTTCCTCAAAGAAGTGAAGTCAAATCAAATTTTCAAATCAAATCAAATTTTATTTTCCTTTGCACAAAGTACAAGGATGGAGCAGCCGCAAAAAGCTACTGCTACCAGCAGCTTGACGAGGCGACTGCCCCCACTCATGTCAGCAGCAGAGGCATAATATGGAACAATCCACTATCAAAATAACAAAATCAGAGTTACAAATGTACTGTGTTACGAGACAATATAAACAGTGTCACAAAAAAAGGAAAAATAATAAGGAAAAAAATCTCACTATCAGAATAACGGAGCGTTACAAGTTACAAATATACTGTCATACGAGCCAACATATAGTGTTTCACAAGAAGGGAACATGGGAATGACGGATCAAGAGGAAAATCACGCTGAGTTCATATTTCACATTGTTGGATTATTATACCCCAAGAACAAATGTTTCAAACGTCTTTTAGACATTGTAGTTATATCGATGGACTGATGAGCATAACTGTTTAGGAGACCTGGCAGAGTAAAGGTTAATGACTGTTGGGCATAGTTGTTTGGCGGGGTTGGTATAAAGAACACATCTGTGCGACGTGTGTTGTATTTCTGAAGAGTTGGCTTCAGTGTGGCGATGTTGTTGTAAAAAAGGTTCTTTTTTACAGCTGTGGTGTACGATACGGTAAGACGGTAGCTATAATATTCACAAACCTTAATAACTGCAAATCGTTTACAAAGTTCTTCTGTGTGGGAATCATACTTTATGTCAGCTATAATTCTTATTACTTTCTTTTGTAACAACAATAATTTGTTTAAGTTCGCTTTGGTTGTCGTTCCCTATACCAAATGGGCATACGTCATTTGCGGCAGAATTAGAGAATTATAAAGCAACAGCTTAATAAACACATACCTACATTTGTTTATTGTACCAATAGCTCTGCAAACTTTCTTGTAGGTGCCATCAACATGTTGATCCCAAGTTAGGTTACTGGAAAAATGAACCTTCATACTCTCTACAATTTCAATCGGAATGTTATCAAGCGCTATTTTAGGTGTGGAAACGCATTTGTTTTTGGGTCGGAATAGGACTGCCTTAGTTTTTTCTGTATTGACATACAGTGAATTATGATTCGTCCATGCTGCAAACAGCCGTAGTGACTCATTACTGACTGTTACTATGTCCTCGGTTGTTTTTCCTGTAATTAATAAACTTGTATCATCAGCATAACAGATCAAAGAAACCCGTGAGTTTGGAAACAAGCAATACAAATCATTGACATACAAGCAGAATAACAGTGGCCCTAGAATACTTCCCTGAGGAACTCCTGTTTTTATGTCTTTAACGTCTGAAGCAAAATTGCCAATTGATACAAACTGCTTACGCTGACTTAAGTAAGATGATAGTAACTGATGCGAAACACCACGAACACCGTATGATCTTAGCTTAAGAAGGAGGTTTTCATGTCGCAAGGAATTGAAAGCTTTAGAGAGGTCTATGTATATTCCAAGTGTTAAATTATTTTCCAAAAGTCCGCATGCTTGTCTTTATAACAGGTTTTCGATCTAGACAGAATGACCGCCGTTTACAGTTTTCACACTTGATAGAATGAGCAAAACTGCATCAATGTCCTGCTTACGAATTTTTGTCATAGTAAAAAGAGTCCTTCAAGAAAAACAGAAATGTTCTCCAACAAGTTAAATTCGCCGGTATGATATTATATTCCAGGAAAAGGGGTTCAAGCTGAGGGTAAATAAAATAAAAAGAGGAATAAACGTATACAATCACACTGTTACTTCGCATCCTACTTGTACGCATCGCAGGCATTTCACTTACCCGCCTGTACAGTATACTCCCGATAAGCTCATGAACGCAAAAGTTCCCAGTACCTACACTTGGCTATTGCTAGGACGTCTATCTTAACGCTGCCTATACTAGAGGAAGGCCAATTTAGAACCATCCTTTCAATTTAGCCATTCTATGAAAACATTAAAACAAACAAAACAAGCAGGGTTCTATCTGCTTATTGAGCAATAAAAGATAAGAAGCCATTCCAATGCTGCTCCTAGACGCTAAATAAGAAGCTAAATGGTTCAAGTTAAGCTTACAGCAGTGAAGCTAGCCAGCCATCATAAGTAAAGCGGTAATGGTAACGTTAGTTGACACGGAGAAAGTGAAATAAGTTAGGTAATTAAAATGAGTTAGTGGGAACCTAACCTAGCCCCACTGCAGTGCCCCAGTGGTTAGGGGCCCGACTGCTGATTCCAAGGACGCGGGTTCAGCCCTGGTCGCGGTGGCCACTTTTCGATGCGGCGAAAAAAGAGAGGCGTCCTCGGACTATATAATAGCGAGCATGTTAAGGAATCCCACTTTATGGATATTTCCGAAGCCCTCCCCTAAGACGTCCGTTAGAGCCGAAGTCACTTTTGAGTGTTAATTCTTAAAAAATAGATCAAACCTTATTCTAGATTTGGTCAAGAAAAACAAAATGAGCAGGAGCAGGACGCATCATGCGAAGGCAAGGCAGCTGATAGTCCCATAAAGTGGCGGACTGATCCGAAGGAAAATAAGCTACGCTTTAGTATTATTTACCGCCGCTATAAGGCAAAAACAACGCTTAGCACCCATTTTTCTAAGCTTTGCTTCACTTAGCTTTACTTTGCTACACCTTGCAACACTTAAATAAGTTTGCTGCGTTCTACTTCTTCTAGTTTTCTCACAGCGCGTCGTCATCAGAACCACCGGTAGTACAGCAACACAGCGACGGCGAAGTGACTGGCTCGGCGGGGAATCGAAGCGCACTTTATACAGGACCACTTTTCTTTGCTACATTTTGTCATCTTTGGATGAGTATTTAGCGGGTACTTTTAGGCTGTTGTTGAGATCAAGGAAGCCTAGTTAAGGTCTTCAGCGCAACTCTATCAGAAGAGATGAAGACGACGAAGACGATGGCATCCGAGGCGCGATGTGAAAGACTATCTGCTTAACACGCGAAGATACCGGCTACTGAGATGGCGCAATTGAAGTGAGCCCGTTTAGATTCACATCATTTCGTTATGAAAGGTTCAAGCTGGTTATTATTTCCAATTCACTGATAAGCACAAGCACATATCCCGACTTTTCTAAACATATATTGTATCTCAGTCAGAATCACCAAATACTCGCGAATAGCTCTGACAGGAATATCAGCATGACAAACAGCCACTAGGTGTTTCCACATGCTATGCAAACCTAATAATATTGTTACGTAGTGACAAGCGAAGAGGACAGCACAACATGGCGATAGGGTGAAGGATGATTAAATGGTTGGCCTAGCGCGAGGACTCCTCTCGCGCCACTGCTTATCTTCTTCGTAACACTTCCCGGGGCCACCGAGCGCTTGTCCCGATCGGTGCGCTTGAAGTTGATGGTGACGTGACGGTGAGGATGTTCAAGGAAAGACAGGAGTGAATGATTTGCTTTCCACCACGATGTATGATGCGTGGGTGATCCGCCTCCCCTGGAGATGTTCAACCATCCGTCACCAGAGTCCATGGGACCGATGGCTCGAGGTCACGTCGGGCGGCTTGGGCGGGGGTTGTGTGTTCGTGCCCATCGGTTCCTTCGGGTCATTCGGGTCTTTCGTCTCGGTTCTGGTTGGTCTGGCTGTTCCCCTTGTCTTGAGGTCCGGGCTGGGGGCTGGGTGGTGGTAGTTGGTCTGGTCTGGGCTGGAAGGGCTGTGGCGAAGCTGCTCGGCGATGTCCCTGGGCCCTCGGTCGATGGTCCCGGCTTACAGGTGGCGTTGATACTCCAAGACGAGGATGGGGATGACGCACCCCGCACCTCCACCAAAAATGTTGCGTGGTGACAAGCGAAGAGGACAGCACAACATGGCGATAGAATGAAAGATGATTAAATGGTTGGCCTAGCGCGAGAGCTCCTCTCACGCCACTGCCTATCTCCTTCTTCGTAACAATATTACCATATCGTGCGAAACATAATTAATCGTTCTCCATCGATAGGAACCCTAATTGATGTGGGTTAAAGGGAAATCTTTGTGCATTCGCTGTAACAGGTCCCAAGGGAAAACTCCATACCAACAATCTATAAACATGTTCTCAACAACCTGCGGCTTTCTGCCGGTCACAGACAGTGGACATCCCTTGATATACAAAGGTTTCACTGTCCGCTATCCATGTCTCCACTGGCATAACTCTCGCATGCAATTTAAAGAAGAAAATTTTCAGTACAGACTGTCGAGGCATTCGTTTTACACATTTCAATATATTTCGCCTCGGCCATTAAGCGTATAATGATCGGTACGCAGGAGCAGCCAAGAGAACTGTAACAAAATATTCTTAAAACCGTTTTCTGATTACACTTGGTAAATATTTCATTGAGAATCGTATGCATAAAAAACTTGCTGCTTGGACAATTTCCCAAACGAACCAACCATACATTCTACCAGCATTGCGAAAAGTAGTTGATACAACGAACATTAGCGAAGCCTTTGCCAAGCGTTATTGACAAGCCGTACGTGGAAAAGCACCCCTTACATCTCGTAAAAAAAAAGAACGAGCAGTTGTTAATAACATCACGCAGCAATACGTACGACAAAGGCGATACACCAAAACCTACATGGCAGGAAGACCGATTTGTAGTTTTGTGAAGTAAAGACAATAAGAAAAGCAAAAACCAGACGGCACAGTGGTCTAACGTAGTGGCTTGCCGAAGCATATCGTGCACCTCTGCTCTGGCTTTAAACTGCCGATTGCGAGCTTTTTTTTTTTTTTTTGCTTCTTTTTTTTTTTTTTTTTTTTTTTTTTTTCTTTTCGAGCGAGCGGTTGCTCGAAGGAGGCTTCACAGACACTTCGGTAAAATTCAATAATGAGGTTAGTAACACATCTGCCTTGAAAACGAATATAGCACACAGTGGCATAGGTCCAAGTGAGCGGATGATGTAGGGTGTTTCAGAGGATATATTGTGGTGGTTGCAGGTACAGGACAATTTTTTTGGAGATCAGTGTGATAGAACGAAATTATTCTTGTGTATCTATAAGAAAAATTAGTGAAATTTGTTGCCTATTCCTTAGCTCTCCTGATTCACACTTTGCGTGAATCTTTGAGGCGCGCTTTCTCTCTCTAGACCAATAGTTTTTCCTTCAAAGAATTGCCTTTTCGCGTAACGGGAGGCATCTTTCGCTGAACAGAAGCCTTTTAAGTCTCGATTTTGCCAGACGGGATGAGATTGCACCATTTAGACGTAGCATTTCTGCCAGCCATTGCTGTGCTTCCTGAAGGAGCGGCAAAAGCGTAATTTTCTCGGAAAATCAATCTCGCCTTGCTACCCGTTCAATAAGCTCGAAGCCTCACCATATATATTTCAGTCGCAACACTATTGGTATTTTAAGACCGTGTGCAATACTCTAGTTTATATATATATATATATATATATATATATATATATATATATATATATATATATATATAAGTTTGTGTCCGAACCAGAGTCTGAACCAGTGGCGGCATACTACGTCGCGCTCTTTCCTTGGGATTGGTTGCTTTTTAAAGGGACATTTCAATATAAACTCAGCGTCAGCTTTTCTGGAGTGTCTAAAATGCATGCTGAGTGCGTCTTTGACGAATCGCTGGACTATATTACCGGCGTCAGCCCTCTTCTTCAACCGCTTGCGCACCGAGTGAAAGCTTCTTTTCAGCACTATAGAAATTTTCGCATTTTGCATATCTTTCCTACCTGGTTTCGCATAAACAGGCAGTTTCCATCGCATCAGACCACAAGCTGGTTTGAAGCCCAAACCCTGATTGCCCTAACTAAACCCAAGGACGAAACTACCCGTAAGACACCTCTGAACAGAGGCAATATAAACATGTGCTGACCACAGGAAATAAAAATTAACCTTGCAAGCGCCAACTTGGAGCAGAGCATTTTTAAGAACAGGCCGAACTTTTCTCTCATACCGAACAAAGGCTCACAGATAAAAAAAAAAGGGGGGGGGGGGGGGGGGCAATGCACCAAACGCGCTCAAACGTTCGTGCATTTACTTAACTAGTAGCCGACCGATTTTTCAGACTCCAGTAATTCGAGCTAGCGCACTTAATTCAGGAGCCGTCACGCGCCCCATTGGAACGTGTACATTTTCCCGACCAATATTTCGGACCATATGGTGTCCAAAATTTCGTTTTTTTGGGAACAAATTTGGACCTAGCACAACAGTGGAGATCGTTTTTTGTTCGACGGTATTTGTTTTGTTTGTTTTTTTTTCTTAGGCATCAAATATACGCGAGCTGACATCGTTGACGTGCCCGGTTTTGGGCGGCCGTGAAAGTTGAGGCGAAGCGAGTCATTCGGACGAATTAGCTTGGCTCTGTGGACATAGTTGGCATCGGAGGCAGTAGCAATACGGAAATCCTCCATCGCGGTCGACTAGAGTGCGCAACCGGACGGAAAAATGGAGCGTGAGCAGTGAGCACCGTCCGCCGCGGGGCGGAGGGGAGTGGGGCAGTGCATTCACGTAAGCTCTTGTTCCGCACGTTTCATTCTATTTATTTTTTCCCCCGTGAGTTCCATCTCGCAGTATTTTCTACCGTTGTTAACCATGGAAATAGAAACTGAATGTTACTGCGATTATTGTTTCGCGCGGCGCGTGCATTCGTCCGCGGCGTGAGCATGACTTGCGCTTCACAGTACGTCGTGAAGTGGCATGGATATGACGAAAGGATGACTGGCTGAGATATTCTAATTGGAGGGCTATGATGCTGACAGCTTAGCACGGACCGCATCTGCGGGGCAACACTGCGCATGCAGTGACCACTTCGAGCTTGTTACGTGCTTCTCGGTGGCGCGCGTCAGGACCAGTCGGCGTGCCTGCACTGGCGGCCGAGCGCGCCATATCAGATCGCGCTGGCACGTGCGCATGGGCGGTGCGCTCCAGCTGATCACAGGAGCAGATCGCGGAACGCGATAACTCCCTATTATAGACTTATAAACGAAATTTGGGGAGCGGCAAAGTTAGTAATTTGTAAAGCTGATTTTTTAGCAGAAAAATGATTTTTTTTTTAAGTTCACTGATTGTTCGGACTGTTTGTTTATTCAGGCCATTTCCCGAGACCAAAAAAAAAAAATGGTCGGCGATTCTTTGGTCCAAAATTAAATTGCAACTAAAGCTCAAGTGCGCTTGCAGCTGAGGTTATCGATAGCTTAAACGCATTACCTTGCAACATTCATCTAACATTCTTTAGCGGAAACTAGATTGCAAATGTGTAAACATAGGACAGAATGCCTGAAGATCTCCACTTTTCTCTTTGCGACCAGAAACCTAATATATTTTCACAACGCGAGGTTGCTCAATTTCTGCCTCTGAATTTCAGACTCGACCATCGATTACTTTCACATCGAATCATATGTACACTTAAACACATGAGTGCAAATGCGTATTAATATTCGCGTTCCCTGCTTGTTCTCTGTTAACGCTAAATACGAGCTTTAACGTAATAGGATCATCCCATGCGAAACGTACCAGAGTTTGTGCTCCAGCCCCTCAAATGTTGTCGATAAAATTTATTGTTATTCCTTTAACCGGCTAAAGTAATTTCCTTTAATGGCTTTGGCAAACAAAATTTACAGGTATTGTGAGAGGCCTTTGAATTTCTCAGAGGAGTGCGACAGTTGGCCTCACTAAAAGAAGAAATTGCGTAAACCAAATATTATTCTTTTTCGCTTGAGAATGCTTTACAAACAATGAATATGCATCACGGTATTTAATCGCACAGCAAAAACATTTTTGTAGGGTAAAGTTTTCGAATATTTCATTTGTTTTTACCAAAAAGACTGTTTTTCAAGTTTTCTTTTATTACGCGTTCGCAACAAGGGCGACCAAAATCATATGTTTTGCCACTTTTTCAAGGCATGTGCTACCTCAATAAATAGTTTAAATTATAAAACACTGCACTATATGTCAGAAAGAAATATGTCAAACTTAGAAGAAAGTGTGCTGTGTGTCGTTTTCGGCCATAAATTTCGTACAGAGGGGTTCATAGTAAAAATATAAATTAAGCCTCGATTCATAGCAAGCTTCACTGAAATTATTCTCAATGATTCTCATCGTAGCCTTCTTTGTTATAAGCGAGAAAAACAGCTTTGAAGTTCAGCGCCGTAAATTGAGCCATGCTCACAATTTTACGTTGGGTTCGCACGACCAATCCTATGAAAAAGAGCATCAAAACATTCGTGGGGGCCACATCTGCGGTTTACTTTCTCCTGCCCCCGAGCCGGGGCCGACACAATTCGCTTTGCCCAGGAGTTGTTCATTTGATAAAGAAGGTGCAGTGCAGTGGTTATTCCAAATACAAAATAAGTGCCCCTCCCTCTGTATGTTTCTTGCAATTTTCTCAGTGCTTCGTGCCGCAGTATGATCGAAACGGAAGCAAGGGGAGAATAACAATGGTCTCATTAATTTTCCGGTTCTTAAAACGGACGGTACCGGTTTCACTGAAGATAGGAAGAAAGCTGCACTGATTGTATTTGGTTTGCCAGTGAAAACTTCTTTGTAGCTAAGCAAGAGGTAATTCCAGCGATACGAGTGGTGAGAGAGGATGGCTTGAAATGATGCAAAACACGTATGCTTTTCATAGGCATAGTCATAGCAAAGATCTCATCATTGTGTTGGGCTACCTTTTCTTCAACAGCACTTTCTTATGACCCCAATATCCTTTATGATAAGTTTTTTGCCCATGTGAACAGTTGATGAGGTGTCATTATGTACCTTTCGTAAGTCCTTGGAAGGTTTGTCATTGATATCAAACCCTTTATGATCCCTCCAATGCCGTCACAAACGCTCCTGCCATGGAATTCGCGAAAAAGTTCCACTCAGCTGCCAGATGAAAATTCTGTTTGTGGTGGCACAAGTAATTAAGCTCTTTTTATTCACATTTTGGGATAAAGCATCGTCAGCGAAGTAGATTTGTTTAACTGCCGGCACATCATCATCATCTTCACCTGCCGCACTATACTCACAGCAGAGTGAAGCGTCTCCCATATTACTACAATTAACCTATTCCTGTGCTAGCTGCATCCACTTGACCCCTGCGAACGTCTTAACCTCATCCGCCCACTTAACTTTCTGCTGCCCCCTGCTACGCTTTCCTTCCTTTGGAATTGAATTTATTGCCCTAAGCAACCATCGGTTGTCCGCTCTACGCACTACATGCCCTGCCCATGCCCATGTCTTCCTGTTGATTTCCGCTAGAACGTCATTAACTCGACTTATTACTTTGACCCACTCTACGTGTTTCCTGTCTCTTAACATTACCAATATCATTTTTGTTCCATAGCCCTCTACGTCCTCAGCTTAAGTAGAACCCTTTTCATTTGCCTCCACGTTTCAATCCCATAGGTGAGTATAGGTAAGATGCAACTGTTGTATACATTCCTGTTGAGTGATACAGGCAAGCCGCTAGTCGTAATCTGCTATTAATATCCAAATGCACTCCATCCCAATCTTATTCTCCTACTTATTTCACTTTCATGGTCTGGATCCGGGGTTACTACCTGTCCTAAGTAGACATATTCGCCTACCACTTTCAGTGCTTCGCTACCTATTGTAAACTGCTGTTCCCTTCCGAGGCTGTTAAAAATAACCTTAGTTTTCTGAATATTTATTTTCAGCCTACCTTTCTGCTTTTCATATCTAGGTCATCAATCATTATTTGCAGTTCATCCCCTGAGTTACTTAGCAAGGCAGTGTCATCAGCGAATCGCAGATTACTGAGGAATTCTCCAACAACATTTATCCCTAACTTTTCCCATTCCAAGTTTATGAATACTTCATCTAAGCAAGCTGTAAATAGTACTCGGGAGATAGCGCCTCCTTGCCTAATACATTTCTATATGGGAATTTTGTTACTTTCTTTATGCAGAACTATGGTTGCTGTACAGCCAATATAAATATCTTCCAGCACTTTCACGTACGGCTTCTCTACACACTGATTTCGCAATGCCTGTATAACCGCAGAGGTTTCTACTGAGTAAATTACTTTTTCGTAATAAATGAATGCCATGTATAAGGGCTTTTTCGATTCCAAGCATCTTTCTATCACCTGGTTGATGGTATACGAATAAGATCGATAGTAGAGTACTCTTTCGAGAGCCTGCTTGATATTTTGTTTTATTGAAAACTAAGATTTTTCTGATTCTGTTAGCGATTACCTTTGTAAACACTTTATAATCAACAGAAAGTATCTTGATTCTGTTAGCGATTACCTTAGTAAACACCTTATAATCAACAGAAAGTAAGCAGATTGGTCTGCAATTTTTCAAGTCCTTAGTGTCCTTTTTCCTATGAATTAAGATAATGTTAGCGTTCTTCCGTGATTCCGGTATCGTCGATGGCACCAGGCATTGCGTATACAGGGTGGCCAGTTTTTCTAGCAAGAGCGTGCCTTCTTGCCAGGCTACTCAATGGAATCATGTCCCCGTCGTGGCGGCAGCGTTGGTCTCTTTATAAAAGGACCACTCAGTTATATGAAGTTGCACTCCGTCACGACCCCAGATATTTAATCGCTCTTTGTACAACTGCATGGGCGAACCATAGAAGGCGGGATCTATCACCCTCCAAATTCGAGGTTATACTTTTCGAGCTCCGAAGAAAGAACGCTCCGGTAATAATTGTAGGAGATATTAACATCAATGCTGAGCACGTAAACAGCAAAGATTATATTATACGAGCTAATACGCCACCGTAAGTCAATAAATCTGTGATAGAGAAATTTAATCACTGTTTCACCAGAAGCCGCTTCGAGCATACAGGTCCTCCAACTTGAGAAACACCCCGTCTGGTACCTTCGTGTACCACCGATTTATTTCGGGCCCAATACATGTTGCTTCGTCATCATTCACGACTATAGGACTATCCCTAGCCGAACTGCTTCCTTATTCGCATAATGAACCCAGAATGCCATATTCCGTCCCGGAAACGTTTGTGTTACGCGATGTAGACATTGCTGAAATACAGTTCATTATTGCTGGCATGCCTCTTAATAAATCACCGGGCCTTCATCACATCACAGTGAAGCTTAAAGAAACTTTTGAGATTCTAAGCCTAATACTATGTCTACTGTCCAATCACTAATTTCAGTCCTCAGTGTACCCATCAGCTTTGAAGTCGGCAAGGGTAGTACCCATATTCAAGGATACAGATACCTGAGGCACATCTAACTATAAACCTATCTCAATTCTTTCTGTTATAAATACTATTTTGAAAAAAAAAATATTTACTCATCGATACAAAATTTTCCTTGGTAAATATAATCTACTGAGCCCTCATCAATATGGTTTTTATTCACATTACTCCACAAACTTCGCCGTTTTATGCTTATCTCAGAAAATAAATATCGCATTACAAGCTAATAGGCTTGTTGCAGCTATCGTTTCAGACCTAAAAATGCTTTTTACACTGTTGACCACATTATATTGCTGAATAAACTAGGCTGCTACGGCTTTCGAGGCTGTATCATCATATTCCACTCTAGGCATAAAACGTGCATTTCAAAAATATGAAAAGAACCATTAGTAATTGCGAGCTGCAACAGACATACACATTTAAATATTTGGGTATTATATTTGACAAAACCTTGCGCCAGTGTGAGCTATATACATTTTTAAAATCTGTCTGCTCATGTCTGACTACCTGGTGCTCCGCATTGCTAGAAACACGGGAGTACTTCTATACTGGTACATTGTGGATCCTCTATTCTGCATTCCGTATATCCAACCTTAAATATTGTGTCGCAGCTTGGGGTCCCCACCTATAAGACTTATCTAAACTCGATCATAACCATTTCAAAGAGAGCTTTAAGAATTATAGGTATAACCACCCTTTTCATGTCTGTCTGTTTCACGTCTCCAATCATATAATACGAAGTGTCAGTTTAGGAAACTTCAATTTACCCCCAAATAACAACATTTATGGGCAACGACCATTGTAATTTGTGGGTATCTTCACAAAAAACAATCATATCATTTTTCTGAACATCTGAAGCATTACTACTAATAAGGAACTGAGCTGGTTTTACATGAAGTGTTTATTTTCAAATTGTAGTTTCTTCCGCAGTACCATTCACAGAGCGCTTTACACAACTGTCATTTTTTTTTTTCAGCATGTATTTGTATGTATTTACATCTATTTTGATCTTTGCATGATGTGTTCTTTACCTAAACTGCAATTTCTTTAGCAGTACCATTGCCACAGTGTACTTACAACACAAGTGTCATACTTCGAGCATGAATATATAAGTATGTTTTTACATTTACATTTATTTTATGTAACCTTGGCTCGTAACAAATGCAGTATTTCGTTCTTATTCTTTTAATTTAGGGTAAACTTTTATTGAACATCGTGGATGCTGAATACGTTTCGACAATCGGACCTCAACTAGCCTCTGGCTATTGGTCCGAAATGTGTGTATGTTTTTTTTCTAAGACCTCTGAATAAAGTGCATCAATCAATCACTGAATCATATGCTCCAAGCCCCCCCCCCCCCTCCCGCCATCTTCCTTCAACAAGTCTGTAGTTACCTGACCCTTCCCAGCTGCTTTTCCCCTTTTCAGTTTCTCAAGCTTTTTTAACCTCGTCCTTCGTCACTGGCGGTATATCTGTATTTAATGCGAGCATACGTGTGATTTAAGTCTGGTTAACCTAGTGTGTCTCGAAAGGTTGTACGCATGGCTGTTTCACGCAGTAAAGCTCTTTATTGTCGCAGCTTATTTATATTCTGTCTGCCGCCTATTTAGCTCTCTCATAGCATAAGTCGCTTTGCGACCTTAAACCCCACAAACCAAACCTATTTAGCTAAGACGTATACAACGATTACCCCAGATACTATTGCGGTAGCTAAGATTGCAGTGGTTTACGGTATCGCTTGGACGATTGAGAAACCGTCGTTGTGGGCAAGTCTGTGGAATAAGCGGCGGTACAACTCTGGCACTACATACGTCGCATCTGTAGCTATAGCGCATGCGCAAAGTACGCAGCGAGGCTATGGAGTCAGCGGCGGCCGAGCTGCGCACTGTTCCGCGCAGCAAAGGTGAGGAGTCGGCGGCGGCGGCAGCGGCGACAGCGCAACTCTAACGTCATTCGCACCGCACCTGTTGCTCGGCGCATGCGCAGTAGCGGCTCCGGCTCCGCGCGGTGATCTTGGCTTTATATGGAGTAGTGGAGCTTTTGCTTCAAAAAGCCGTCGCGACAGTTCATGGACCGATTTTGATTTTTCAGCAGGCCACAGGCTTCGTTGACGACACATGTCCTCTAATCCACTCCCATCTCTTTAATATTTTCGGAATCGCGCTTCCAAACTACCGTATGACTCTCCGGAGCCCGCGAAAACAGGCCAAGCAGTGCAGTGCCCCGTAGGCAGCCATGGCTCTAGGTGCAACGCTGAAATTCTAAAATTTTTTTCGCTTGAAGGAACAAATACTCCGAAAAACATTCCGAAGAAACATTTGAATACAACTAGCTGTCAACTTAGCTACAATTTATATTTTTATTAGGTACTCGTCTCTACTAAATTTTTGCCCGGAAAAGCGGACAAAACCATTTTTCAAAGTTGAAATATTTTTTTTTTTTTCTAAGACGTTGGGCTGTGTTATAGTTTAAACCATATAATCAGATAGCCCATATCCTAGAGAAGTGGAGAAACATGTGCTGCTGCTCGCCAATGTCACTGAAGCGTATAAGAAAACAGCAAAACGCTGTTCTTGAGGAAAAATAATGAACCACAACCAAACCAACAGAAAGACATTGGCACTGCCAATCTGTTTGCTGTGCACTTCATAGCCACGATGCATATTTTTATATAAAAAAGCTCTTCAACCGCGAAGGTAAAATAATTATTCGTTTATTTTTTTTTTTTAAATTTATTAGCAGGACGAAATTTTGCACTCCCCTGAGATATTCCATGGTCTGTCACAAGACGAGAAATTTTTTTCGCTAAATTTTTTAAGGGTAATTACTTGATCCAGTACAATAAGTGCCGCAAATTTTATCGACAAGATCGGAGGGGGTCTAGCGGAAACTCTGGTACGTTTTGCATGGAATGACCCGATAGCATAAAAAAAAAAAACGGGTAAGCGTGCACCTATCTTGCAAAAGAAAACGACGTTTCTTTCCGCTCTCAACAGAGGCCGAGAAGCAGCAGCAACACTCTGTCCGGTCGCTGCGTCCTTTCTGCCCAGTAATTTCTCGCCCACAGCCGCAGATGGCGCTCTTTGTCCTCCCTTTTCAGAAGCCCATTTATTTCTGGTCCATCTCCCTCGTCTTGCAACGGGCATCTTTTCTCCGAAGTTTGTCTCACAGGAAACGCGGCTGCAAGATCATCTGGCTGTAACAACACCGTCTCTCGTGTCCACATTGTTATCGCTCCGATAGCTCTTGTAAACGATGTCGAGAGATCCGTTATAGCGCACAGAGGCCTTTATTGTTAGGGTGTTTCCTACGCCGAACGGTATTCCTTTCTACTGCATATAGAAATCACTTTTTTCTCAGTCTTGTTTATTTTGTGTATTGATTTTGCCAGTAGCCATGCAGTCACACTAATCTTGTGTTGGGCCGGTTTTTCTGCGTTAGTAATGCATGGTCATCTTTATAACGGGTCAGATAACATCTTTCCTATGACGTCGTAAATTCAGAGGCAGAGAAGCCCAGTAATAATCGCAGCGACAGAAAAGATCGAGTGTCACAGTATACACTCCAGTACAGCGGGGCATCATACCCTCAGCGGATAGTAAAACTGCGGGAAAGCAACAGGTACGAAAACACAAGACATGCTCTAAGGGCGAACATTTTTCTTTAGTTTATGCGTATTCCTCTGAAAACATATGGTTTCTGTTTTTTCGTTTCGTTTTTTTCTATATTTACCCAAACCTTCCAGAATTACTGCGACACTCGAGGTGTCGCTAGGGGGGACAAGGGCCCCTTCCCCCCCCCCTTCCCCCTTTTTTTTTTTTTCTTTTTTTTTTGTTGTTGCTCAGCCTGATGTCTTCGGTGATCAGGTTTTGCTCGAGGATAATCAAGACGGCACATTAATGCGGGTATTTCACCCCTATTCGGGGTCGAGTGCCTGTGTGACTCTCAACCGCTTATTCCACACGTGTCCGTGGATCATGCTTAAAGGTCGTCACACTTTGCGGCTCAAACACTCATTACTGCAATGCCAACGTACCCCTAACTTGTGGTCAACCGAGCTGATGCCGTTATGGCATGAATCGAGTGAGGAAAGCTGAATCTCCGAGTGATTACTACCCGTCCACAAAAAGATGGTGCCTTAGTAATTTAGGGTGCGATCGTCGTTACAGCCAAGCACCCTGCACCATTTTGCGTACGTGTGTAACGAGGGTCATCACGGGGTCCACTGTCTACTTTATCTCGCATCTTTGGCCTCAGGGCATTTTCTTTCGCAATGAAAAATTCGTTGTCATTTTAAATGCTAGTTAAGCGAAATGACTATGTGAATACTGACTTTGCATCATAGACTAAAAAAAATGGACAGCAAATGGGTCGCTTCAGATTCACAATATTTGTCTAACATCACATATATGCTGTATTCGCCGATAAAAAGCCAGTAGGAAGGATTGACGAGGCCAGCGCACCCTACAAAGGCTTGGCACTGGTACATCAGTGAATTTGTAGAAAGATATGACAGTACTTTAAAAAAAAAACTGTTATAAGGTATCACAACGAACATGACAAAATCCACGCTGTTTAACTGTAAGTTGTTTACTACTTCATATATAATAAATACCGGAGAGTGTAGGAAAGCATCTGCCAGCCACAGACGTTGTTCTTGAGCAATTTTTCCATCATGAAGGTAAAATTTAACTTGGTTCCGGAGTGTTTAAAAACGTACACGATCATCAGAAGACCTGGTTTGGATAAAGTGATTGTATAGGTCTGTTTTCTTATTTATCGTTTTGACACATTTTTTTTTATTGTTTTTTGGTGCGCTACAGGAAAATTTATGCGGTTATTAACGGTTCCCGAGCTTTGCGAGGTTTTCTGAAAGTTACAAAAGGAAAACTTTCCTCATATATTGATCTGAATAAAGTAATAAAACCATTTCAAGCATCCTCTGGATCACATTTGTCGCGCACAATGTTTTAACAACCATTTGCAAGTGCTGTCCGAAAGCAATTCAGAGTATCATGATTAAAGCGCCGGTATTTTATCGTAAAAATCACACATTGTTTTGTAAAAGTCGAACACTCAAAAATTAAGTATATTGCAAGATGGTCCCTGATATTGATACTAATTACTCCTACATTAAGATGATTGGCTCGAAAGTTCGTAACGAAGGCGTCGATTGTCTACTTACGTATTTACCCTTAACAACGATGCTGTTTAAGCCGGAGGTTGTTCCGCCCGTCGTGCGCAGCTGAATGTGTTCGCAGTGATGACGTCATTATGACCGGAAGTTACACCATGTTTAGGTATGACGTCACTATGACGTCATATCCAGTAAAAACCGAAGACTTCACCAGGGGATTCCCGCATATACGATGTCGAAGTACCCGCAGGACGTCTGATCCAGGTGTCCGTTCTGTGCCTTTCATTTGTCGCTTCCTCGAACGCCGCACGCACAGCAAACAGAAGCTGACGCAGTGCAGCAGGCATCAGCGCCGTTTCAAATTGGTTCGCAGGAAAGAAATTCGCCGACGACAACAGAGAGAAATGACGAGCCTCGGAGTATAATTATGGATAATTTAGTCAAACCAAACGCAAGCAGCATTGCTGTGTCATCAGTCATACACGAGAGAGGAATCTAACTTTTTTTAACCAAGTAATTCTACGCATCGTCTCTAGCACTGTGTGTGTGTGTGTGTGTGTGGTGTGTGTGTGTGTGTGTGTGTGTGTGTGTGTGTGTGTGTGTGTGTGTGTGTGTGTGTGTGTGTGTGTGTGTGTGTGTGTGTGTGTGTGTGTGTGTGTGTGTGTGTGTGTGTGTGTGTGTGTGTGTGTGTGTGTGTGTGTGTGTGTGTGTGTGTGTGTGTGTGTGTGTGTGTGTGTGTGTGTGTGTGTGTGTGTGTGTGTGTGTGTGTGTGTGTGTGTGTGTGTGTGTGTGTGTGTGTGTGTGTGTGTGTGTGTGTGTGTGTGTGTATGCGCGCGCGTGTGTGTAACACGCCACCCCCCCCCCCCCCCCCCCCCTCATCCTGGTCCGGAGCTTCGGCGACTTCCTGTGCCGTCAGCTGAAGGTTAGGAGGCATTGCATGGCTGTTCCCCAGCCTGCCGGATCTAGCAAGACCTTGCCGCTCCTCCGCCCTGTCCCCCCGCCCCCACCACAAGACACGACGACTGAGACTGACCCGAGACGTCACACATATGACCATAAGACACAGCGAGAGAGCCGATGACCATGTTACCCTACTGAACCAGTTTGCCGACCTGAGATCTTTCATTTCATTTTATTTCTTCTCAGCGCAGCAAACCTCACTGTTGTGTTTGTTATACTACCTTGATGGTACCTGTACAGTTTTTTTTTCTATCTCTCTTATTTGACCTTCGTCTGAAAATTTGCTCTTACTACTAGCAAAAAAAAAAAAAAAAAAAAAAAGCTTCCTTCAGTACATCAGTTATAATGTAATACTTATTATACTTCTTACTAGTATAAATAAGCAATGGGGCACTCCTAGTCTCTGTGAAACTAATAAGCTAGTATAGCAGAGCCTATGATACTGTTAGTGAAATAAAAAAAAATATTCAATCAAATAAAAAGGGCATATGAGAAAGGCTGGATGATATTCCAGTAGCTAAAACTATATTCGTCCTTAATTTCGCTTATTTTATTATTCTCTCCTAATTTGTGGCTTTTTCAACTATTCCTTTCCTGAATCGAGCTCATATTCAGCGAGTTTTCAAGCCAAGTGGCTAGCTTTGGTCAGACTCGAGTACTGATCTGCACCATTTTGTTGTACCGGTTTTTCTAAAAATAATTAATTTTTTACGATTCTAGTTGTCCTAATGTAAGTTCTGCACACAAATATATGATCAATACTTAAAAAATAAATTTTGTGCAGTTAGTCTGTTTTTTATGCGAGGGTATTAAAAGTCTTCTCACAGAAAAAGCACGGCGTGTTTAGTCATATAATTCTCTGATTTTTCGAGGCTGCAGTGACGTCTAATGGTCATGTCACATGGCTCAGCGGCTACAGGTCGATGAAATGGTGACGTCGTTAGATAGTTTGAACTAGCAGAGGTTACATTTGGCGCGGCCGTGCTCTGATTAGCCTCGGGCGGTATGTGACGCCACAAGATCACGCCACACTGCGGAGGTCTCCGGCGCGCTTGTCACGTGACATCCCTAATAGATGCGTTGTAGTTGGAATTCCCGCCAAGCGAATAGGACGGCCAGACAAGAATTTCGCTGTGTGCGGCGAGCAGCAACAACTGAGGAGGTCAATGAAACCGAAAACACTCGTCTCTGTTCCTATCGTATTTTCGACGTGTAATATAATAAAGACTCCGTAATTGTTTTTTTTTTATTTTCTTTGTATACTTGTCTCGAACCCTTTCTCGTCAGTAGTAGGCCGGTCCTGTGCCTCTCGTGGTAGCAGAGGGTTTTGCGTTTTATATTTTAATTTTACTTTCATTATTTCATACTTAGTGAAGCAATAAAAACAAATCTGGCTCATGCTTTGCACAAAAACTGCAAAATAAATGCATTACCAGTTCAACAGCATCTCATTAGCCCGAGGTTTCTTTCCTGGGTTCTATTTACGTATTTGCTTGTACAATTGAGATGCGTGGTGGAGTTTGCAAGACTCTGTTGAAGCTTCACGGTCAAGTATGGTCGCATGACACTTGCGTAAGTTTTTTTCTTTCCCTTAACGTGTGCTTTTGGGCTCACATAAAACGCCTCTATGATAAAGAAACTGCAGTAGAAAAGCAGTTAATAATGATTCTTCACTGGTGGCCTTAATTCACTGAGCTGGTAATTTCCAATGCGTCATTCCATTTTAACTTGTTCTTTAATGCGCTTTAAAGGTAAGGAGCATCATTGTAGTAATCACAGTTAATAACCGCAGTAATTAGCCAGTAAATGGTTTGCGCACCGCACATTACACGCAATGCATTATTGCACCTTGTTCTAGCTGCGAAATTATGCACTGATTACTCAACGCCTCAAAAGTGTGCAGAGCTTTGGTAACACGAACTTCAAATTCTTAATGTTAGTCATCTGCATCTAGCCCGTGTGCACAACATCGCCATTGTTACAGAAGCATCAGACAGACAATGCTCTTGCAAGGAGAAAAGAACATGCGCAAGATTTATTTAGTTGAGCCGACCATACTTCAAGAGGCTGGCGTCATTAGTGTCAAGCGCCATTTCAAGCATCAAAACGCTGTCTGTGCATTGCCCAGATGCAAATCTAGCAACAACTAAAAACAATGCGAGGATTCTGTAAACTGTTCTTCGGGGCAATATTAATGTGTGAGCCTGACAACGCATAGCTTCCTATTTGGCGTGTTCGCTCAACATTAGCAAAGCATACGAAGTTTGTCGGATCTAGTTTAGAAAAGCAGGTTAGCTTGCTTGGCCAGCAACCACTACACTCAGCCTTTAAAAGCCTCAGATAATCTTTATGTTTTAAGTGTGTTGAATTTTCTAGCCCTCATTTTATTGGAGTACAACGAGATGCAACGTTTTTTTTTTTTTTTTTTGCTATGCCCTATACGCTTACTCCATCGGCTATTTTCCAGAAATATGGCTGTTTTCGGAAACATGAATATAACACACGAGCTAAGCATGGCTTATGTTTGCTTCCTGCGACATTAACGAGGTACGTTTCTCAATATATTATCCCGTTGGGCGTAGTTTATAATGGCGCGGTGCTTGTGTACTCCCTGGCTTTTTCTTGCAGGGGCCTGGGAATTGAAACTCTTTTTATAGTTACTTGCAACGCTGAATATTTTTGCTGACATTCTCGCTAGCAGGATGGTTGGTTTGTGGGGTTTAACGTCCCAAAGCGACTCAGGCTATGAGGCGCCGTAGTGGAGGACTCCGGAAATTTTGACCACCTGGGGTTCTTTAACGTGCACTGACATCGCACAGCACACGGGCACCTTGCTTTTCGCCTTCATCGAAAGGCGGCCGCCGAGACCGGGATCGATCCCGCGTCCTTGGGCACAGTAGTCAAGTGCCGTAATCACTGCACCACCCCGGCGGTGCTCTCGCTAGCATGACGAAAATAAATAAGGAATATCTCACTAGCATGAGGAAAATAAATATTTCTTCAATCATGTACGAAATTGCCCTCCATACTCATTGATATTGCTTTTTCTCTCCTCTTGTTACATGCTTTATTCTCTGTTACTATGCAGCCGGAGTGCTTAGCGCAGGCTGTTGCGAACTTGTAGACCTAGCACTGTACATAATTTATGTTAGCTTTCGCGGCACATGCACCCTTGTGCTTAAAATATAGGCAACGAGGTATGCATAGGGTGTTTCAAAATTACCTCTACCATTGTGTTAACGTATATTTCATCAACGGGGATATTTTTAAAGGTGCAGCTTTCTGCATAGTATTCACACACATCTCAAGTTTGTTTTTTTTTTTACTTTTTTTTTCAGGTTAATATCACAGAAATCGATGGCAAAAGTCCAAAAGATAAATTCGCACACTGGATTAAAGATTTTACTGACAAGATGATTTCATTAAGATTTTATCAAATGTGCATGTCCACAAGTACTCGTGAGTGCCTTTTTGCCTTTTGCAACAATGCCGCCGTCGCTATCAACCGCTCGCACTGGCGTCTGTGGGGAACCGCCACTCCGGAAGATCATCATAAATGATCATCATCATTTATTTTCCAACATATTGTTGGGGGCCCCCAGAAGAAAGAACTGTCGAGAAATAGCTTGAGAGCGTCTGTGGACCATACAAAGTTCTACATAACATCCTTCTTTCTGCCTCACCTTTCCATGCTGTGCGGTCTGGTGAAGTCAGCAAACACTGCCACCGATCAATGCCTGCCCGTGCCAACTTCTACCGGCCAGAGACATGCCCGCGTATTTTCGCTTCCAACGCCAACGCTGGATTTCCTTGAGAAAGCAACCTTTAGCGCTTCCGTTAAAATAGGGCATCTATGGATGAATATGTGACCATGCGCAATCGTCAATTACCATACGTAACGCATACCTTCCCTGCGCACCTAACTTCAAAACCGACGACTGGTTATCGCGCCCAGCTGCACAAGAGATGTCCACTAGAGATTTCCTATCCTGCTGATGCGTGTATACTGGGATCAACAAAATCTACATTCCACAGAGTTACCATATTTACTAAACACTCCTACTGGCAACATTTTACCGCCTACCATTGAAATCCGCGCTACCGCTAAAGCAAACTGAAGCATCAGTGCATGTGGAATAAAATCCGCGCGCCCAGTATTGTAATGACGAAATCCTGGCCCACACTCTCAGATTTGATCAGGAAAATTCGCGTATAGAACACGCCAAAATCATTGTCTTTTTAGGCATGACGATACGTCGTACAACGTATATCTTTAGATTCTTCCTCAGAGAGAAGTGCGCAAGCATAGAAACCTAGATGAACAACATATTTAAATTAGCGAAGAAAAAGTGGCCTAATGATTCTAGACAAAATTACTATATATACGGTGTATTTATTTATCATTAGCCTGAATTAACGCGCTTCTTAGAGCAAGTTGTTGCCTTCTTTAAATATTTTGTACAAGCCTCGTCTGACAGGCTACATGCAGAACTGAACCTGCATTTTGTTTTTGCTGTGGTGATAGCCTTTAATCTTAATTAACACGGCATCGCTTATATTACTTAATTTGTGATCTTATTGCTGGTGCATGTGATGTCTATTTTTCTCGTGAACAAACGAATGCAACCTTCTGATTAGCGCACTGAAAACTCGTGATCCCATGCGCTGCGCTGAACCCTAAAGGTTAAATTTAACCTTCTGTTGTTTTTTTGTATTTTTGTTTCTAATAAAGCGCGCCCAAACTTTTGTTTTCCCATTGCCTACATGCGGCTTGAATACGAAATGGAATACGAAATGGACTAACAGAACCCGAAAGCTCAGATTTAAGTACCTAGAGTTTGGAGATGCACTGCAGCAAAACAGCAGCATTGAAAAGCAGGTAAAGGAGGCAGGAAGGAAAATGTGGGAGGAAAGAATGCACGGAAAATCAGCATTGGGCATGTATAGAACTCGAAAACAGGATATAAAGAAAGTTTATTCGACAACTCACGAGGGAGCTCATTGCTGTTGGAGGCTAGGACAGGGGCCCAGGAAAAAATTTCAGGAAGTAGATATATTATGCGCGGCGTGCGGAACTGAGGAGGAAACAACGGAACATGTTGTTCTAAGGTGCCAAAAAATTCGTCCTGCCCTTCCCGCGGGAAAAGCGGCAGATCTGGAGAGAGCGCTGGGATTTGCTGGGGAAGATGGACGAATGGATGAGGAACGCGTTTTGATAACCAAAGAGAGGTTAGAGGATTGGTGGAAAAAGTCAAGAGAATAAAGAGAAGAAAAAAAGGGAGGGGGGCAGATACGGGCGAATTAGAAGCTAAAAATAGGGAAGAGATAAATATATTTCTTTTAATTTTCTGGCTAGGCGGCGCAAGCTGCCGTCCGACACAAAGGGCAGAGCCACTATCATCCATCATCCATCCATCCATCCACAAAGTAATGTTAATGCAGGATGTACTGTCTTTGCCAAAAGTAACCAGGAAGCAAGGTCTGTCTCTTCGCTTTGTATTATGGCATGAAGATACTTAAAATTTCTAATTCACGCCGGTGAAAAGGAGGCCTTTCATCCCCTAGCTTTTGGAGCATTTTTTCTTTGTCATGGAAGAGCAGTAAGGGCTTGATTAACAGCTGAGAAGGAAACCCTGTATCCTGGTTACTTTTAACCAAGACGATATATCCGGCTTAAAGAAGAGTTTCGAGGGCACCTTTCTATAAATGAGTGTGCTTACCTCCTGCAGCTGGAAGGCGTGTTGAGGTGTTCAAGTTGCAACTGCCTCATTATGTCCAGCCATTTGAGGTTTAGTTTTAAAAAGGCAGTTTACCAACACAACAGAAACTACGTCGTCACGACTGCTCCGGAGCCATTCAGAATATTGCAACGGAAACTGCAAAACGTTTCCGCCTTAAAGTGCTTTTTGAAGTTTTTGCTGTTTCCAAAGGGGGACCGTAATGGTCTAGCATCGAAATATTAAATCACTATTTGTTCTCAAATTTTCGTTCTGTATTTTTTTCCCATATGGGGCACTAATTTATGAAGAATGCGTATAATTACTTTTTTCTCTCAGTTTGATTTTCATTATCCAAGCGAACGTGCAAGGGTACTTTCGCTTCGGCTAATCGATGAAGGGAAAAAAATTTCACGAATCCATGAGCATAGTAACAAAATCGTACCACTGTCCTTGTCCAAATTTACGTAAAGTTGATGCTGGGACCATTCCCTACCCTCAGTACATTCAGCTTATTCTCAAATACTAACGTTTACTAGCCTATTTTACCTAAATGTGTCCACTTTTCGTATATCTTGCCTGTTTAGTTTAACCTTGCTTGACCAGGTAACCGGGTTCTATTACTGTTGTAATTATTCCCCACACTGTGCGTTTAACGCGGGCGTCCTGTTGAAGTATTCTTTGCCGCCTTTGGTAAAACTTGTATCTACACCCATTTTGGTTGTCCCGACCGAGTTAATGCAGAACGAGTTGTTTAGTTAGGGGAGTTGAGTAAAGCAAGGAAAAGTGTAGGCGGCTTACATTATCTCCTGTTCAGCTGGAGCGGGAATGCAGAGTTGCAAAACACCGTCATATTCTCTCAGCATACTGAACGCCTACCCTCAGAACTCGCAAATGTTGTTTCAGCTGAAGCATTCAGGGCTGTTTAACATATATTCTTACCTCGGTTAGCTCATCTTGGCTAGGTAAGTCCGCCTGCACGCATTTGAGTGAACTGCCTAGTGTTGGTCGTGAATTACCACAGGCTTTGCATAAAGTCTGATTCGTTGTCTCGCTGCACTCTTTCGCGTGAAGTTGGCGTATTCTGGAATAATTATTTTCTGCTTTTTGAATCTGCGTGAATCTCTTATGCACGCTGCATATGACACGGCAACTCGAGTGTAGCGACGCGTCCAACCTGCCCCTCACGAAACCAAGCAGGCCTGGTCTAGATTAAATTCCCCTGCTTTTCTACACTTGGGGCTTTGTTTCCTTATTTTATCATGAACTCTATTGTCCAGCTCTCTACTCACTCATGCGTCTCTTTCTCACTTCTGTTCTTACTAGGTGTGTAATGCGAAACAGCACATTGTGATAAACATCTTTCAGGCGCCGTTTCGCTATTGAGTCAGGGAATATTCTAGGGCTTCGAATGATCAACAGGCTTCTCTCAAGTATTATAACCTAGCGCCTTTTTGCCAGCGTTGGGGCGTCACTTTTACTATTCGCGAATCTTGAAGCGCGCCACGTTGCATTTCAAAGTCACGACCGCTGAAGGCTTCCTTGAAGCGGGAAGACCTACACTTGTTCGCATGCCTTCGGCAAGGCATTGCGAAGGGCTTCGCTTCACACTAATCTCGGAGCTACACCACCGAAGGCTCGAGTTGCATTTGTTCACTGATAAGTTTGCAAGTGTTCTTTTTTTTTTTCACGTCATGCAACCCGATGTGAAGCAAGTACAGGCAGGGGTTTAAAAATTGATTGATTGTTTGGTTGATTGATTAATCAATTTTTTTGAATGAAAAGGGAACAGCAATCAAGAAATTACCCAACTAGAATCGGGGAAACTTTTTTCTGGTCCTAGACTCATCGCTTGGGATGATGGCGGATCCGTCTTATTGATAATTATGACAATAAATTTAAAAAAGATGTAGGCGGGAAAGCAGCCCATTATTTTGAAGACAGTTGTCGTCCTTGATGTTGCAAAATGGTAGACCCACCCTTTTGTTTAGTTGGCGACTTGGCATGGGTTTTTCGCCTCATCAACCTTCAAAAGTGGTAGTTGTCAGTATAGCGATAAAAATAAACTAACTTGACACTTTTATAAGGAGAGGCTGGTAATTGAAAAGCATTTTTATCCTTCTATTCCGTATTTTCAGCCCCAAGCACCTGACCCTTTTCTGCGCTGCAGTATCCCTGAGGACGAATCGCAGAAAGGATAGAATTCGAATATCACCATTTTATCAGCCTAGTTCAATGCACCTATCAGTGTTCCCTGCACAAGCGACGTCTCTAATATGCGAGAAGCGTTGAACACATGCTGGTATCGTTGCACCAGACGCAAGTAAATGCCAGCCGGTAAAAAAAAAAGAAAGGCCAGATATGTCCGGGCTCCAGGCTCTCACTGTATCGCCAACCATATTATTAAGCACGCACGTTCCTATAACTGGAAAAAAAAAAAAGGGAAGACTTAAGCACATTCTTGGCGGGCGCTGGAAAACCAGTATGTTCTCATACGTTCGCTTCAACGAAGAAGAGCGGGAATTCCATGCGACGAAATGGCGTGCTAAGGGCGCAAGCCCATGGCGGGAATGCAAAATCATAGGAATGCAAAATCATAGACGCGCCAACTCGTGCTCGCGCCTCTTTCTCAACCACCCCTAGCGGCCCCTCCTTGCTGGTCTCTTCCCCCATTCGCAGACTTCGCTCTCCCATGAGCATACTTAAGGCGTTTCGTCGACAATTGCACGAAATGGGCAGATGCTTTGGAATAGGAAACGGGCACTGGGAGTAAGAAGGCGAAGTAAATGGCAAAATAGGATGAGAGAAGACTGAAAAGCAGGAACACTGATTTTCGGGGGTGGAGGCACCGAGTGAATCTTAATTGTAAAGGCGAATACTGAGAGAAATGAGAAAAGAAATTGCAGCCTTTGTAAAGTCGGCGCAGCACTCTTTGCATAGCGAGCATCGCTTGAAAATTTCCTCAGCGTCTCCTGCAAGTATGTGCGTTTCGAAAAGTGGGGCATGGAAGAGGTCAGCGTGCTGAAACCCCGCTTTTTTTTCTTTAGTCCAAAATTTGACAGTTCCTGACAAACACGCGTAATCATTTATTTTCTGTCTGTTAGTTTGAGGAATGCATTCCAGTAAAAGGTTAGGTAGACCTAGTAAAAGGATACGAGGGACGTTTGATGTATTTTCTTTCCTCGCAATGTTGCAACTTCTGCTGTGTGTGCCTTCTAGTTTTCGGTTATTACATGGAAGGGGGGGATAACGAAGTTTACTCCCAGCTCCCGCATCTTCTTTTCTCGTCGATAATTTCGCCGTCTGACTGTTTTTTACGGAGGTTTCAGCAAACCAGTTGCTATTGCATATCAAAGCAGCAAACTTCTCCTTTGCTCACATTTCGTTCATTTGAACGCAAGCTAATTCTTAACGCCGACTACTCTTCCACAAACTTCCTTAAGCTTCCTTTCTTATAGGAGAGCTGACGCGCAGACTTACCGGTAGCTGCGAGTTAACCGCACACTTGGAGAATAAATCCCTTCAAACAGCTGCTAGCTCAGTTGAAGAAACTCGATGTATGCCAAAGCCTGAATGGAGGGGGAATACCAGACACTGCCTTCCCCGCAAGACGGAGGTGGCCTCAATAGAAACCAAGGCTGAGGAAAGCCTATTGAAAAAATATAAAGCTAAAGACGGGAAAACTGAACAAAAACTGTCAATAAAAGAGCCAGCATAATTGCAAGTAATAAGAACAAGAAGCAGTCGCGCGGCTAAGGAAAAGTCGGTGCGGTTTTCGGGAAGCTCTGAAGGCGTTCCCCGATAAGATCGATCGGACAGGGAGTTGCGGCATCGACGGCAGGCACCTTGGTGACGTCACGAACGAATTCAGTTAACATCGACCAGCGGCGTGAGGGCGCTCGCTCAGGTGCGGCCGCTCACTCCCCTCCTTCCTCGCACCATCTCTCCCGCATGCAAGTAGGTCGATACTTTCGCCACGCCAGCCGACGCTTGTCAATGCTGCACTGAAAAGGCAGTGCATGGACCAAAATGTTCCTGTTGTATGGTGAACGAATTGAAGGTACTGCGGCCGAGCGGCTTGTTCTCTCTGAAAGGAATCAATCAGTCATCCATTCAAAGAAACGATCAGTCAGTTGATTGATCGTCACTTGTGTTCTTCAGCGAAATGGTTATTGTGCGACATAAAGACATTTTAAGTGGGTGCTGTTGCGAAGTCTCGGTTGTGGTCCATTTGAGGGTGTGATTCACCTGTCGTTGATAGTCGAAAGATACGCGTAACAATGGGCCGATAATCATTGCCTGAAACAAACAGCTGTTCTACCACCCAAACTACCGTGATGCGTTGCATGATTCGCCCGTATTCCTCCTTAGCAAGAAATCGGAGGCCGATTTCCTCCCGTGGCGGCGCGTTAGAGTTACATTAGTGAACCAATGGAACAACCCTGCAGTGGCCACAGGATTGGAGGAGGTCAGTTTATATCCCCATTCCAAGGAAAGGCAGTACCAAAGATTGTGCCAACTACCGCACGATCGCGCTTATTTCGCATGCTAGCAAGGTGATGTTGAAAATCCTCCATGGTAGGCTGCAGCAGTATGTGGATCGGGAGCTTCCGGACGTGCAAGCTGGGTTTCGCAAGGGCAGAGGAACTAGAGACCAAATTGCTAACCTTCGCTGGATCATGGAAAAAGCAAGAGAGTTCCAGAAACCCATCTACTTCTGCTTTATTGATTATGCGAAAGCGTTTGACTGCGTAGATCACAGCAGATTGTGGCAAGCTCTCCAAGAGATGGGAGTTCCAATTCACCTCATCTGTCTCCTCAGGAACCTGTATGAAGGGCAAGAGGCCACAGTCAGAACTGGGCATGGTCTTACTGATTGGTTTCCGATCGAGAAAGGAGTGAGGCAAGGCTGCATACTGTCGCCCTGCCTATTTAACCTATATGCAGAGTGCATCATGAGGAAGGCCGGTCTGGACGAGTCTTCAGCTGGAGTGAAGATTGCTGGAAAACGTATCAACAACCTTAGATATGCGGATGATACCACTTTAATGGCAGAAAGTGAAGTGGAACTCAAGAGACTTCTGATCCGCGTACAAGAAGAGAGTGAGAAGTTTGGGCTTAAACTGAACATTAAAAAGACAAAGATGATGGCGTCTTGCCCTATCAAGTCCTGGAGCATCAATGGACAAGAAGTAGAAGCTGTGACAGATTTTCTGTTCTTGGGCTCCAAGATTACCTCGGAAGGAGACTGCAGCCATGAAATTAGGAGACGCCTGCTTCTGGGAAAGAGAGCAATGGTTAGCCTTGACCGCCTAGTAAAGAGCAGAGACATTAGTCTGCCAACCAAGATCCGTATAACTCGTGCTTTGGTCTTTCCAGTTGTGATGTATGGATGCGAGAGTTGGACTGTGAAAAAGGCTGACCGCCGAAGAATTGACGCGTTTGAATTGTGGTGCTGGCGAAGACTCTTGAGAGTTCCTTGGACTGCCAGAAGATCAAATCAGTCGATATTGTCGACCATAAACCCTGACTGCTCATTGGAGGGTCAAATTTTAAAGTTAAAGCTCAGCTACTTTGGTCATCTGATGAGAAGAGAGGAGTCGCTGGAGAAATATTTGATGTTGGGAAAGGTTGAGGGTCGCCGGAGAAGGGGTAGGCAGCGAACGCGTTGGTAGATGGCATCCTCGAGGCACTGCAGATGAAGTTATGTGATGTTAGGAAGATAGTGAGAGACCGGAAAGCGTGGCGTGACATGGTCCATAGGGTCACGAAGAGTCGGACACGACTGAACGACTAAACTGAACTGTCCCTGAGTGAAGCTATTCGCACGTTACACGATCTATAATAGAGGCCACCACAGGAAATCCAATATAACTGCCGAAAGATGGTTCAGCTAGTCAGCGGCAGCGTTAGCTTTTGCTGTACCACGCTGCTAGATGCTGCATTAAAGTTACTGTAAAAGTGTTCTGCTTCGTCGAGAAAGCTATTATTCTAGGCTGTGTTGCGTCCCGTCACCTTACAGGCATAATTTCGCGCACATTGGAAGTGCAGTAGAAATCCGACGGCCGGTATGGTATGCGAAACATTCGGCACACAGGGCATGGAGAGGCGGCACGGCCTGCAGTAAGACGCTCCTACTCACGGCGCAAACAAGGCTGCGGAGGCACGGGCCGGTGGATAGGTTAGGGAGATCGATCGCGATTACCTACCATCGGACTCACAAAGTATGCCTTGGTCATACCAGCTGGTCAAGAAGACATTGAGCATCATGTATCTGCAAATGAAAAGGCAGTGTTGAGAAACGTAGCTGCGGTAGTGAATGATTCATCATTGTTAAACAACTAGGAAAAAACTTCTGAAACTTTTCTCCGTATTTTTCATAATACCGTGATTTCGGGTACTATCCTGTCAGCACTTACTGTAATGGCAGGAGGGTGACTTTTGACTGAAGCAATAAAATAAATAAATAAAAAAACATTGATTCTATTTGGTTGTGACACATTTGCTAAACATATCGGAATCAGTTTTATTAATTTCTCTTTATCGGCATTCTCCACAGGCTCAATAAACGAAAACCGATCTTGTGCCACAAATTTTCTGCTGAAGGCGATGGGACGCGAAGTCGACTAGTGCCGCCATTTGTTTTATAATCTACTCAAATCCCATTATTTACCGTACGTTCCTCGCCCTTGGGCGCTGCTTTAAGCACCACCGCTTCCAGTGTCCCCTTTTACGTAACGAGTAGACGGGCACATGCATTTACCGCCAATGTACGCCAGTATATGCGGCTGGCAATAAGAATGGAAAAATTATGGGAGACACTTAAGCTCCGCTTATATGAACATGAAACAATAGCGTCGGCAGCCACCTGACATAGCAAGCCCTGATTTAACCAAACCGTATGAAAGTGCCTGCATGGCCTAGGTGTAGCGTTCTTGAGTAGGCATGCAAGAGCACTGGAAAGTTGACTCTTATTCCATCTCCTCGTCTCCAATGAGCAATCTGAGGTGGCAGCTTCTCCACAATTTATGACAACCTGGGGTCTTGTTAAGCCACATCGATTAGTGCTCGGCCATGCCTGCTGCCAGCTACCATCCGCCAGCGTTTTGCTCGTGGTTTTTCGCTCACAACGCCGGCGCTGGATTTTTTTCTGAACGGGGACTATAGCGTCATCGCGTTAATAGTAGCTAAGAGAAAGAAAAAAACAACGCTATTGCACCCCCAAGAAGCGGTCCATATCTTTCGTGGTTTCTACCAAGTCGCGGCCACTCCGAGACACCCCGAGACACAGCAGGCCTGCGGAACATTCCGCAGCGAGCCGAGAGAGGGTCTTTCTATAAATACGGCCGCTCGCGTTTTGGCCATGTCGTCGGCAACTGCGTCGCATCTCAACAGCAGCCCAAGAATGCCTGGAGCTCCGGCGGTATACGGTTGCTATCCACTCCATCGTCTACGAGCTTGCGTCTCTGCTTGGCGAGCTACGGTGGCGGGCAGGTTTCCGGATGAGAGTAGTGTTTTACGTCTGACGCAACACAAATTACCGTCTAAACTACAGCATATGTAGCTTTATATGTTGCCGGTGTTAGGCTAGTATGACGCATGGGATATCTCAAAAGTTTAATGCGGGCCTAGGACGATGGGGATATCGTGCTAGAAAAACTGGCCACCCTGTATACGCAATTTCTGGTGTCGTCGACGGTACCGGAACCATGGAAGAACGCAAACATTACCTTAATTCATAAGAAAGGGGACGCTAAGAACTTGAAACATTACAGACCAATCAGCTTACTGTCAGTTACGTATAAGGTATTTACCAAAGTAATTGTAATATAATCAGGAAAACTTTAGACGGCAAACAAGCAAAAGATCAAGCAGGTTTTTGGAAAGAATACTCTACTATCGATCATATCCATACCATCAACCAGGTGATAGAAAAATGCTCGGAATATAACCATCCCTTAGGCATAGAATTCATTGATTACGAAAAAAGCATTTGACTATGTAGATTAAGCATTAGCGGTCATGTAGACATTGCGAAATCACGGTGTAGACGAGCCGTACGTGAAATTGCTCGAAGATATATATAGGGGGTGCACAGCAACCTTAGTTCTGCATAAAGAAAGTAACAAAATTCCTATAAAGAAAGGTGTTATGCAAGAAGATGCAATCCCCCCAGTACTATTCACAGCTTAGAAGAAGTAGTCAGAGACTTGGAATGGGAGCAGTTAGTGATAAGGGTAGATGGAGAATACCTCAGTAATCTGCGATTTGCTGATGACAGTGCCTTGCTAAGCAACTCGAGGGATGAACTGCAAATAATGATTGATGACCTAGGCAGGAAAAGTAGAAAGGTAGGCTTGAAAATCAATATGCAGAAGACTAAGGTAATGCTCAATAGCATAGGGAAAGAACAGCAGTTTACGTTAGGTAGCGAAGCACTGGAAGTAGTAGGCGAATATGGCTACTTAGGACAGGCAGTAACCGCATATCCGTACTATGAAAGGGAAATTACAAGGAGAATAAGATCGGGATGCAGCGCATTTGGCAAGCACTCCCAGATTAGGACTAGCAGCTCACCGGTATCGCTCAAGAGCAAAGTATACAACAGTTGCATCTTACCTGTACTTACCTATGGGGCTGAAACGTGGAGGCTAACAAAGAGGGTTCTACTTAAGTTGAGGACAACGCAGAGGACTATGGAAAGAAAAATGGTAGGGATAACATTCAGAGATAGGAAACGTGCAGGTTGGGTCAGACAAATAACTCAAGTCACTGACATTCTAGTGGAAATCAAGAAGACGAAATGGGCATGGGCAGGTCATGTAGCCCGAAGAAAAGATAACCGATGATCGCTTAGGATAACAAACATGGATTCCAAATAAAGGAAAGCGTAGCAAGGGCCGGCAGAAAGTTAGGTGGGCAGATGAGGTTAAGAAGTTCGCAGGTGTCAAGTTGATGCAGCTTGCACAGGACCGGGTTAATTGGAGGAATATGGGAGAGGCCTTCGCCCTGCAATGGGTATAGTGAGGCTGATGATGATGATGAGCGGCCTAGTTATGTTTGCTTTATAGTGTGAGACATTGCGCAGCAAGCGAGTATAGTCGGTTCTTTATCTGGGTTCATTTGCTGTCTCCCATCTAGTTTGGAAAGCTGCACGTGAATCATCTCTTATGTGCGGTTAGTAACTCTAGGTAATCACTTAAGGTCGCCTGCTTGCGAAAGCACGGCTATCTCCTTATGGATAAAACTTGTCAAATTTATCCGTGATAGTATCTTTCATACCTACGGCAGTTAGCATCAAAATTTATTTCCGTTATTTGTTATTTTGGTATTGGTATTTTTCAAGTAATGGAACGCACATCATACTGCGTTGTGCTTGTTGTTGTTTTTTTTAAGGTAATAGACGGCTCAGGGTACGTTTTGTTTTCTTTGGCACACTCCGCGCAACGCGTGAACATTTCAGACTCTTGCGCATAGGAAAGTAAAGTCAGTGTGCTATCCGGAAAAATCACAACTTCGCGACAGTGGACAGTCTGTGCAAATTAAGCACGTTGCATTGACCAGTTCTACGTCCCACAGGCGCATACATCTGGTGGCGATAGAAATAGCGCTTTCATTACTCATTTTGCACCCGAAGACAATGATAAATGAATTAAGTAAAGTTCTGTCTTCTTCGGTTGATCACAGCAGGAGAAATCCTAACCAGTGAGGGCGCTTACGTCACTAAACCCACAAACAGAATTCCCTCGTTCATTTCCTTCAGCCCCTTCTGCCTTGTGTTGCTGCCGCAGTTATGTGATTAAGAGCTCCTCCGCGAAGCCAGTGCCTCGCAAGTGCCATTCATAGCACTTCCCCCGCCCCTGCCCCCTCCTGGTTTTCAATAGGGAAGGAATTCTGCTCGCCAGGTTCGTACATGACATCAGGCTTGACATTGAAGTATTCTGCGCCGCACCCAACTTCTGCCACAAAACAGATTTGGCTGCGATGGTGAAGGCGTTTTTGCGGCCCTGACGTCATGAGTTTTTCAAAGGGCCCAGAAGATCTCACGCTCGCGCCTCCCGCTTTATTCCTAAATGTTCAGCAAGCCTCTTGCAGGCGTCATATTGTTACGGTATGCAGTATTGAGACGACCACGATGTGCTGGTGACGACACTGATCGAAGCTAGGCTGGATTAGTTCTGGTGGTGTGTCCCTGACAGTGGCCTATTGCAGTTACCTGCGAGTACTTTCCCCTAACAATATGAACAAGGCAAATTCTGGGAGTAAACTAAACCGTGTTTCATAAATTTTACCTTGCAGCCAGTCTCGACAGCGCTACGCATCCTTTAAAAAAACTCGCCCTTACGAGTGAAAAGTCATGTAGGTTGCTAGTGCTAACACAAGCTTCAAGTTTGCATTTACGCTTTTGTGTTTTTCGTTCGTGTGTTTTTTTTTTTTCGACGAACCTGTGATTTCAGGGATAAAAAGGCAATATATTTGCGCCACATTCTCTCGAGCTTTAAGCGCGTACAATAGGTGTTCTTCCCACAATGTGCAAAAATAAAGACCTCTAGTGTCAACCGAGAGCCCTATTTTTAGCAGCAGCAGTGACATTCGAGTATATTGCCAGGGAATGCTCTTTTTTTCCTATGAATTCTCAAAGAGCGGCATCTGAGAGAACCGTGATGTAAAGGAGCTTTGGCTGTGCGCAAGCATCCAGTGCACTCGCCAACAAAATGTTCAATGCTCGAAGCTTTTTCATTTTGTACTCGAAAGGAAAAGAATAAAACGAACTCGCTTTTTTCACCGAACGTGTGAAACACTTTATTGACGTTTTGGCTGTTCCGCAGCCGAAACGTCAATAAATTGTTTCTCACGATGGTCTTCGTTTTTCGCTGTATATATATATATATATATATATATATATATATATATATATATATATATATATATATATATATATATATATATATATATATATATATATAATGTTTTGCGCCACCTATTCTCTCGAAACTTCGCTTCGTTCCCGCGTTGAACCCAATATGCGGAAAAGAGGTACTCTGTTTACTCGACGCCTTGACGGACTTTGGCAGGCCGGCCCGAAATGAAGTCGCCTCTGCTTGGACTCACCAGAAGCTCTTTACCAATCCACTTCTTCACCCGTATAGCCCTCCAATCCTTGTCTGCTGCCCTTTTCCAAATCCGAACCTCTTTTCCTCGTGCTAAGTCCTTCGCTTTTGTACACTCCTCTCCCATTTTTAACCCGTTGCTTTGAACGTTCTTCGGGCGTTTTTCGATGTTGTGAGAAAGGCGATGGCGGCTAGACCGCCTGGCGTCTTCCAAGCCCGATGGGGATATAAAAAGAGCTCGCCCACGTTGATGGTGACGCGCCGAACGTTTTCGAAACGAAACCCCGTCTGTTCAGCTGGTGTGCACGTTGCAAGCTTACCGTGAGAATGGCATGTTGTCTCCTGAGGCAATTTATTGCCCCGTATAATTGAGCCGAATAAAAAGTGTCCGGGGAGATGGGGGGTGAGTGGGCGGCTTCTGGTGTGGGAGAGGGTGCGGGTGCTCAATGGAAAGCGCCTCCATTGAGAGGGCCGAGGTGTATGTACGGTCGGGGTCTGCGGATATGCATATGGATGTGTGCATCCTTGTGTCTGTATGGTATTATGCTAGAGAGAAAGAGTGTGTGTTTGGGGGGGGGGGGGGGGGCGATCAATTTGGTTTCACGTCTGTTCTAACTTTGTCGGATCATACTTTATTGCAATGTATCCTAGTGCATTACCGAACATTAGAAGCAAAACGGCAGTGAACCGTCTGCGCGTACCACTGCAGGAGGTCTGTTCCAAGATTTGTGAAGTGCGGTCAAATATAAACGAAACGCCTCCTTCTACTTTGATATGACACGCTTTTTAAGGTGTAAAAGCAACACGACATAAAGAAATTGTTTCACATCCACTCGATTCTTGCCATTATAAAGGGCACATCGAAGGTCTAGAGGCTTTTTTTTTTTTTTTATTTCGTGGAAAAGGGCTTAGCATTTCCTTCACAGATCAACCACTGGAATTTATTTTATCACGTACCCGAGGTAGTTCCTTCAATCACACTGGGAAGTCAAAACAGAATGCAGCACTAGAAGTGCTACCCTAGTTAGGTTTGAGGCAATAACAACATTTTTGAACAATTTATATTATTTTTGACAGGCCGAAATTACTTGTCTTGAATGGATTCTCCATTTTTCCTCTCTTGAGTGGCACGTGAGCGCCTCTGACAATCGAGCCTCAAGATGGTTTACGGGGTTTAACGTCCCAAAGCAACTCAGGCTATGAGAGACGCTGGAGTCTCAAGATGAGCATAGATCTAGCAAGAAAGCCTTTGTATCTCAGCATTTGCGACCGTTGTCCGTTCCGAGAATTCGTCACTAGAAGCAACCAGTTTTGGACAATAGAGTGACTGAATCCACCGTGGGTGCAGGATAAGGCGAAAAGCTGGGTTACCTCGGTGGATCCACGTAAATTTCTCACAGCACAGAGCGTGTTCTGCTTTTATTCTGCGGTCTAAAAAAAAAGTACGTTTAACTCTTAAAACACTGAGTAAGAATAGAAAAAAACAAATCTCTGGCATCAAACTAATTTAGATAAAATTTTATTGCCTAGCAGTGGGCACACAGTCAGTATAATAGCTCCAGCATGGTTGTGTTCAAAAGCTTTGAACAAGTTCCATCAAACACCCACATAGGCATTGCGTCAGTTGCACGCTGGTCTGCTCGTCGGCATTATTTGTAGTCATTTATGGAAATGGTTGCAAGAGTTGCAACGGTTGCAAATGGTTGCAACGGTGACGAGCAGACCTTAGGAGTCCTTTACACTCGCTGAATGGACTCACTGGAATACAGTCTAATCACCACAGTAGCTACTCGGAATAACATTTCCTCTAAAGTAGAACGCCAGATTCGACAAGTCGGTTGTTAATAGTTTTGCATCCACTGCGCTAACAGACGAGGGAAAAGAAGGAATAATGCAAACACGGACAGATGCTGAATCCACCTGTCGGTGTTGCATTGTTTCTTCTTTGCCTTCGTCTGTTAGCGCTGTTCATACAAAACATTTCCTCGCCCGCTCCTCTACCAGCCTGTTCAGCCTATAATCCCTTCCTTGCTTCATCACATAGCCACCTAATCTCGGCTACGTAATCCGAGCGTACAGCTTAGCCGTCTACCAATATTATTTTCTGCCATGTGATTTGTTTACAAAAAAGGGCTGATGGTTTAGATTGATTAAAATTAGTGCATAATCGAAAGCTACATTACTAATAGTTGCACATGGTAAAGCCAGTCAAATGGAGCGAGAAGATTTGTAAGATGCCAAGAAGAAGACAGATGAAGAAGGAGAAGAAGAAGAAGAAGAAGAAGAAGCAGAATGAGAATAATAATAAGAAGTAGAAGTAGAAGACAGTAAGCAAAAAATAGAAGAAGACATGAAGCAAGAAGATTCGGAAAACGCTATGAAGACAGAAGAAAGGAAGAGAAAACGATGGGACGCATGCGCAGCTGTGGCTTGCGCCCGGCACAGTGACCTTGGCTTTACATGGCGTAGTGAAGCTTTCGCTTCAGAAGTGATCCCAAACCGAAGCGAGCACAGATGCTAATCCCGTTTTCGGTGCAGTCAGGCTAATTTGCAATCGAATCTCATCAAAGTAGGTCTTAACCATTGTACAGAAGGAAGAGCTTAAGTGTCCCCCAGATTTTTCTTTTGTTCCAAGAACGACTGGGCAGTTGGGTAAGCTTATCATATCCTTGCACAGCGGGAAAGCAAACCAACTTACTTATATTACGTGTCAATGCAACACGCCCGTAGCAGATGTCGCGCCTTTCACAAAGCTCCCTGCTTTTTTTTTTTAATTCGCTCTGTTTGGAATTTTTTACAGAAATAAAGAGAGCCTCATTTTTTTGCGCTGTAATTCTTAAAAATATATATATACTTTTGTATCATTTCAAAAACTGACATTGCACAGCATTGGCCACAACCTCGAACTCCATCAATCTCATAGCTGAATTAGTCGCAAAACTGATTCGCATATATCAGTTTACTTGCAACGAAATTAGAATATTTATTACTGTAAATTACCTTCACCGCGGTGGACAGTATGGTTCTGACTGTTCTTTCTTTCTAAATTTCCATTTTCTTCAAAATATTTATAGTATTCGCCCATATATCCACGGGCAGAGGCTCTTTATTTTTCTTTCCTTTTCAAGCGTCAATATAATATATGTCAAAGGGACCTTCTTTTTCACCTTGTTTACCCTTTGATCATATTCTTTTATCTCTTTTAACACGAAGAACGGCACTACGTTAATGCAGGCCGTAAAAACAGAAACGTACTGAGCTTGGACGCTTACATATGTGGATACATACGGTATGGCGGCCTTGTACTGAATGTGGGTTTACGAGTGCATAGGCGGTAATTATTATAATCTCTTAAAACCTCTTCGTGAAATATTTAAAGAAACCAAAAACACCGCTTGAGAAAAAACAGTCTTCTGTATTTTAAAAACGCCCTTCTATTTACATAGTCATCTGGCTACTATCTCGTAGCTCTTTTTACGCGATTAATACGTCAAATGCGTGTTAAACGCATTGAATAACGTTCGCTGCTTTTTCCACACTTGTGTTCGCTCTGCATCGTTCGTTTTATTGTTTTCATTGTTTACATCATCCAAGCAACAAAGACCAAAAAAAAATCATAATACTGCAAACAAAGGCATGGACGGCAAAGGACTCATCCTGTTCCGCTGCATCGCGCGGACGACAGCTGCTGAATTTAATTCTTCGCAATTGCCAGGAACGCATGAGCAAGAGCCACCACCCTGAAACTCCGAATGGGAGTGATAAAGAAAACAAACTCAAGAGAGAATCAAAATATTTTCCTCCGTTGCGCATCGCTTTCTAAGTGGACCGCGGGCGGGACGCGATCCTCCCGGACACAAGCTGCTACTGTCCTCTGAGAGAAACTATTGCCTCGAGTCAACCGAGCATAAAGTAAGAACGAAAAAAGAACTGAACCAAAAGTAATTCGAAGGTTAGAACGAGCGATAGAATACAAATACCGGATTCAGCAGAAGAAAAGGGCGGCAGGCCCATCATTTCTCCATTTGCGTTTCGAAAAAGACTTCAGTTTCAAGTTCAATGGAGAGGCAAAAAGGGTGCCGCTGGCACGGAAGTAAAAGCGGTTCTTTTTATCGTAGCCCTCTCCCTTACACAACGTTTGTGCGTGCTTGTGCGTGTTTTCCCAGTGCGAAGTTTGTAGAAGACACAGAGCCCCGTGTGGTTCCCTCATCTCTCACGGATTTAAAAAGAACAGCGTGCCCTCTGGCTGAGGGGCCACACAAGAGCCCCTCTTGGCTTTGCCGGAGAGAAGTTCCTTTGTTGGAGAGGCCCTCGGGATCTTGTTGTGCTTCCTGTGTTCCCAAGCTACTCGCGACGGGCTGGTCTCGATTGCTCCTCAATGCACATGTCGGCTGCCTTATTTACGAAACCTGCTTAATCATAACACGCGATTGTCTCCAGCTGAAACACGAAACTCCTCAGGGCAATAAGTTTACCATGATTGGCAATCGCTGGTCCAGTTGCATACTCATTCAGCTCAACTGGGTTGACAGTTGAACGATGAGCGATAACATCACCGCATGCAGGTGAAGAATAAAGTATGTGGAAAAGACAATGCGTGCATGCGTGTGTGCGTGCGCGCGCGCGCGTGTGTGTGTGTGTGCGTGTGTGTGTGTGTGCGTGTGTGTGTCTGTCTGTGTGCGCGTGTGTGTGTGTGTGTGTGTGTGTGTGTGTGTGTGTGTGTGTGTGTGTGTGTGTGTGTGTGTGTGTGTGTGTGTGTGTGTGTGTGTGTGTGTGTGTGTGTGTGTGTGTGTGTGTGTGTGTGTGTGTGTGTGTGTGTGTGTGTGTGTGTGTGTGTGTGTGTGTGTTTGCGCGCGTGTGTGTGTGTGTGTTTGCGCGTGTGTGAGAAAGAGAGAGAGAGAGAGAGAAAATACCTGTAATACCGCTCGCAAAAAGAAATACCGACCGCCTCGGCATTTACAGTGTAGCCTAATATGTGCAGCTATTTAAATCTGTTATTTTAACTTGACGCACACACACGGAATTCGTGTGGCACCAGGTTTGATACATGAGTTTGGTCCATTCTGACGTTAGTAATTCGTGTACCGTCTATCCTCGCTAATGCTTTCACCGTTATTACAACACGCCTACCAAGCACTGGATATGCCAGCCAAAATATTCGAAAGAAATGCATAATATTCCTTGAGAGAGATAACGAACATTTTGCATACATTTTTTAGAAACTTATCCAGTGATACTGAGTTCTCCGCGTTCATTTTTCTGCGCCTATTATAGCCCAACGGATGCGCATTTGCGCTGCAGTCGATTTTTCCACCCACCCCTTACTTTTACCCGTGTAGCTAGGCTGTCCGGGGCTTGTCTTTCCCTACCCGTCAGCTTTTGGGACTATAGGACAACGGATTTTGAAACCTTTCAGGGCTCCCTGCTGTCCTCCAGCTTTTGAGCGTCAGTGTTTTCTCCGAGGCCTTGTTACCACTCAGCCCTGAGTACGCCTTTGTCTGCTATTCAACAACTGCATGATGTTCAACAACCGTTCAGTGAGATTGCCGCCAACAAATGAGTTCCCTCAGGCACGTTCGTTGTTCTCTTCCCTAAAAGATAGACCTCTTCGAAACAATTGGTGAGTTTATAAAGCATAAACAAGGCCAACCGTAAATGCATTCGCAGAAAGTCTGCTATTGTGCATGTGAGATAAAAAAGAAAAAGAAAAAAAACACGGTCCTCGAAATAATGACGGCTATATGCATAGATTTTAAGTCGCTATGGTGGAGAGGCCTTGAATATCACTGCGAAGAAAAGCAGTTGGTTTCTTTGCGCTATGCCATCAGAGATGGTATACGTATTAGAGCGCCTACCACTTGCACCAATCGTGCATTGCATTCTTTTACGTTTTCATTTTGCAATAAAAAAAGGGATGCGATGTGGTCGCCAAACAGAAAAGGCTTTGCGAAAACAGTTTGGCGGGGGGGGGGGGGGGGGGGAGTGTGGTAGAAGATTGCCCTTACCCCTCCATTAGGTCATGTAAAGACCAATAGATCCTACTCTCAGGCCCTCCGTCACTTTTCTTTACTGTTTAAATCAACACGTAAGAATAGACCTTAGAGACTAATCGTCGTGGTGATTGTTCCTTGGGGGGGGGGTTCGAACAACTCATGGCATAGTAGGTAAGAGAGCGCAAGTACGGCACGTAATCAACTGCACACAAGAAATTTTAACAGAGGAGGACAGAAAAAATATGAAAGTAAACCGCGCCTTGTTTTTTCTTTTTTTTTTTTTGTTTGCAACGATCGTTATGTTAGCCGATAGTTTGAAAGCAAAAAAAAAATGTCTCTCACAGATTTGTAGTCTGCGGGAATGTCTAAAGCTTGGAAAACAAGTACGAATCTCCCGTAAAGGTAGCACGATGATACGGTGAGGATCTAAGCCGCGTGAAATTTATGCATCTAGTATTGACTGTATTACAACGGTAAGGAATGCTGCCAAATGCAATACGAAGACTTAACAGACTCACCTGTTTTGTTAAGCGAAAAATATCACATATTACGCACATCACGCAGCTGATGACGATGCTTGCCCAGATGTTTCTTTAACTGCAGAGAAAAGAAATAAATCGTGATGCCGTCAAGGCACAACCTTCCCGTATTATGCCTTCTACCGCGGGAGCCCGTATCCTAATAGCGAAGCCTACATTCTTGGCATGAATAATCGCCACTGTTCCTGACGGCAGCATTCTTGCCTAGAACCCGGGGATCAGAGCTCAGCGGCTTAACATAACAGAGCGTGGTATAAGATAACTGAGCTTAGGCGTCGCAAGGCCGCCAATGTCGGTTCTCATTTCACTGCTGCCTCCCTGAGGCACTGCTGCCGCTGCATATTTCAGCGGAGTTTTCGTACCCTTTTGAATCGCGGCATTACACAGCTCACAGTTAGGACGTGTCGCAGACCTCTTTGTTAATAGAGCTACCGTGCAGTGAAAGGCATTTTTATCCAGTCTTGAGAAAACATTGGCGGGACCCCAATTCGCGAAAAAAAAATATCTTTCTACATTAGTTTCTCTAGTCAGTCTGCTGGTATTCTTTTAGAAGGTATAGAACACACATGTCCTTTTATGACACAATTCTTTTCATGGGACTGCTAAATTCTTCCAAGCAAATATTTTCTTTTCGTGAACCCATATCCCGTGAACTTTAGTCCATAATAGTACGTCTTAGCCTTAAGCGACATTTGAATCGGACCATTGATCTGATCGAGAGATTCGTTCATAAACCGTATTGACAACTGCTCATTTTATTGTGAAAGCAGCGCTACGCGATGTTCCACGAGTTTCACAGACTCTCAGAGGATTTACACAAACCCGAAAAGTTGAGTCGAGTTGACCTGTCGAGCTGGCAACCGGCTGCCGTGTTCTTATGTACGCTAGGGTGTCGAGATAAACGACCGTCGAGTCGGGTTGAGTCAGCCTGACTGCAGAGTTTTAGGTTGGCTCGACCCGATTCGCTGGGCGAGGAGCATGTATGCGCTCACACGTCGGGTCAGCGCCTCCAATTCCTTTATCCGTGCTACGTCTCCAAAACTTTAAATTCTCTAACTTGCCCAGTTTAGCATCTTCTATTGCCGCCTTCCTGCTCAGGCAGTACCAGGAGACGGGACCGTGAGCTGTTCGTCTGCGCATTCTTCCTCTTCCGCCTGCTCATAGTTGTGCTCGACGCAAGGTCTAGCGACGATTCCGCCCGACAGAAGCGCGTTCACGTAAGCTCCGGCGGATCGGGCTGCCTGATAACCGGCTTCCCCTCGACTCAACCCGTTAGCGTCTGGCTCACTGATACAATACTTCAGTCGCTCTGACCTTCAGCAACCTTCAGCTGCTCAGGAGGTGTGCTAGTTCGACCATGTGACTAGCCAAGTCACTCGCCATGGTGGTTCCGCCGCCGCCCCGCAGGTGGAACCACCGCGCATGCGCTCTCTCGCTGTCAGACCGCGTGACTCTTCACGTACCTGGTTGTTGGTCGAGGTCTCGCCTAAGCAGTGCACGCGTCGCCATGGATCCGAGCGAAGCTGGGCCATTTCGGAGAATTACGCACACCTTGCAAGTAATCAGCAAGCAACATACTTTTGCATTGTATTGCTAGGTTTTAAAGAGTTAAAACTCCAGCAAAATGCGTTCCATGAAAGGCGTCTAATAAGATGGCCTCCTTGGCGTGGGTATCCTACATCGTCACTAATAACGGAGGAATCAAGGACTTCAAGCACTCGTCCAGCCACAGGGATTATAAACTACAACGAGCACATCCCTCGTTCTGAGACTGTATGTGGTCGCAGTAGCGTAACCTTCTCTAATATGGTCATTAATATGAGCGGATCGACTTCCTCTGGACATATATGCCCAGCGAAAGTCACTCCAATCACGTTAATGCGTTTTTGTTGAAAAGTTGTTGAATTGGCGGTTCCGTCGAGGGTTTTGTTTGCCGAAAAGAGTTTTGCGCCCCCTCAACTCAGGCCTTCATTTCACGCCTAGGTTAAGCGCTGCCTCGTTTAACCAAACCGCTTGAACGGTTCGGGCTAGGTTAAAGCATCGCTTCTATGGTCCCAAGCGCACTTCCCAACTGTTGGAACTAACGACATTCACCTTCCGCTTTAGAGGTTCGTTAGCGGGGCATTAGGAGTGCGTACACGAGTGTGCTTTCAGACCAGGTCTACCTGTGGCGTGGGCCGAACTCTAACGCGCCCGCTAATGGCCCTACAAGGATCGGCGTCGGCTCACTTTCCGACTGTCTTTCACCATTGAAAGCAATGTTTTCCTCACGGCAGTGAATGAGTTCAGCGTGGCATAAATCTTTCGTGACGAGTGTGAGCGCTCATAAATATTCTTGGCTTCACGGGAGGAGTTCCGTCAGGCCTGATCATTACATCCATACTATGACCCGAATGACAAAATGAGATTATTTTTCACCTTATACCTATTTGCAAAACTTTTCGCCATCGAGGTAACATTCTTTTTTCGGCAGTTTGAATAGGAATACAATAGAACGATGACGTCATCACACTTATTATGATTAGGCTTTGAGAATTCCTGTAGAGTTAAAACCGATTTATGGCTTTTCGTTTGCAAATCGGCAGACCTGGACGTGCTACTGAGTTGGGAATTGGCGCGTTAATGAGAAGCGCTAATACGAACAGTAAATACTTATTTTCAGCTTCAACGACACATAAAGGCAAGCAGATGTAGGAACAACCTACACATGATTACAATTGTGCTTGCTAATTATGTTAATCAGTTGGGCAAACTCGCAGGTTTATTTTAAACCATGATGAAGATTAGTTTTACAGATCGGCTTGTCAAATTTTGAAAAACGAGCCAGCAAGGAAAAAAACGCAACGAGTGAAGAATTGGTGACGCAAAAAGAGCAACGAAAAAAAAAAAACCTGGCACAATAACCGAAATTTCTCGTAATCTTGAGATTATATCAGCTGAGATATCTGTATTCAGTCGCGGACACCGATAAACATCTCTAACTGAATATTTTTCTGAACGATAGATGATCAGTACTGCACCTTATTCTTCATCGAATTTCCTTCTCTATTTCAATTTTATCGTTTTTTTTTTTCTAGCACCCGCCGCGGTGTCTTAAAGGCTCTCGATGAACACAGGGCGTCGCATCGCAGCCGGCATCGGTCTACTAATTTTTCAAAGGTGGAAGGACAAAAAGTTTATAGTTTGCGACTCTTTAGGTATAACAAACTAAGAGTGTGGGAGATGAATTCATCATTATATTCTGCGGCCTTTGGCACAGCTGCTCAGTCTTTCAGTCTTTGCTGATGCGCATGCATCACTTTTATGTTCTTCCTAGCAGATTCTTCTTTCTACTACAATGGACATTAAAAATTAACACCCTTGGAGTATTTAAAACAGTTGTCGTCTTGCTTCGTTTTAGCTGGCTTCCATTTTTATATCTTGTTTGTGCGCTTTATGCGTGCGATGTTGCGTCTTCTTATCGTTCATGATGCCGCTAAAACAGGTCGAAAAATAATGGTCCTTGTGAGAGCATCTTGATAAGATTCCGATAGCAAGCCTGGTCACTTTGCCTCGGTACCCGAATCTCCCGCTTTTCCGTTTTTTCTCCTGATTGCCGGAAATGACGCATTTACTTGGAGGTCCCATCCTCTGCGGATGTGATCTGATATCCGCGAAGACCTTCTCTGCTAGCACTCGCTGTTTATCACGCGTGACGCGACGCGTAAAACTGACCGGAACCGGAAAGCACACTGCTTTCTTCCGGCTGGACCGGATCTAACGAAATCCAAGGAGATGCGGTCGTTTTTCGGCACCATTAGAATTGGTGGCAGAGTCGGTGGCATGACGTGGGAGTTGTTTGAAGTACCCGCTCTTTCCACTAACGAAGATGGGGACTCAACGTCGGAAAGAAGCATATAGTACATTCTCAGCTCTGTTTTATTTGCCGTTGGAAGGAAACCGAAAGCTCTCTTCACGGCCGACCGAACTCCTCTCGTTTTTCTCAGGATACACAAAGAGAACGAAATAAACTGACAAAATGATTTGCACTTGACCTTTACGAGCTTCTTGGGGATAATATATAAGGTTTTGAAAACACTTAAATCATTATGCCAGAGTACGCAAAGTCGAATTGTTCGCCGTGTCGCTGCTCATGTGTTAATGAAATCTAAGTACAAATACGCCTCTGTGCTGTTCAATGTCAGTGTACACCCCCAATTGTTCGACAGTACCGCACGAACGTCAACTGCCTGGCGCTGCTGCACCAGAGCATGTAAGAGATGACAGGACAAGTGAGGGCAAGGCATGCCCACAATCCCTGCTGATGCAGTGAGCCTGGTCGGCTAAGCTGCTCTGATTAGTGCGATGCAGCACCTGCCCACAATCAGCTGGTATGCATTTGAGCCCCAAGAAGCTTTCACTACTTGCTTTTACCGCTGCATACGGTGCGTATGACGTCTTTAACGAACACCCATCTGCAATAAACAACTCACCGTTCCCAATAACCATATGCAATCATTGCTTTCGGAGCAAATAATTGTCGAGGACACTAAGTATCGGCACTTTCGTAATTTGAAAAGAAACCTTCTCTTGATAGTGCCTGCAAATGGAACTGGAGAAAAGTGTAGTGTTCAGAACGTTACAAATCCGCACCGAAGCCACAAGCACACAGCAAGACAGAACATGCGCTCGCAGAACTCGGACATGAAACTGATTCGATGGGCTGTTTCCGACACAGCAGAACAGCCAAGCAGACGAAACTCGCTCGAGCAGCATGATTCCGCCCACGCGCTCATTTCCTTTTCCCGATTTGCACTTTGCTTCGGCTCAGCGTCTCTGCGCCGGAGTGTCGACTGTCGTGACCGTTACTACTAATGAATTGGCCGGGTGTACATTCGATAAATCTGAGTGCTCGAAATTGGTTCGTAATCCCTTCTCATGGCGTGTCTCATAGTGTTGGTACAGTGATCGCGACATTACAAGCTCAAAAAAATACATATGAAAGGATGGGATGTTGACTTTGCACTCTTGAATATAGCATGCCGTACTTATTGGAAGTAAGCGAATGTGCGCTGATGGTGTGTGAAATATCAAAGTGACCTTTTCTATCATTTTTTTTTTTTGGGGGGGGGGGGTACAAATCAAGCTTACAGCGATGAGATGCTGATTGATCGGCATACTTTCTTTGACAGCCGAATTCGAAAATTGACTCTGTAAACTGGACTTGAAGATGCGGCGTCACAATGCGCGTCGGTGTATGCTATGAGCACTTTCGCCTGGAAAGCGTATGTTTTTTTAATCTTCTCTTTTTTTTTTTGCACCTTGGTGCGTTCTACCTTCGAAGGGTTGTAAGTGGAAAGTAATAGCTTTACTGCCGGCATGGTTGTTTCACACTCACGCATATCTTTCTTTTTTTTTCTCTCTCTCTTTCTCTCTTTCATGTTGCGCCTGCTGTGCTGGACTGGCTCTTCTGTAGGTGAGTTGATTAATTCTCCTTCTTTTGGAAGCCTCCGCGAAGAATGATCTGTACAGGTACTCTTCACTAGCGCACATTTCTGCTTGCTTAACGAACTGATAAGCTGCCTTATAGCGTGTTTGTCGCATACAACCGGCCAGCGTCCACTGCAGGTAGCATTGCCGATGAGAAAAAGACGTGAACGACGGTACATTGCGAAATCAATCAAGAGTGCTATTCGCTATTGCGTTTAAGGAGAGCGCAATGCACGGGATGCATTCCTACGTTTGTAACGCCACCTGTAGCAAAACAAAAAAAGAAGAAAAGGAAGAGATCAGCAGTGGTCAGACTTACTGTTCTTGCTGAACCAATTCGAAACGTTGATTTCTTATGAATTGTGTGCTTGAGAGTATAGATCTCAGCCTATAGTGAGATGCTCCTACGCCGGTTTTCCGCACATGCGCTTTATTAAGTTTTACGTACGCCAACAAACACTAAATATTCGTTCTTGCAGCATATACGGATCTGTCAGCCGCCGAAAATGGAGTAACTCAAGCACTAAAAGCGATGCAAACACAGTTGTGTCAGGTTTCCATGGCCATCTGAATTTTACGCACACATGGTAGCGACACCTTTGGACCAAAGAAGGAGGCACCAAGTTTTTGCAATGCACAGCGCGGGGGCTGGGCACCTGGATAATGTGACAATGTGATATGATAATATGCTGGACTTCATGACGACATATACATTCCCTGTTTGTAAATATTGTTCCTGCATCTGGGAATAAAGTGAGCAACATTAGAAGATAAGATAATAATGAAAAGAAAAACTGCACAGTCGGTTTGCACAGCTTACAGATTCTATTTTACTGAAGTCCACGTCATATGCAACACGGTAAATACCATTTTACCGGTTCGTCTCCTCAAACTGTGGCTTCTTTCATTCTGCGCTTTGCAAAAAAGAAAGATAAGAGAAACATTACTTTCACGGAAGGTAAAATTGTGATGCGTTCTAATTTAATGCCCTAAACGATATTTGACCGGCAACATGTATAAAACCTGATCAGCGGTATAATTATTTACTTGTGATGTGCGTCTTAGTCAGGACATCATGATATGAGTTTTTTGTATATCAATGGATACTAAGCACTTCATTAGAAAAAATTGGAAGTACGTCGAACTAAAATGCAAATGTTTCTACAAGCCTCCCTGCCCAATTAACTCCTGCTTTCGCTTCACAAAATATTTTAGAGCATTACCTCAAACAGCGCAGCATTAAAACATGAGAAAGTCTGCTGTCGCACGGGGATCTCCTTTGTGTCCATCATTTTCGAACCCTGTCCTGTCATCCTGGAAAAAATCTATTGCCGTAAACATTTTGCACTTACTTTCATGTAATATATCTCTTCTCCAGCTCAAGGCAAAAATTTGGAGCTAAAATATTGTAACGACGTGTAACGATAGTGCCTTAATCGAAATTTGAGCGCATGCAGCTATTTCAGCGTTTTTTCGATATACCGAGGCAAATAATTTCTGAGATTCTTGTATGTGTGTACGTGAAGTTATAAAGCGCTCTTTAATTTTATCGCGAGCCAAACAGAATTTCGAAAAAGAAGAGGCACGAGCGAGCGACGCAGAGCTCGTGGCTGTTCTTTCTCTTCTTCTGAGAAATCCTCTTTGGCTCGCAGCTCTATGGTGGCTCGTGACTCGCTCGGTTACATCAGCAACGGCACTAACGTCAACGCGGCTTAACCGCCGTAAGGCGGAGCTCTAAAACATTGCCCGTTTGCTTGCGAGGCCTGCACCTTTCAGCTACTTTCGGAACCCGTACGTGCACCTCTCACCCAAGAGTGCCTAGCTCACACCCACGTACCAACAGTCATTCTTCAAAGGTCCCGGCCACATCCGCCGACTTTCTGAAATGTCTCACTCACCATCCCACCCACACACCTGCAGAATTAAGATTGGTGTGGTGCAGTGCTACGCATCTATGGTGGAAGCAATGAAACGTGCAGAGCTGCGTACCGGAGACGCGGGAGTTGCATTGATTATCTGTAATGGCTTTACTTTTCATTTGTGCTCTGTCGTCTCATTTTCGCCTGTATTGCGATGGCAAGTTACTCCATGACACCTATAGGAGCTTCGTATATCTGGCATAAAGCAACGTGATTGCAAATTTAGGGAGTGCCAGTCTCTAAAACCACGAGTGCGAGAGTTAGCCTGGGTCAAAAAAAAAAAGGTAGAAAAAGAAGGGATTGAGAGGCTAACCTATCATATGAACAGTTGCCTATCATATACCAGGGGAGGGCGATAATGCAAAGGAAAGTTGCGGAGGTGAAATAGCAAGGTAAAAATTTGGAGGGCGCTTAAGCTTCGCCTTCAAGAGTGGAACGTGATAGCGTTATTGCACCTCGTTCGCACCGCCCACTCATTCGCTCGGTATGCTCTTGAGTCACACAAAGGTGAGCGAAGATAGTGATCTAAAGAAAGGAAAGACGCTTGATTCTACAACCCGTGAGGGTGCACGGCGAAACGTCAGGGGCGAGTGGCGCGCCACGTGTCGGGGCAGCGCCGCACATTGCGAGGAGGGGTTCTTCTGTGTTTGCCGCAAGATGGCTGTGCATGTGCGCAGAGCGCAGAAGAAATGTAGCGGAAATGTACTTCGCTACTCGTGTAACTGCGACTTCTGTAAGTAACATGCTCATAATTACAGATATACACCGCAGTATAACGTTCTACGGCACGTTTCTAAGGCAACACCGCATTCACTAGAAGCGCTTTTGTACCGCTTTCAAGCATCGAACACTGTATTTCTGATTTCACTTTCAAATGTCAAAGTCGGCAATAAAGAAAAAAAAAAACTCGTGGCTGAGTGGTAGCGTCTCCGTCTTACACTCCGGAGACCCTGGTTCGATTCCCACCCAGCCCATCTTGGAAGTTGCTTTTTATTTATGAAGTGCATGCCGGGATTTATCGCTCACGGCCAACGCCGCCGACGCCGACGACACCGGCTTTTCTGCAACACGAGCTCCTTAACGCTATCGCGTTAAAATGCACTCACACACAACGACGCATATCATATCTGAAATCAAACCGTGAGGTTCATAAACCGCAGACATCCAGCCATATCAGCTCAATAGCTTCGTACACCATAGGGAAGTGGAGTCCCTTTAAGAAAAGTACGCTCCAAGAACGGTCTTCTCCCAGCTGTCCGTCAACGGGGCCATAAGTGGAGGAGGAGGATGAGGAGGAAAGGCAGGGAGGTTAACCCGTAACAGCAACCGATTTGCTACCCTGCACTGGGGGAAGGGGGTGAGTGGGTATAAAAGTTGTGAGAAGAGACATTGGCTTTGGCTCTCAATACGCTCGCAAGTGCCATGATTTGTAAAAAAAAAATGGTCAACAGTACTCTCACCCAAAAGCTTTGAGACCACTGTTGAGATCTGCATTGGAGAAATGCGAAATCACGTGCGTTGGCTCAGAACTTTTGAGAGTCGTGACTAGACACTAGTCATGGTCTGCTCCATAATCATGCAAGTCATATCTCCGATCTGACCGACTCATGACAAGTAACTATGACTCATGACTAAGCTATATTGACTCGCGTGACCTGACTAGGCATGAAATGACATTTATATGCCACTTGTTATTACATACACATTAATTACTACCAGTCTCGTCTCACTGCAGCGTCAAATCACAGGTTACATTCTGCTTCCATGCTTTGCTTCGATGCTTTGGGAACATGTTTTCGCAGACACAGCCAAGTAAGACTCGCCTTAATAAGAAATAGCAGAACGACGTTCGCACAATCATTTCGTAGGATGCATTCATGACAATGCTCCGCTCCGTTTGTAAACTACAGGCCGCCTTTTCTAGCGAGTACACGCTCGCAGAGTGTGTTCTGTTAAGAAGAATGCGTAAAGAGGCGGCCGGTCTTAATAGCTTCTGTGTTAAAGACACGCGACTGATACCTGATGCCTTCATGTTAAGCTCTCGGATATCAGTAACTGATCATCGCCGCTGGAATCATGCAGTCATCTCTGCGCAGTTATGCACTGCATGCCTTTACAAGGATGACATGTTGACAGCTTTAATAAGGCTGCATATGAAAGAGAGTCCGACTTCCTAAACAGCGCTCAAAACGACTGCGCAGGTGGTGTAGAATTTAGAACCAAGGAAAAGCAAATTTCGTTGAACCATATATCCACGTCGATTTCCGCGCACCTGTGTTTGTATGTCTCTGTGTACGTTTGTTTGCTAAAATGTATGGATAATATTATAGTGGAAGTGCGACACCTGGTTGCTTTTTGCACATGTGTCTGCTGACGCACGCAGCGCCATTGCTACTGGCTTGCGTGTGCGCCTATTTTTGAGTCTCCCTGTGTACGCAAGCGTGTGCAAGCGTGCTCACTTTAGTCTCCCTATATAGTCGCATTCGCACAGAGTATTTCTGAAATACTCGGGACCTAATCAGCGTAACATCGTCTTAGCAGCAAAGTCAGTATCTAGTATGTCGAGCTTGAGGATACGCTTGTTATTGCGAGCAGGCGACCAATTTTTTTATGTTATAATACAGATGACTTGAAAGGCAGACCTCTTTCAATGTATATGCTTCAATGGCCTTAAAAGCATATAATCCCACAGGCAACGCCCCTCCAGTTTGATGGCTTTCAAATAAAGTGCACACAATTATGCATGTGCGTATGAGGCATTTACAGAGGTCTTGCGTATGCATCTGCATAGTATGCTTCAAAGCTGCCATACCAGGCAGTCTCACTTAGTTCGCTCGTTACAAGCAGGAGTAAGCTCTCGTTAAGGTCACAAGGTATTTGCGGCCTGCGTTCTAAACAACGCACTACTGAAGAGTAAAGGTAAGATCTCTAAATCGTCCGTGACTGTTGTAAACATACAGAAAATGTCCACAAAAATAATTCCGATAGTTTGGGATCGAAACTCTGTTAATGCCCACCCCTCGTCAAAGAAGCACAATTGGGCACGCTGGTTTAAACCGGAGCACGTAAGGCGGTATTGCTAGTTGAAATACTATACTCGATCGCCATGCTTTTTCACACGTATCTAGCCTTACACAGTATTAAATATAGCAGCAATTCGTCAGGGCATCATTAGGAGCACCGATTAGCGCGGACATTGGGGAGGAGGAGAAAAAAACTTTATTCAAACAAAAATGTAAATACTCCCAGGAGGACCTCTTATTCCAGGAGCCCTCTGGCTGCTCATTCTAGCTTAGCTCGCTCGACTAGCCGCAACTGATCTGCAGGTTGAGTGGCTAGAAGGGAAGCCTCCCAGGAGGAGGGGGTGGGGTGCTTGACGGGAGGAACGCGAATGGGATGTGGGCATTCCCATAAATAACATTGGGGATCTGTTCACGGGCTAGAAAGTAAAACGAAAGTAGAAACAGCATTCCTTTTGGCTTCTTTGTGATCGAGAAATGGAGAATATTGATCAACAAAGTCTGGATAACTTACGTAGTTCTGTCTTAAATATGCATAAAATAAAACCAGCTCTGTGTAAAGCTCTAGATGATCAAGTAATCGGCTAATACCTCATTACACGTTGTTGGCGGTTGGTTTAACTGCACAAATGGTTATAGCTGTTACTCCTCACTCGTAAGACTAGATGAGCTGTTAAGCTTTACATGTCACGCATATTCTTTCTTATTCGCCAGGGTGGCTCAGCGGAATGTTGTTTAATTGCCGAGTCTAAATTTGCAAGATGAGGTTCCGACTGGTCGACCGCATTTCGGCTTTCCTCGAGTGCGAATCTCGCCTTTTTTTCGAGTCCATGTGCAGGTGACGGTACTACTACTCCATTTTATAGTAATCGTCACGGTCATCGTTTGGCGCAGCATTCTTCATGCAGAGTTTTGGAGCCTATAGCCTTACAGAAATGACGGCAACTCTTCAGTTCAGTTTTTATTCCTCAAAGTTCCCCTTTCACGGGGTTTTACATAAGGGGTGGGGATACACTTGAAACACTAACAAACTGCAATGATTAACATTTCGGATGGTCGGGTACACGTTGTAGAAAAGCAGATGACGATGCTACGGCTGTTGTAGTAACACTGCTTTTTTTTTTCTTTTTGTTCCTCGTATTGCTCATTGTGCGACATAACTAGTTCAGTTGCAAAAGCTGCAGAATTCTCTACTATTTTTTTTGTCTGGTCTTGTTTGTTGGTCTGTGTCCTAATTTTCAAGTGGACCGTCATCAGCGGAGTCCAGCGAAAGGCTAGACCCTGTCATCAGGGAAGGATTTAGCTATATTGATGTCGGTTATCAGACGTCATCTTCATCATCATCAACAAAAATAGAAATGAGGTCGGAAAGAGAAGCTTAGTGGCCAGCTGCCTTTCCAGAAAGAATGTGAAAATAGCAAAAATGGGTCCCAGTCAGCCCAATCTAGTGGCCTAATATTGGAGCATGTCGACAAAGTCGGTCCCATGCAGTACCAGACGTTTGCACTCTGCTGGGAGGTTGCAAGAACGCGTGAAGACCAAAGGCGCTAGCGATATGGGTGACATCTATGCTGTTCACGGCGCTGGGTTTCTGAATATGCACATGTGTTTGATACCGAGAGTCGAGCAGATGGACAGCCTATACATGTTATGTCCTGACGTTTTCAGTCTGCCAGTTTGTGCGTGTCTGCGCCACAGGGTGCAACTGTCCCTTCGGTGATATCTATTATAAATAGTATTGTGGGATGAAAGATTTATTGGAGTGATTGCTTACACTGCGCGCTCAAAACCGTTATATTGAAGCCTTTCAGCATGATCCAGCTTGAGGGATATTTTTATTCGCATGCGTCCTTCTCATTTTCTCCCTTACAGGCGATACTTTGCGTGTACACAGTGATTAACAATTTATTCAATGCTTAGATTTAAACAATGCAAGACACAAATTAAGAAAGTGTAAACAAAAGCGTCATGACGAGCACGAATTCTGCTGCAAGAGACAAAAGGCTTGCTTATAAATTGTGTCTGTTAACACCCCTTCACGAAGTTAGAAGCCCAAAACTTAAACTAGAATGCAAGAAAGCACGATGACGTTTCTCGCGAATGAGAATTACGTACCTGTGCACAATAAAAACAAACAGACGTAGTTCGTAACTAAACGGGAACAACCCAGCCGATCACCTTCTTTTGTCATTACAGAGGCGAAGCTGCAGCTTGCACACACGCGCCTATCGCAGCCAGCATCGCCCCGCTGAGCAATATGTGGCGACAGCTAACTGCCGTTTAAGCACGAGAAAGAAGAAAGAAAAAATTTGCTATAGCTATGCAAAAGCCTTCTTTTCTGTTTGTAAATCCAATTCAACCCTTCAAACGAATCCTCCTCACACCATGCGTAGTGCAGCGGCCATCTGGTCGGTCTCAAACTCACAGCTTGGTGGAGCAACAGCGGACATCTGCCTTCCGTTTCAGATCCGTTTGTTCACTTTCTCTGCCTATCGGTTTGTTATTCTTCCTTTTCTGCTCTCAAACTACGCCCACGCTCACAGGCGGCTGCTGAATGTTTTCATTTGAAATAGTAGAAAATAAAATAGCAGCTCAGCCGCTTCGCGGCTTCGTCATGAAGCTCGCAGCTGCGCGTGAACACATGACCTGGCATCGCCTTTAGACCGTCGTAGAGCGGACTCACAATAGGGCCATCAGTATGCGCTCTGGAGTGCAGCTGGAGGCGCCATCAGTGATGCTTTCGGCGCTTCGCCGTCGAGCCGAAAACACGCCGAAATGCGGGTGACAACGTGCTCGTGAATGCTGCTGCGTCCGGCGGATCGCCAGGATTTATTGCCACGTCACGAAGCGAAGTGCCCGCGAAGTCAGAGCTGTGACCACTGCGAGATACGCGACTCCTCCTCCGTCTAGCGAAGAGAACAGCGAAACCTTAAGGAGACGGCAAGACAGCAGCGTGGTGCAGATGGTGTGCTAGAGTGGTGTCTCCTAGGATCAGCGCTGAGTGAATGATTCTCTCTAAATATTCAAGTGTTACTAAAAGCCTGTGAATGATGTTCTGATGACACTTCCGATCGATCAGTCTTGAACATTATACGGAATTCAAGGCTAAGGATAAAGATGTGAAAATATGTGGGAACCCATCGCAACTGTCACCGCCTACTGCTGAAAACACGAAAACATGGAGCCCATACGGCACGGTACCTTTGACAAAAGAACATTGCTTGTGGTGTGCAGAGACGTTTTAGAAGAACTTGAAGTCAAATATTTAGTTTTTGCAGGAGCAGTCACATGTGGCTCTCTACTTAGCCCTTCTTGACGGATACGGCACGTTCGTTGTAAGGGCAGGAGCAAACGTGCCGTCGGTCTCAGTGTACGACCGTTCCTGGTATAACCGTGAACGTTCATGTCCGATGCTTTAAGCTGACTTTAGAATGCACTGGAAACCTCTGAATGTAAGAGTGGAGTGACCTTTGAGCACCTGCTTCCGGAAAAAGACTTTTGTAGCCACGTATCCGGCTTGAGCGCTTAGAAATGTTTCCAGTACTAGCCACAGCCATTCGACGCATACAGTCAACAGCTTGAGTAGTTCGCTTCGTTGAAACTTGGTTCTTCACAGCGGTGAGGGTGAACGCACTCTACACTGTCAAATCGTGGGCGAGATCCGCATCAAAGAGGGCTTTAGAGTTTTCTCAGTGCCTGTGAACGGTATTCGTAACGATAAACCAAGGCCTGAACCATGCAGTTCGAAGATGCACCCTGCGTTCGAGACGAGGTGAAAAGCAACTGGCCTCTCTGTGACTGTCACTACGCGTAGTTGTTTTTCTTCCGGTCATTCATCCTAAATGGCATTGAGTCACGCATCTACTGGAATGGCGAAAGCATGACATGAACCTGCTCTTATCTTTCAAGAACGGAGAAGACAACGGGAGAAAAAGATCAAGTGCATTTCAAGAGTGCGGCTCTTGAGACCTCCATACGCCGATCGCGAGCAAGGTGACTTGTGCGCTTTGGAGACTCTTGGATCGTTTTGTATATTGATGTGACGGCTTCGGCGGATGTCAACAGACGCGATACGGAGGCTCAGCGAAGTGCGCAGGCTTGCGAAAGAGCCAGGCAGGCTGTACGTTTCTCAGCTAAGGACCAGCGGTTTCATCGCTATTTTCGTCTGACGTCAGCGCCATACAAGCGGTTATAAAACTTGTAAATGTAAGCGCGTAGCGCTCAGCGGGCACTGACGTCAAGTGGTTCTTAAAAAGCCACTTCTTGTGCGCACCGAGAAGGACCTGCAGGAGCGAGTAGCGTGACAGTATTGCAATTTCGATCGATGTTTCCAAATTGATTCGCACCTTGCTTCAAAGAGTCGCTTAATTATTGTTATTGTTTTTGTGCTTTCAACACGCCTTACTTCACTATTTTCGCTGTCAAAGTGCCAGTTCCTCAGAACATGCGGGTTGTTATGCCGGTGACTGCATTATTGCTAGGCTACGAGAAGAAAGCAATCTTTAGCGTTCATTTGTTGAAATGCAGTTCTCTTTGATCCTATGAAAATGCTAACGCACGCCTAAAGAGGCAAGAGAGCTTTCATATCAAAGGCAACATTTAGCGCCTGTCGTAGAGACATCATGTTGCCAAGAAAAAAATCCCCTTTATACACCAAGGACTTGAAATGACTGAAGGAACACAGCGGTTATGAAATATAAAAATACTCGTAGTCCTCCCCAACGCTTATAGCAAGACGCAGGGTACCAAGTTGCCAGGCTAGTACCTTGGTAGTCGTCTCCTGCCGCTAGAACTCCTTCTAGATAAAAATCTAGAGGTTTAAGGAAGGAACCTTAGAGTCGCTTAAGTGTTTACGGCCTAGCGATTATATACAGTCACACTCGTCGTCAAACACTCTTCGTCTGAAACTTCGAACAGTATTGTTAAACTATAGAACGTGTACCTGCTCAAGTTCTGCAAACGGCATTACTACGTTACGGAGGAGTCCAGCGCAGCAACTTTCGTGGGAAGTGTGCCAGCGTCGTCAAAAAGTGCATGTGTGCCGGTTTGTTCTTAAGCGGGTGCTGCCCCGAATTATTCAGGCAGGACTCAGGCGTTGTCGCACCATGGAATATGTGGGCCACTCCGTTTCGCAAGACTTCGGGTAATTACGACCTGGTCGTCGCCTCGGGGGCCTCAAGGTCAGTGACCTCTGCTGCATCTCCTTTCGTGTTCAGCTATGTAGTCGTAGCGCGCCCTTATGTTAAAAAAAGGACGATTACAGTCCTCCATAATGCAAAATTTGAGCCTGGCTATTTCAGCGTTGTTTTACTACATATCGTGGCAAAGAACATGAGAGGTGCTTGTATGTATGTATGTGCAGTGGAAAAGCGCTCTTTATTTTTCTCACTGTCCAAGAAACTTCCCAGAAGAGAAAGAAAAGTTCTGGATCTTTCTCTTCTTCTGTGAAGTTTTGTATGGATCGGGACTCTTGTGACTCGTGGCTCGTGACTCACTCTCGGTTACACCTGCAACGGCATCAACGGTTTTCTTTTTTTTTTTTATTCAGACCTGGTATTTATTACAAGCGGTTATGTACAGAAAGGGATATGTACACAGCGCCGTGATGCAGCTCAACCGCCGAACTAGCGCTTAAGAGCGCCGCTATAAGAATTTCAAGATACTTCTTTCACGCCTTCTTGGCGAACCCTGATAGTCAATTTTGGAACCAACTTTCAAGGCTGATTGCGAAATTTTAAGATTTTATTTATAACCGAAAAAGCAGAATAACAACCAAAGGTTTGGAAATTGGCTGGAGGAAGCCTGAAGGAAGCCAATTTGACCGCAGGCACAACTCGTTCTCGTCTGATTCACGGCGCACGAAGAAAAACAATTATGTAAGTCTTTTTACAGCCATTTCAGGTAAAGCATGATGTTCCTCATCGATTTAACTTTCGATATAGCCCATTCTGTGGTTACGCAAGGGTATGTATTGACACTGCTGCTCGGAAATCGTCGCCACGATCATATTTGCTGCTATTCGCAGAGCTCTCTGTACACTCTACCATCTCTGTCATAATATTTGGGAATGTACAGCTGTTTTTCGACACATCGTGTGAAAAAAAGAAACATTACTGCTGCAAATACTGTTGTTGTTACGTCTTGCGAGGCGCTGTCTTTTTTTTTTTTTTTTCCCCGTGACCTTTTGGAGCGGATTTTTACTTTCGTACTTTAAGTTCTAAGAAATTTCGCAGACCACTTTAATCAAGCCTGGGAAATAAACCATGAGACGTGTCTAACACGATCCCTGACTGTAACTGTCCGAGGCTCTCCAGGAGTTGCCGTTTGCGCCCCCGAACTCGGCGGACACTCGGTGCCGCGCCGGCGCTGCTAGCTGCAGCTGCCGTTGCTGCACTCGCCGCATCTTCGGAGCCAGTGACGCGCGTGGCGCCGACATTCAGGGCCCAGCTGCGGTCTCCGAGGAGGCCGCTTCGCGCTGAGACGACGGCACCATCGTTGTCGTCCGCCCATATGCCGGGACTGTCGTCAGCTGCGCTCGTGCTGCGTACCATACACGCGCACGCGTTGCAATCGATGTCTCCTTCTCTCATATTCCTTGAGGCCCCTCTCGTGTTGCACATACTCACTCTCTTCGTTCTTTTTTCTTTTCATATTTCTTGTAAGATAAAACAGTTGAGAAAAGCTATTCTGAAGCTAATAACGTGCGTGCACCGGAAGACTTAATTATATTTAATTGCCTCGTGGAGGGACATGGAAGCGGCAGACATGCGTGGGAGTTGTTGATGGTCTTGTGCGATGGAAAGGAGTCAAAAGATAAAGTGCAATCTCCTGCGCTTTTATAGTTCGTGCATAGAGTGTTGCTTCATGGGAAGGACCTGTTTGTGAAAAGTGATGTTCACGTGCAGAAGGCCGCGCAAGTCTTTATCGTAGAGAGTTGAGAGAAGTAAAACGAGATAATAACTTTAGTGATATCTTTTAAGCCTGGTTATACCTCCAGTAAAGGAGAATCACCACTCCTCTCCTACCAGGTCACGAACGGGCTGTGCCAAGAGTGGCAATAGGAACAATTCAGACTTCGACAGAAGGGCGAGAACAGTAGAGCAAGCTGCCGGGCTAGTTGATCTTGCATAATGTGAAGTAGTCAGCGCAAAATTCGGACTAAAGACAAAAGGGAGGACATAGAGGACAATCCCTCGTGACTGTCCTATGTGTCTTCTCTTTTGTCCTTCATCCTCTGTATTTTGCGCTGACTGCTTCACAGAAGAACGGGGAGTCGTCTCGGGCCTTATGTGCCTTGATATGGCTTTTAGGATGTTTTCTTTCTGCTGTAAATGCGTGGACACTAGCAAAGGATGTTCTTGAGGTTGGGATGTGCATGGAAGTGCGCACAAAGTCCTTCTTTGTACGATATGAATCTATTAACATAGTACTCAGTCGTCAGTGCATGGATTTTCGCGCTGCAGACTATTCTTCCCTCCTCCCATTCCGGCTCATGAGTTAAGGCCGATTCATGCGAAAGAACGTCGGTCCGCGGGTCGCACATTACTTGTGCACACGGATTACTTGGCTTGTGGTTTGTGGGGTTTAACGTCCCAAAGCGACTCAGGCTATGAGACACGCCGTAGTGGAGAACTCTGGAAATTTCGACCACCTGGGGTTCTTTAACGTGCACTGACATCGCACAGCACACGGGCGCCTCGGTTTCCGCCTCCATCGAAAAGCGGCCGCCTACTCTGATTCGATCCCGCATCCTTGGGCACAGTAGTCGAGCGCCGTAACCGCTGCGCCACCCCGGTGGGACGTGCACACGAACCGATCAAGAGAAAAATGTCAAATGCCTTTTCTGCAGCTTGATTTAGCGGGGGACTGCGAAGCTATGCGCGCGGTGTGGTGACGCTGTTCTCAATGTTTCGCCTATTTCCGCTGCAGGAAATAGACTCCCTCACCGCAGGTATACAGCTAGATATTCTAGGCACTATACCGAAAGCGCGCAGCTTGCGACTCTCAGTGAATTAAAAACAAAAAAAGTTTATTTTCCGATATGAGGATTACATGTGGTGGGAATGGGAGTGGGACTCACATAGTCATGGGATAATAGGAGACGGGCCTTTTCACTTGTGCCTTTTGGTTCTTCGATTGTTCGGTATAGTGGTATGGAGGGGTGAGTGGTGGAATTTAGGCATGACAGGATTGGTATAGGCCTGAGGTGCGCGCGGTTAAAAGCTTCCCTTTCCTGCTTCCAGGCGTTTCCGATCGCTCTAAAGTGGTCATGCAACTTCGGTTCGTCCATTGCGCCGTCTGCTTTTTTGGTCAGCCGAGTCCGCTTGACGTCATTGGGCCGCAGACAAGTTTGCAGTGACGTGTGAACACGTGATGCACGGCCCCTAGATAGACGGGCAACCTTCTTGTAATGTTCTTCGGTTTTACCTTAGTTGAGGGGGGGGGGGGGGGGGGGGGGGATAAACCAAAGGGTAAGGTAGTTATGTATGTGACACATTCTACATGCTCTACACATGACTGCATGCTCATAGTTAGCCACTTAACTAATTCGCGATGGCTCAGTGCTAAAAGCACTCAGCTTCTGATCCCGAGGACTGGAGTAATGTCCTGGCCACTTCGGCCGCGTACCGATAGAGGCAAATCAGAAGGCTCCCGTCTACTTTCTGGTCAGCGCACTTTCAAAAACTCCACATGGCGGAAATGACCGCCGCTAAGTGGCGTCTGTCGTAACCAATCTCGTTTTTGTACGTTAAACGCTATACATACCGCGGGCCATATATGTCACTTAAAATTATGCATAATGTAATCTTGCTATGTGATGATGTAATTTTATGCAGACGATAAGTAGATATCAGAGACATCTAATATTAAGAACTAACGCTGCAAAGGAGCTTCATTATGCAGTTGGCGTACTTAACACAAAGACGCTTGTGGTCGCGTTAGTATGCGTGACTCAAGGCGTGACGTTACCTATAGCTCATTGGCTTATCTATGGCGTGCTTTATTTTTCCTTTGCGATGTGGTAATAATACAGACGCGATCGAATTGCGTAAGCATTGGAACATTTTATGCGCTCGCACGCTTTATGTGCAACGGCGCCGCAGCAGCAACTGTGCTAGCCTGTGGTCTTCGCCTGGCAGCCTCCCACTTTCTCGAAATCCAGTTATGTCCAGGGTAAACATTTGTTCGGGTTTATTGACTGGTGACCTCAGCTTTCCCTGCGGGCACTATGAGCGCCGCACACAGTATATCGCCCTAAAGTCGCTTTTGCGATGCCTGCAGCATGATCTGGCGACATTGGGCTCTCCCGACAATGCGCCTCCTGTTATGTATGTCACGTCCATAACTATCGATGCAACCTTCAAGTTTTCAGCGGATTAGTTTTCGGCAGGCGTTCACGTTGTGGGTACAGAAATACACACGCTGTTGTTTCACCTGTAGTTTGGTGTTCCTTCTCAAGCAAACAAATTTCTTTCTTGCTCGCTTTTCGTTACTTATTTATACTGCTACTTTTGTATTTCTTAACTTTTGTTCATTCGTTCATTCATTCGTTGTTTCGTTTGTTTGTTTGTTTGTTTGTTTGTTTGTTTGTTTGTTTGTTTGTTTGTTTGTTTGTTTGTTTGTTTGTTTGTTTGTTTGTTTGGTGGGGTCGCTGACACCGCGATCCCAAACGTCCAGCTTTTTATGCTGATTACTATCATTCTCAGTAAGCTTTTTTGAATGACAAATAGACACAGATTTATAGGAGCGTTTGAGGAAAAGGTTTCGTGGCGTATGCCCTATCAAGACTTGTTTGAGGAAAATGTTTGCAAAAGACAGGCGACAAAGCACAAACCCAGTAGGTGCCCCTTCACCGCTGAGCCATTTCTTACGGATCCACATGCAAATGAGGAGTCCATGGCTCGTGGGAGCAGTTTCCAATGAACGGAATCCGTCCGCGTCCGTTGAGGAGGCCATTACAGCGGAGCGGAAGACACAATGAGGATCAGCCTGGATTAAAAGTTAACCCTACAATTAAATGCGTTCAAGACGGCTTGAGGTCTCAGACTCAGACGCGACGTCTAAGTCTCTTCGATTATTGAAGCTTGAAACTATCAATGCGAACAAGTTTGAGTAAACACAGGGAACGGACGGAATTTAACCACGGTTTTCGTTTTATTTAGCACGTAGACTAAGTTGCGTGTTATGGCTTTCAAAGCCCAGTTGTGAACTGATGTTCCTCTTAATGTTTGAATTCACATTGGCTTGATGTAATTCTTTATTTATTATATTATGGAACTCAATTATTGATTGATTGATTGATTGATTGATTGATTGATTGATTGATTGATTGATTGATTGATTGATTGATTGATTGATTGATTGATTGATTGATTGATTGATTGATTGATTGATTGATTGATTGATTGATTGATTGATTGCAAACTACCAGACCTGAGTATTTCTATTCAGCGTGTGACTGGCTTCTGCGTTCAGTAGAGTAAATTTAATTTCCGGCTTCTTTCTGCTTACAGACCTTCGTCTCTTAATCCCTGCTTCCCTTTTTGTAACGTGCGTTCACTAGAAGACAGTGGCGGCTCTTAGATAGCCACCTTTTTATTTCCACCTAAACTCTGTAACGAGGCAAAAAGAAGCCAAGAAGTTAACTGAACAAGGAAAACAGAATGCAGTTAATATCGCTGCGCGCTTCTTACTGAATGCGTATATATAGTTACCACGTTGTCATGTGTTCGGGAATGTTTTGGCACAATACCAGCTCCCGTTCTCTGTTTCACTGCTGGTTCCCAGAGTGATGCGCTTGGTATTCAAACGAAATGGCTTTCCTGCAATAGCTGGAAGGCGTCTTCAGCACTGCAGTCCTCGCACGTAAACCCGACGACCTATACAGCACATATTACCGGCCCATTATTGGCGCGTGTTGGGAATGTACTGGTCCGTCCCATGTATGTCCGGAATCAGCCACCGCCCTCCAAATATTAGGTCAATGATTTAGGCCTCCTTCCGAGTTCAGACTGTCTGACACAAATATATGCAGGAGGGGAGACAGCATTAGCGACTTCCAAGCTAGACCTTCATAATCGACGAGTCGGCGTGGTCACAATTGGCTGCGACAAGGTGAAATTGGTGGCCATCAGGCAAAGAAGCTAAAGATTACGCGCTCTAGACCTGCTTTTAGGGCACTGGTTCTGGAGTGCGGAGTGACTTCAAGTACCTGCGATTGACTGCATTGAGCACAGGATTAGCAAAATAACTTCAAAATATAATGGTACACTTGCCTTCAACAGGAAAGAGTGGCTGAGATTAAAACCAAATCAACTCAAACTTTATTTTCTCTCGAGGGTGACGGGTAAAAACCGTTTCAATGCAGCTTTTGCATTCCTGATGTGTTGTAATAGTCTACCTTCCCTACTAACTTGTTTTAACAATACGAGTATAGTTTATGGTTTAGTTTGGTTTGGTTTGGGGGTTTACGGTCCCAAAGCAACTCAGGCTATGGGAGACACTGCAGTGAAGGGCTTCGGAAATTTTGACCACCTGGGGTTATTGCGCTGACATCGCACAGCACACGGGCGCCTTGCTTTTCGCCTCCATCGAAAAGTGGCCGCCGCGGCAGGGATTCGATCCCGCTAACATGGGAACAGTAGTCGAGTGCCGTAACCACTGCGCCACCACGACGGGGAGGAATATAGTTAATTGATTTAATTACACTTATAGGGCCCCCAGGCCTCGGCGGCCGCTTTTCGCTGGAGGCGGAAAGCACGACACCCGTATGCTGTTTGATGTCAATGCACGTTGTAGGACACCAAGTGGCCGGAATTCCTAGTGACCCCCACTAAGGCGTCTCTCATGGCCTTAGTCGCTTTTGTAGGCGTTAAACCCCATAAACCAAACCACTATCGAACTCCAACACCTAAGACAGGAAGAGAGGCTTCAGTAATGCACTGAATAAACTGATGGCTGTAAGTCATAAGGTCTTCGCCATGTACAACTAATTTCCTGGCAGAAGGTGGCAAATATAGGCATTTGATGGAAGTTCATGGCGAGCGTTCTTCGTGAGCCTATTGCTATGAGCTGCATTAAAACAAGCCCTTCAACGTGCCAGACATATATCTGTCAATATCAATGTAAAATTAATTAACTGATAACACAGGAGTTTATTCTCAAAGAGCCAACCCTACTTGTCGATTGCACTGAGGGCTAACAGATTATTTCAAACCATGGGAGAGTGCGTTTTAGAGGGAGACCTTTGCTGCTACATCGGAGGTCACCGATTCCAAGATTGAGATATACGCCGCAAAGAAACGTATTATCAGCCCAAATACCCGTAGACAATAAAGTCTGCGGACGTCACTTAACGCCGGAGAACATTTCGGACGCATGACTTTTCAAACGAGGAAGAAATAAATCCACTTAAGACAGAGTTTTAGGCAAGGAGACACGATCCCTTCGCTGCTATTTAACGTCTGTTTAGAGCTATTCAGATACCTGGATTAGGAACGGCTACGGACAGTGGGTAATGTAGAATACATCAGTTACCTGCAATTCTTTGATGACATTGTTTTGCTGATTAACCCAGGACATGAATCGTAAAGGATGATTGACAAGAACGGTAGGCCTAACAATTGTACAGAAGGCAAGCTATGCTAATGGCCTCACAAGTGAAGAGCTGTTTGCGATTGGTAGCGAGACGCTGGAAGTAGTAATAGAACACGTCTATCTTTAGTTGCGTCTGCTTCTTACAACGTAACTGAAAGAATTAGAAGAATCAAATTGATAAGGAGCACGTTTAGCAGCCACCCTCTGCTTTCCTAGCTTTCCTCTGTGTCTCTCATGGGAAAAGCATACAACAGCTGCGTCTTACCGATGCTCTTATATGGGGCTGAAACGTGGAAGCTAACGAAAAGGTTTACCTCAAATTGACGACAACGCAGAGAGCTATCCAAGGAAAATGTAAGCGTAGCATTATGAGGAAAGCAGCTTCCAGAGTAGGCTATAGGGACCATACTCGAGGTACTGATGTTCTATTTGAAATCAAGATAAAAGAAAATTTATGTGCAAGGCATCTAATACGAAAGAATGGTAACCAGTTATCGCTCACGGTACGTAAACTGCTGTATTCCAATTCCAAGAGAAATTAAATGTAATTTAGTTAGGCGGATGATATTAACAAGTCCGCAAGGGTCAAGTGAAAGCAACTAGGACACGACCGAAATATTCGGAGAGATATAGTAGAGGTTTTGTCCTGGAGTGAGCGTAGGCAAGTTAATGAGGGTGGTTAGGACGATGGCATGAAAGAGACTAGACCATAACGTATTTATTTAAATGTTTACAGCGACTATACTTACTGCTATATATCACCACAGTTCGCATCAGCCAGATAGCGTCCATATTAAGACAAACACCTATTTTAATCACCTTTAATCATCTTAATATGCGATCCCCCCCCTCCCCCTTTCCCTTTTACTTAGGAAAGCAAGTTTTCTAATCTCTAATAATAATTGGTTCACAGGAAAGTAAAGGCGAGGTGTGACCGATACTGCGCCTTTCCTTTTCTGTGAACCAATTATTATTATATTACTATAATTCGTCACCCTTTGGAAGCTTGGAATCCTCCACTACGGCGTCTTTCATAGCTTGAGTCGCTTTGTGGCGTTAAACCCCATAAAGGAAACCAAACCAACCTTTGGGAGTTGTTTCACGCTGCCCTACGGTCGAAAGATTAAAGGCTAACTCTCCACTAATATAGCCTACACTTCCCACCCTTATCCCGAACTTGAAGCTGCGAAATAGGGTCACTGCGTTACACGACGCATTTTCTACTATATCTGCTCTTAAATGCAGCATCGTCGCCGAGGGTTCAGCAGGGGTGCCTGATATAGATATAACAACGGCACATAGGGTTCGCGACCGGTGAACTCCGCAGTATTATCCAATTATGTTCTTATCACAGAGAAACGTAATACGAAATAGACCCCCGAAGTGCATTTACTCGACTGAAACCAAAGAAAAGCGCAAAATATGAGTAATTCTTCATGCCTTCTTTGTCAAATATTCTAGCGAGCCAACTTTTTACGGGTATTTCGCTCGAGAAAGGGTTCCTGGCCGCCAACATCGACGTGTGGGTGTTACAGCGGTTTAGGACAGGTAGAGACGAACGGAACATGACAAGCGGACGCGAAGTGGAAGCTTCCGTGGGCGGAAGTGAGAAAATGAGAGCAGGAAGTAGTGGCGAAGCGAGCGGAACCTACCGGCGTCGGACAACGCGTGTGTACGGCAGGAAGGCCTGGCAAGCACTCGATTGCCAACTGACACGCAAAGTGTCCTCTTGCTGTACCATGCCGCGTGCCTTTCTCTTCCCCATACCTAAAGTGGAGAGAGGGAGAGGGAGTAAGGCCAAAACAGAGCCAATGGAAATCCAAAAAGGTGTAAACAAGGAAATTGAGGGACATAAAGGTGCGTGGAACGGGAGGCACTTCGATTAGTCGGCGTTACCAGGGGCAACGCGAACGCTGCCACTTAGCACTTAGCGGGATACAGTTATACGATAGTGTGTATCGCATCTTCGCCGAATTGAATGTCTCTGTGGCACACGATCGACATCGCGCCCGGAAATCTGCCGAAAATATGTGATGCGCTTGATTTTGGGTGAGGCGCCCCTAGAACAGCAGTGGTTCATAGCTCTAAAGAACCACGCACCGTACATTCATTCATCCATGGGGCATAGAACAAAAAACAAAAATAAAGCATGTGCATAATGTGTCCAATTTCGCCTCGACGCCATATGAGAGGTTTGTTGGGGAACTCCGAAATGGTCGCACAGTTTGGTGTCGTGCGTGCTTGCATGCGTACACGTTCTGTGCTATCCTCTATTTCTTTTGATAGGAAACAACCTTTAGCCAAGCGAAAACGCAGTTGGTTTTTTGATACGTGATTGCGAAGATGCCATTACGTAGACTGACAGTACGCACTCGTTCGACGTCAGTTTCCATCAGCGTAATCCATGAGTGGAATGCGTTAACTTCCATCAGTGGCTTATTGCGCATCTGAAAAAGTGGCTTTCGCTTGAAAGTACCGGTGTTTGCTCATAAGTGCAGAGATAGCAAACTATCGAAAAATATACATCAGTTACGCTTGACACGATATTCGCAATATATATATATATATATATATATATATATATATAGATATAACTTTCGGAACTCTGTTAGGGCCCCAAGCTTCTAAATCCCGCCCTCTGATTTATGGTCTCAAGAAAGGCAAGCTCACTATCGCGTCACCTGCAGTAGTTTGATAAACTTCTAAAAACGTCATTTGTGTTGGACCGGCAAGAAGAAATAACTAGTTCTATTTAGTCCACCAGTGGCGCCTTCCCACGGCAAGTTTCCGAAAGCGCCAACGACGTCATATCCATATTTCCCTTCTGACTCCTCTAAATGACGAGGTCATTTATTAACTCTGCTTAAATGCCCGTAACAGGAGGCAAAAATTACGAGCTTTCCGGCTACACAGGAAGTAGCCATCTAAAATTCTATTTATACAGATATGCGAGATATGCTGACCGATTACTTGCAAAGTATGCGTTAGTGTGGTTCACAGACCGAGTGAATTCCATTTCGCCAGTGACTTGTAGGGAATCAGCCGCAACCATATTTACAAAGAAACCCTCTTATTGCAGCCACCAGAAAAATGCAGGACTCGACTCATCTTAAGCATTTCAAACTCCATATCATATGCTTAGCAACGCCTTCATGTCGGGGAAAATATATAGAAGAAAAAGATTACAAAGTATGAATGAGCCGTGTATTTCAAACTCGTGCGCCATGTTCGCCAGTGTTTCGAAACACTTGGCAGTGTGCGGAGAATCCTGCTCTTTCGTGACCTGCGTTAGTGTCAGAATAGTGCACGTTGATTCCGGTCACAAGGGATAGATTTGAGGGCAAGAAAAAAAAAGAAAAAATAGGGAAAAAGGGCGACTCGATAGGGAATAAAGGTGAGTTCTGCTTTCAGCAGTGGCTCAGAAGGGTTGAAATCTTGCTGCCGTTTGTGAGGAAAAGTAAATGTCTTCGCAGGACATCCAGTCTGTCAGTTGAGGATAGTACTTTAAAAGAAATGAAAAGAAGATGTGACTGTGCAGCGCATGACCATGCGTTTCCCATCGATCAGGATGTTATAATTGCCGGCGCTGGGACAATGCGGGGAATGGGCGATTTTGTGCGGTGTGCCGTCGGTGAGATAAATGCATACCATAGCTGTTGAGTCGTCCCCCCCAGCCGGGGACAGGATGAGCGGGGCGAAGTGTGCGCTGGGAAATTCAGAAACTTTTATTTGGCTTGAATTGTTTTTTCTCAAGAAGACAGGGTATGAATCGGGGAAGTCTAACAGCATTCTCTGAACGTAAATGTGCGCTTGTGTTTGATTT